>NC_134469.1:27770538-27817379 GCF_964194025.1 Convolutriloba macropyga | reverse complement strand
TGGTTACTATCTTTGCCGAATAGTGTACCTCTTTTTTTGTCAACCTTGTTGCCTTGTCTCATTAAAAACAGGCTCCATATGCTTTCAAGTGAAGTAAAAGTTAACATTGTTTGTTTTACTTTTTCTTGTAATGCTATTTTGCTTCTGTTGCTAAGTAGTTAATTGGATTAGATGTCCAATTTTGGCCTCAACAAAATTGTTCTGTTGTTGTTGTATTTTTTTGTTTGTCCTGTTTTGCACTCTCCCTATTGTCAGATATCATTTGCTCTCTAATGTGGCAATATTTCGTTCTTTTAGAGGTTTGATTTTATATATTTTTTAAAAACCTACACCAATGTTTCCTTAATACCGTATGAATTGTTGAAGGTTTTCTCATTTGTTGGACAAGGAAATCAAAAATGTGGATGAGCTGGGTCGACAAATTAACGCACATGCACATTGTCGAGCCTCTTTGCTTATCTCCACAAGTTGCTTCACACTTGGTTGTTCTTTGGAATCTCCTGTAGTTCAATATCTTGAAACGATCGAGGGAACCTTTGGTACGATTTTGAAGAAAAGCTTCCATCAAACGGATCACAAAAGAAAACGTCATTGATTTCGATTATTTAGAAACCACAATATGGGAAATTTTTGCAACGTACCCTTGTAAACTAAAAAACACGTGTTGAAAAAAAAAAGAAATTTGCAACAGTATCATTTGATCCATTTAAATAGGAAAACAAGGTTTAATTTCATTGATTGCAAAATGTTAGAACTGACAGATTCTTAAAATTGGCAATTTTTTTTCTTGAATTGTTTAAGATTTGAACTTTTGTCAAAATAATGGCGGTAACAACTACACAAGTTTTTTGGCACGAAGTTCCGTGTCTTTGTAGTTTATTTTTGAGCTTCTTATGCTGGTTGATTTACGATTAGTCCAATTGCATTGCGAATGACGTTTATTTGTTTAGTGATTGGAGTGTTTACCTCGCTTTTACTTTTTACGCTTAAGGGATTATTAGATTTATCTAATTTTATTTGGATTTTGCGTCGCGAATGACAACTTAGATATATAATCTGAGTTTTGAAGGGCGAATGACAATGTTTAAACTGTAACTGAACTTTGCAGTGAAATTCGGAGAATGAAAGAGTATTTCCAATTTACTGTTCAGGAAATAAAGATGATCATGAGTTGATCACGCAGATCGCCAGGAAATCAAATTGTTTACAATATGAAGAGACAGTTTCCTATCCAGTAGAATGAACAAACTAAGAAAGTATTAAGCATTTGAACTAAATTAAAATTAGGTGAAAGTGATGCAAATGAACAAGATACGGTGAGGAATATTGTTCCTAATGTTCAACCCGTACGGTATTTTCCCCGAGAGAATAATATTGTAAACAATAAATGAATAGAAAACAAATCAGAAAATTAGTATTAATTCACCGGTTAAGTAATAATGTCATATTAGTTTTTTAAATCAGCATATAAAGTTTTTTTATTTTCAAACTAATGATTTTTTAAATCAGATTCATCATCCTCGCCAGGTTGTGCCTCGTAGACAGTTATTTCTCGTTCCATTGGAATATTTGGGTGGAGTTCGCACGTCCATCTCTCATTTGGGTGGAGAGGTGAACATGTGCCTTAAAATGCCATGCTAGTTTCTGTAATTTCTCCGTTATATCCTTACGTAGTCTGGATATTCTCAATTATAGTTTGAATTTCTTGATTCTGCGATCCATGGTTAGTAGTCATTTTGTTCTGGCGTTTGCTCTTTCTATTAGTGAAAGATTCTGATTAAGAAGTATCGCTTACTTGGGCTGCTCTTTCTTTCCCATAACAGGCGTCAATTGCAGCGCAGATAACGTTGAAGATATAGGTTGGGTGTTGGTGGTGATGCAATTGGCTGTTCAGGGCTAAAGTTTAAAACTTGAATCAGGACCGGTCTATGTTCAAAAGCTTCGTTGCTTTTTCTGTTCCTTATTGGAATTTGCATGTTTTTTGCTCGCGCAACGCGGTGAAAATACCGGAGCGGACAGACGAGACAAGGGTTACATCATCGGCTTGTTTTTTTGGGATCGTTTGAGCTTCTTGCTAACAAGGTTTTTCCTCAACAGTTCTTTCTTGTTATTTTGAATTTCTTGTGCTTTAATGTTTTTGTGGTTTTTGGTGGCTGTCCCACTGAATATTGAGCTTGTTCAAAAGATCCTTCTTGGTTGGTCCCGAATTTTGCGATATCGGATTTTTTTACTCGGGAGCACTCGAGTGTTATTTCGGGTGCACTCGGCTCTTTGATTTTACTGGTGGTATGATCTACTTTGTTTACAGTACTGCCAGGCTCAAGAAGTTCATACAGTCCATCGACGTTGCGTTTTTCACGTCTATTGGCATGAATTTTTCTTGCAATTTTGAACTGTACGCTCAGTTCTGTTCTCGAAATGGGGCGTGAGATTTCCTCTGACCACATCAACCTGTTTTTACTGTCCTGCATCTTTTCCTGTTGCGCGTGCGCTTTGGAATTTCCCGTGCAAATGACTTTCTGCACTTCTAAGTTGCTGCACAGCCCCGTATCTGCCCATTGTTCTTCTGAGAGGTAAGAACGACCGGGTATTGTAACTTCGTCCTTTTTTGATTGTTGTTGAATAACTGCTAATCCAAAGCTAGTGAACAGATGCCGTCCTATGCTATTCTTGTGGCTGTCGTCGACCACTCTGAGAGATGCATTGTCACACGTCCTGTCTTTGTATGTGATAATTGTGACAATTTTTCTAAGACTTTGATAACTTCGTTTGAAAAGGTTTAACAGGTCTTTCTCATCTGTTGTAGTTGTCCATCGACCTGTGGGGTTTATTATAATGTGTTTTTGGTTAAGCCTTTGGTATTGATGCTGCAGACACTACTGGAATCCATCCATGATATTGAGGACATTTTGCCAAACTGGATTTTTGAGTTAAGGGGCTCTAATTTGTTTGCCGTCTCATTGAAGATAAATGCAACGTAGTTATCCAAGTCGCTAGCGTAGTTTGAGTCTCACACTTGTTAATATAGCTCTCTATAGCTTGTGATGTTGTTAACTGATTATTCATATTCAATTCCATCTAGTTCTGATTCATTTTGATTGGCATTGGTTTGCTGAGGTGTTGAAGTTTGGGGTTGCATCCGTTTACGTTTTTGCACATCTTTGGGAAATGATCTGAACACCCGCGGTTTGCACTATTTTTGCTTTTTGCAGGGCAATTTTGTTGATGGATGTGCTTCCAGCGTTGTCCTCAGTTGGGACAGTTACTGGTGAACCGATTTTGGTTGGAGACAATTTCGTTGCGATTTTAGTTTTTTCTTTATTGTTGGCAGTTTGTTCTGCGATTACGATTTTGATAGTTATTGACTATATATACAGATTGAGTGTCAATATTGTTAGAGTTTTGGTTAGTTTTTTGCTCTCCCATTTCCTTGTGAGTTGCTATTGTTTCTTTGAATAATTTTTTTTGCGCCTCATAGTCCATCATATTCAGTACAACGAGTCACGAATGAGTGTAGTCTCTTCATCACCAGGACTACAGTTTTCTGTTTGTTCAATCAGTCGTCCGTAAAAACCTTCTACAGACTCTCCTTTTTAGGGTCCCTATACTAAGGTAGAAAAGAGATGCTGCTTTTTGGCCTCTATAGTCCCACGGTTTATCCCCATAAAGGATTTCAATTGCAAAAACTTTCTTGCGTCGGTTTTGCCAAGCGACTTTAAATAGCTGATTTTGGATTTTGCGGTCCCTTTCCGTTGCTTATGTATGTTTTTCGACAAGTTCGTCATACACTGGCTCAGGTGGATAGACAACAACTGTAGGCTGTCCATTTAGAAGTGTCTCTAGTTGGATTCCTTCTTTCGCTAATAGAGCAATATTCCACAGCTGGGTCCAATTTTACCATGATAGAGTTGAAAAGATGGTTGCCTCCTCCCTGAAAGCATCTATATGAGGAGTAGTTCTTCTGGATTTTACTGCTGACAGCACCATGCTATGCTGGGTGATTTACAATTAGTCCAATTACACTGCGATTGATGTTTACTTTTTTAGTGATTGGAGTGTTTGCGTTGCTTTTACTATTTACGCTTAAGTGACTATTAGATTTATCTAATTGCATTTGGAGTTTGCTTTGCGAATGACAACTTGAATTATTAGTCTCAGTTTTGAAGAGCAAATGACAGAGTTTGAATTGTAACTGAACTTAAGCAGAAAATTAGGAGAATGAAAGAGTATTTACAATTTACTGTTCATAAAGATGATCATGAGTTGATCACGTAGAACGACAGGAACTCAATTTGTTTACATTATGAATAGACAGTTTCCTGTTCAATAGAATGAGCAAACTAAGACAATAACAAGTCTTTGAACTAAATTAAAAATTAAAGGTGAAAATGATGCAAATGAAATAAATACGTTCAGGAATATTTTTTCCAATATTCAGCCCGTACGATGGTGCTTTTTACCTTCTGCTTTTTTCAGAAGCTCTCTAATTAAGTGTTGACACAATATCTAAGCGTAAAATATTTTTAAGGATTCCAATATTTTTTTCAGCTGAAAAACCACTTTTGCTGCCTTTATCCGGAATTATCCTGACTAATTTCAATTTATCTCAGAAATCATCCATCTTTTAGATCACGATTAATTAATTTGCGAAGAGAAACTGGCTTGCAAAAAATGTGACTGTGTCGCTGCATGACAAAATACTCAATGCCAAAATACCCAATGCGCCAAAATACCCAATGCTTTTATACCTAATTTGTTTCCTTTGATTTTTTTCGTCCAACAATCCGATTACAAATTAACACTCGAAATTACAAGTTTATTTCTTGCAATTAAACTGATGAGAGTTTAATAACATGTTCGGTTGTGATAGATTCATATCAAGTCCCACGGGCCACTGAGGCAGGGCTATTGCCCGCGAGGTATGGCAAAATACACTAACTAAATATTATGCTAATTAATTGTTCTGGTAATTTTGGCGTTAGAATAAAATATTGGGTATGTTTTGGTTATTTTGTCACATTGGGTATTTTGGCATTGGGTATTTTGTCCTGAGACCAAAGGTGGCATCTGACAAGAGTTATCAGAGAGTCATCAAGACCAAAGTTGTCAAGAGTTCTATCGAATCAATGATTACAGTTGAGTTTTTTTTTTTTAATTTAATGATAAACAACAAGATTTCAATTAAACATCATAGTTATTAACAGTAATGGTCACTAAATTTTAAAAAATAACAAATCTAGCTCAGAGAGCTATCAATTAATTTTGTTTGTTTCCCAATAACAGAGCCTTCAATGCAGCCAAGGGTGTGAGCAACAGGAAGGGTAGCAGTGACGATTACATAGACAGGAGTGAGTTCCGTCTCTTATGTTCATACTTGTTGAGATACTTCGAACTCTACAACATGTTCGATGAAATTGACGACAGTGATGATGACAGAATCAACTATGATGTAAGTCCAAAGAGACGGCTTTGAATCTCTTGAAACTCATTTTTGGAATTACTGCTGGCTGGTTCCTCAAGCGGCCTGAAACCGCCGAAATTCATTCGTAGTGGGCGTAATTTCCAGAGGAACGCAATATTATTTTTGTTTACAAGAATACATTCAAAATGTTCCAGCATACGTCTCAAGTTTGTCAAAACTTTTTGTTGACGTCTTCTTTCGAAAAAATTAACTAGAACCCTTGTGTTGATATAATTTTACCAGATCAAAAGCCAATTGCGATGTCAAATATTTGTTATACAAAACCGCGAGAATTTCCGCAAGAACGTTCAGCTAAAATCACTAGATGAAAATTTTATTTAATGAATAAAAATAAATGAAAATTAGTCAATTAGTACGTAAAGTTTTGTGTTTTTGGCAAGAAAACAATTTCAATTTTTTTTAACTCAAATGTCCTATATTTGCTCAATATTGAATTCTGTGACTACTAATTTTTGAAGCCAAATTGAAGCTTTTTTCCGCAGCATCCTTTTTTCTTCAGTAGTACTTTTTCTTTCGCAAATTGACAATTCAGAATGATATTAGGTTACCAGATGAAACATCAAATGTTTTATCGATTAATTTTTTTTCTCATTTTTCGTACTGAAAAACCGACAAATAGTTCAAGCAGGTAGATTCTTGTATGTGTTGATTTCAAGTTTCAATCAATATTTGAGGAAATTGGAAAAACTATGTTTAAAAGGCAATCAAACATCATTTAAGTGGAAAGGAGCAAAATTGCGAAACATTAAAATTTTCATCGTTTTTTTCTCAGTTTTCTTTTTTATGTTGTTACAAATATAGTAACTCTATCGATGCAACTAACAATCAAATGAAATGCTTTGATTAGATGTAAATGGTTCTAGAAATTATTCCACTCTAATTAGGGATATATTTTTTATTTTTCTACGTCACTAAAAAATGCACTTATTTTGAGTTTTAAGCCATGAAAGGACTCCCCTAAATTTACTTTAAATTGGTTTGGTTCTGAGAAAAATCAACACTAATCATAAAGAAAAATTCAACTACTTATGAAAATGAGCTGCAAATCAAGCAGGCGTCTCAACCATCAAAACGAAATTTTGTCTCTAAAGTGAGAAAAATCAAGAGAAAATCATTTTAATTCCGTTGTTTTCCCCAAAATGATTTCTTTCTGCGATTGTGCCTTTCAGTAAATGTTTAAAACAATTTCAACATCCGCAATCTCATATTTACAACCACCACCTAAGCGCTAAGACTCACAGTGGCCAGGTAAAGCGTGAATTTGAGCAGAAGTTTACAAGAAAGTTACCATTTTCTTTTTTCTTTTCAAAGAAGATTTTTGTTTCTAGTTGTTTTTTCTTAGCAAAAGAGAAACTGTACTGTCACTACTTCAAACTCTAAATCAGCTGATATAATCAATCTAGTTAAAATCAGTCAAGAGCTGGTTATATTTTAGAGTCATTTGAAGCACCAGGAATTATAATCACCATGAAACAGAGTAAAAAATGGCTCTTTACTTTTTTCTGAAAAAGTTTGGTTTTGTTGTTTTGGTCGCAAGTATCAGTAATTGGTTTACTTTGTGTTTTTGAAATAAGCCAGTTTTTAAATGAATTATATGATACGAGTTCACCGTAATTGACCGCAGAAATTTATGAAAAACTGGTGCGTGATCTTTTAAGTCGAAAAAGACTTAATAATGTTCAATTACTGTCTCCGCTGAATGAAATAGTCGATAATAATTTTCAATTTGATAAACAAAACTTTTCAAGAAACCAATTGGATTGAGAAATCCAATCTTTGTTCAAGTGGATTCGGTAGCAGTCAAATAAACTGCGCAGAACAATTATACAGTACTCTATTTCTAAACTATCAGTTAGAGTTTTTGAAGAAAAAAGCAGAAACTGAAGTCCTTTTTTCTTAATAAATTTGTAGCGGCTTCTGTAAACGAGTTTTTTTTAAAAAAATTCTACGTTTTGTAATATGTTTTTCTATTTTCGTTATATCAGAAACCTGTTTGACTACAAAGAAAAGCCCACAAATAGATATCCCTTTTTTTGCAACGATGCGTAAACAAAGAGTGAAATTTTTACAGAAGAAAAAACCGGCCGCCTGGCATATATGCATATATTTTGAACAAAAAGAAAAAAATGTTGGAACAATAAGAAATGCTGGAACAAAAAAATTGTTGGAACATACATGTGGGAATGCAACTGTTGGTATAACAGAAAATGAAGCCCTTTGTCCAATTTATGTTATGTATCCCAGCTCTGCCTTTGATGTTATGTATCCATGCAAGACTCTGCCTTTGATATTTCTTGCAGAAAACATCCTAAAATTATCATAATAGTCAATTATTAGTAATAAGACCAAAGCGTTTAATCAGACCAACCCTCATCTGAAAATCAACTCAGGTAATCAGCAATTCCCATAAGCGAAAGAAGTCAAATATTTGGGCCAGTTTATATTAAAATCGTTTCAATTCATCTGCCCTCTCGTTGTACTTTGGGTCTGTTCAGGAGTTCGAGAGGAGTTTGCCTTTATTGAAGAAGTGGGGCATTGACATCAAGAATCCCCGAAAAGTGTTCGACGAGATAGACGCCAACGGGGGAGGATACATCCTATTCGACGAGTTCTCAGAGTGGGCTCTCAAGAAAAAACTCACCATGGATAAGTAACTCTTAATGCCATCCCTTCCCGCCCCCCCCCCCCTTTAACAAAATTTTTGTTTTAATCGCCATATGTGAGCAAAATAATGCTTGCTTTTACTCATGCAAGTAATGGTTTTTATAGCCCAGTTAGCCCGGTTAAAAGTTGGGATTATAAATTAAAAGTTAAATGTACCAATAGGAAGTTATGAAAGTGTCACTTATAGAGGCTCGTAATATAACAAAAGAGGGGAGGGGGGGGGGGGGGGGGGGTGGGTTGGGGGCGGGGGTGACAAAGGGGAACAGTTTTAGTAAAAAAGATTTCCTGTCCTCAAGTCAGTATAAAAATCAAGTCATCACTTGTACAAAAATGTCTAGAGCCATTTAGTGATTTCTTTTAAGTTTGTACATATATTTAATTGGATTTGTAAATATGCGTTCCGTACAATTTGAAATTTACATTTTACTGTCAGCCAATCCACGAGTTTAGGATGCAGAAAATGATGTCGAGAAATAGTAGTCGGATCTACGATCATTCTAGTCGTAAGCATTATGAGATAACGAATGAACCTTAGAATGGAAACGCGTGAAATTGATATTGCAGGAAAGTAGAGTTAGCTGGTGTCCATTTTCCCCATTTTATCCACAACCTTTTAACGGTGAAAGATGGACAATGACCCCAGTTGACAAAAGCTGATCTTATAAAACGCTGCAAGAATCTTACAAGATTCTTGCGAGATCTTGAAGTATCATCTTTTATGAATAAAAAGCGGCTTAAACAAGGCAGAAATCCGAAAAAGCCAGAGAAGTCCTTTCCTACGTCCTATCTTATCTTAGAAGTATAAAAATTTTCAAAAAAATTTCAACATTAACTTTGTCCTTCAAGATTTTGCAGGAGTACTATTTTCTGTAAAAATATGCAAAACATTCTGTATGAAAAATATAGTTACGTTTTTTGGTCAAAGGGGAACAAACTTCAGATGCATATTTTTAATTTTGTTTGTAGGAAATGGGGAAAATGGAGAACAACAATGACCTGATCCCTCCAATGAAGATCCTGAAATGTGCAATTAGAATACAAAAGAATAGGATCTCCGGTGCAAAGCATCTCATGCAAAAAACTCGATTAAGCGCACACAATTTTTGCATCCATTAGCCGAAAAATTGGAACCAAAGTTTTGTTGACATTAGGCGAATACCAACCAAGACGTTTCAGGACACCAAAGTCTACTTGACCCAATAATATTAAGTTTCTTAAAATGCAAAAAGACCATTTGCAGCAGTTACGGTCCATCCAACAATTATAGCAAAATTGCTCAAATTTTACTGTTCGAGGCTGTACAAATGAAGTAATAATTTAAAAAGTAGTAAATTTTACGTATGCATTATTTCAGTTTAGGTCCAACCAATATTTATAGCAAAGTGTTGCCCGAATTTTTTTCTACCCTTTGCCCGTCTTTTTTGCTCAATTCTTCTGCTCGAATTTTACTGTTCTAGGCTGTACAAATGGTGCAATATTTAAAAATAAAGTAAATTTTAAATAAGCGTTGTCAATTTATTCATATCTAAAGAATATGAATAGGGACATTTGAATATTTCATAGCGTCAAAGAGATTTTGTACCATCGTCTGTGTTATATTAGGTTTTCGCACAATGCCCATAAAGCCTTTGATCAAAATTTGTGCCTAATGCCTTCATGGGAAGGATAATATCATTGTTTTTGATCTCGTCTTGCTCAATAAGTTGTCGTTTGTAAAAATCTTATTTTTCGTCCCCTTCCAAAGAGCGACAAAAATTTGTATATACGTTTCCATTTAATTGAAGCAGCAAGAAGAATGAAACGGAGCAACGATGATATGCAGCAAGAAGTTGATGCATGCGGCTGTGGTCAAACGCGCAAGATTATCACGGTTGTATTTACTTTTCAAAGAGGAGTTTTCTTTTTAGTGACTCAGAGAAGTTATTGCTCAAACATGAAACGCATTTTCTCAAGAAACCTAAACAGCCTAAAAACCTAATTTTATTTTAATGGAAAAAAGCTAAATTTTTGTGCTGACAATTTAATTTTCAATTAAATTATTTTTTTGTTTATGGACCTACTGTTATTTTTTAACAATGCGGAAACAATATGGAAATTATTAAACTTCTTCGGTGATAGAAGTACTCAAACGTGTCATGGAACTGATGGAGGAAAAATTGAATTTTGTGAAGTTTTACTTATTTTTAAAATGCAATTGTGTAAATTGCTAATATGTGATGTTTGAGTTTTAAGCTGCCATTAACATGCCTTCTTAACATTAATCTTTTCTCAGCTTGCTTTGAACTTTTTCACTATAAATTGTACTGCGCTGTCAGAGAGTTGAAGTTAGTTTATACAAATTTACGTATTTTTAAAACAAAACTGCTTCACAAAATCTCACCAATTGGCTAGCTACGTTCGTCCTCACAATATTAAAAAAGCATATATGTTAAATGCAATTGTTTCTTTTTGCTCACCTGCCAGGTGCTGCTTTCGTCAAAATAGTTTTCTAAACGGAACATCGAGTTTTATTGTATAAGATATCCAAATTTCTCTGTATGTTGAATCAGTGCTTGTTCTGTTCAGTTTTTTATTCATCCTGTTTAATTTAAGTGGACAACAATTTTTACAGAAAAATATTTGTGTCTCTAAAATCCATTTTGTACAAATTCTTTTAGTTTGTTGAGAAAATTTTTTCTGACTAATCACAATCTTTTTCATGAAACATTTTAATTGCCAATTCGCAGAATCTTGTTGGTGCCATGAGGTTACAGCCAAAATTGAAACTATCTAAGGCATAGGAATGTACTGAAAACTTCTGTAACGTGTGGTAATGTTGGAGAAACGAGTGCACGTAATCAGCTTTGAGATAAATGCAGGAACGATTGAAAAATAATGGTGAAATTTGAAGTGTTCAACGAAATTCGACAGCTGTGCCAAAGAACTAATTGTTCTAGGTTTCGTTGAGAACTGGGAGCTTTTTGTAACAAAAACAGTGAACTTCTTTGCTCTTTTTCTGTCTTTCCCGACTCAGAGCACTCACAGTCCACGTCAAACTATACTCATTTCGCCCGCTTCATTAAACTCGACAGATTTTTCCAACTTCGAACGTTCATCTCAGCTCAAAAAGAGCTGTAAATTCGACCAAGGAACAACGGATGAGTGGGATAATTTTTGATAATTGGAATGATTTTTGTGCTTTAGAAGTGGTTCTATTGATACCTTACAGCATAGAAATTTGATTTTGACTTTGTACAGTTGTCTGGTCTTTTTGATGGAACATAGACTCGAAAAGTTTTTCTTTTTTCTATATAACTGCTTAATCTCATTTTCAGTCACTTTTGGTGTATTGAATGGACATTAAGTTGAATATTACAGCTGAAAGCAAATTTGACTGTTTCAATATGGCATCGACTCGAGAAATTTCGAAGTGATTTCAAAAAAATTTATAAATTACTGACATCAGAATTCAGATCTGGGACAGTTTCGGGTGTCTTGAGTTTGACATCATCACGATTGATAAGCTCATCGGCTAATTTGCAACTTTATTGACACTAAATTTTTGCTTGTAAGCAAAAGGGTTTAAAAGTGATTTAAAAATAATAGTGATAGTATTAATAAATTGTTCTCAAGTATGTATAAACAAACAGCATTGTTCTATGAGGTTTACATATACATACTCAAAAGGCCATCAAAAGGCAAAAAAAGCCTAATTGTATGATGCATTTGGGAAGCGGTTCAAGTTTGTTAGCAAACAGGGGCGGGAATGTGGGGTTGATATTTGTTTGATTTTAAGATTTAAAAAAGTGAAAGAAAGCAAATATACGTGAGGAAAAAAGAGATTTTGAAAACGGATAAGAGAAAAAATCTTTCAAAGATTTAGACAATTGCTGAAAAAAAGGTTTATGATATCACTTCCTTGTAAAATATTTTCAGGAAAAGTATGACGGTGTGTATTAATTCCGGATCTGCAACAACTCTTTGTAAACTGAACATAATTTGAGTCGAATTTAGGTACATAATTTAGCAATTTTCTTAGTCGTATTCCAATTCTCTTTGAGTTGATACCAGAAAATTGATTGCTAGGCTTTTTTTAATTGATGTTTTTTTCTCATCTGAGTTGCCAAGCTCTGAATCCCGAATAAACCTGTTAAAAACTTCATTTTTATATTCCCGCCTAATTGTTTTGGTAAAAATTTTAAAAGCTCATAATTATGTAGCTCTTTCACCAGGAAGATTCCATATTCTTCCCGTTCGTTTGCTGTTGATTGATGACTTTGTTTTCTGGAAATAATTCCCGCAATTTGTTTGATTTTAACTTCAATAATTTTCTGGCTTGTCTTGTTCGCAGTTCCGTAAATATGTACTCCATATTCTATTACCGGTTGAACATAAGACATATATACTAAAACTAATTGTTTAATGCTCAATATAAACCATAGTTTGTAGAACAATCCCGTAAATTTCTTCAATTTTGCTGCAACGCTAATTGTGTTCTTTGAAATCCAATTTCTTGTCTAGCAAAAACGCCTAGATACTTTATTTCGTTGCTCTTTTTAAGGATTGAGTTGTTCAGTTTTAGGTCATTCATCATAGTTTTCACACCTAAATTTAGATTAATCGTTTTTTCAACATTGAACGTAACTTTGTTATCGCTTATGTAGAGACCGATGTCCTCAATAATACGTTGAAAAAGAGCCTCATTTGAATTTTTTGTGGCTGCAGAGCAGTATCGTCGGCATGGAGCGTTATTGTGGAGCAGTTGAAATGTTGTCTGATGTCATTGACGTATATGATGAAGAGTAGTGGTCCTAAAATTGAACCTTGAGGCACGCCAACCTTCTCGGATTCGTTCTTTCAGCACCATATCTAAGCAATTGTTTTCTATCAGATAATGGAGATTTCATATTTTCAAGCATTGGGCCTCTCAAACCTATGTTAGCACCTATGCTTTTTCTATGAAGTAAGTTTTGATCAACCGTGTCAAATGCTTTTTTCAAATCTAGAAACAACCCTATCGAGCACTTTGGCTGGGTTTCTAAAGTGTCCCTAGCGTTTTCAATAAAATGCACTAATGCATCAATTGTTCCTCTTTGTCGTCTGAAATTGTATTGATTTGCGTCCAGGAATGCAAAACGTCAAAAAAAAATATTTTGTTGTACAAGTATGTTTCAAAAACTTTAATACAGTCGGAAGTAGAGAAATTGGTCTGAAGTTAGATGGTTCCTGGACATCACCATTTTTATGTACTGCTTTTATGATAGATACTTGCAATCAAGGTGGAAAATTTCTTTCATTGATTACTTTTGTTAGCATTGGCGCAATTACACATTCGAGTTTCTCCAGGAAAAAAATTCTTCAATTCAAAATAATCTGTGCTATGTTTGGTTTGCATTTGATATATTTTTTCCAGTACTTCGAGCAAAATGGCCCTGGTTAGTCGCATTGATTGTACACTGATACTACTGCTTTTAGAAATATTCTCTTCTTTAGGCTCAAAATTTGATGCTAAAATTTTACCAAATGCAGAAAAATAGTCTATGAATTTCTCGGCTGTTTCTTTATCGAGCGTTTCCTGCGTTGCAACTTTGCCTTTTAATCTGCTAATACAGTCAAAAAATATTTTGAGTTTTTCTGAGCATCCACATTTACTAATCGCTGATAATGCTTCTCCGTTTTTGTTCTGATCGATTTTTGCAGCTTGTTACGTAGTGCATTGAATTTGAGTTTTTGTCTTTAGTTCTCTTGAAATTTTGGCATTGCTGTCGTTTATTGGTAGCCAAATGTTTTATTTCGTTGTCATTCCACAATTTTTTTTATTTTTTGTACCTTTACAAATTTTCCTTTACCTTTACAAGTTTAGGAACAACTTTTTCAACACATTTATTCAACAGAAACTGAAAATTTTTCAAGGCTTTTTCACAACTTAATTGATCAAGGGTTAGTTCAAACTTCTGTCATTCATGTTGCATTTAAAATTGAAGTTTAATAATTACCTTTGCGTCATTAGGTTTTGTTCACAATTTAATCATACGATCATCATCATTTTTTTTCTAAATGTTTCAAATTGGGTTCCCAAAATCCAAGAAAGAGCGTATAAAGATCTGTCAGCGTAGTTGTTGACACTTTCAAATCAATTTTAACGTTGGAATTCACGGCATCAATACAAGAACTACTAGGCTTTGTTTCTCTAGTGCAGTTCGCATTTTCTGCATAATGCAGATCAAAAGACAGCAAAGCATCTTGCAATGTTTTCAACTTTGACGAAACGGTGTGAAGATTTATATTAAAATCCCCACATATAACCGACATATAGTCTTCCGGAATGACAATATTCTCAAAACCGTTTCTTAAGCTTGTGCTTAGCTTTTCGTTGGACGTTTTTTGTCTGGCAAATATTGTAGTTAAAAAAACTTTTGAATTATAATAGCAAAGTTCCAGTGACAAAATTTGGAAACATTGCTGATTTAATTGTTTACTGTTTCAAACTTTATTTTGTTTTTGTAAAAAATACAACTCCTCCTCCTCTATTTTTTTACACTCCTACTGGCATTGACAATTATTTGGTAACCGTCTAGTTGCAAACAATCAGTGTCATACTCTTCATTTATCCAGGTTTCTGTTAAGCAGAAGGCTACGGGTAAACTATCCAAATAGTCTACTAAAATTTGAAGTTGATCTAAATTTTTTTATATAGGTCTTATATCTTCAAGCACGAAGAGCTTTTGCATTTTATTTTACTCAAATGGTGTGTACAAGTGGGAGAAAAACGAGACGACCATTGTCTTCAGTGGATTATGGCAGCAAGAGAAAAATTTTAGCGGATGATTGAAGTTAAAACAACTTTGGTTACCAGAATAAAAGATTGTTTTTTCGAAAGAAACGGTAGACAGACGATGTATTTAAATTCTAATATATAAATTTATAAATGTAAATTTAGCTTAAAAAGAAAAAAACTATGAAAAAAAGAGATTTCCTGCAAATATCATCTACTTGGAGAAAGTTTTTAAGTTTAACAATTTCAAGTGCGCAATCGCAGCATTCAGTTGATAAACCTGATTTATATTGAGTGATCCTGTTTTCACATAGAGAGAAATAAAATGAAACGGCCTCTTCTATTTTAAATAGACGCTTTAACGCAGCCATAAAATTGGCTGTACGAACAAATTCTTTTGGCCGTAGTGACGCGTAATTGCAGTCAATTGCTATATTTCAAATTTAAATATTTATATAATTTTAAGGGACGCGTAATCACAGTCATATTTTTTTACAAGAAATTAAATTAAACAAAATTATTTGAGAAAAAGAAGAGAAAATCTGGAATTTTTGTCGTATATAACTGAATACTTTTGTTTTACTGGGCCTGCAAATAAGGACTGCTTCCCAAATTTCCAATAAGACCAGAATAATATTAGCACAAAACAAAAATTGATTTTTTGTTCACTGAACGTCCTTCATATTTTTCTGTTCATTCAGCAGCTAAAGATTTTTGTGAAGTCCGGAGACTTCTCTCTATCGTCATTAACTTTGTTATTATCATCATAGCAGTATTTCTTTTAATGATTGTCTCGCTTGATCGTGTTTTTGACATTTTCAAGATTGCTAATTTTATTGATGTTTGTGATAGCCAGTATCACTGTTGTTTCGCTTCACCAATACAGATACGCTACAATTTTTGGTCAAAGTAACGAAGCCCTGTCTATTCGCCTCAGCCTTGAGTTCAGCTTCAAACTTCGCTAATCGTTCATTCAAGAAAATAGGTTTGTTATTTAGCCTGTTTTTTGCAGTTTTTAATTTTCGTCTTCCCAAACACTCTGTCTTTCTCGTCGCAATAGACAAACTTGCAAATAACAGAGTCATAGAAATCACTTTTAGCGTTTCCCGGTAAAATATGACATGCTTTTATTCTGTTCTCAGTGAGATTTATTTTCAAAAGATCGCTTAAAATCTCAAGGTTATTTTCAGTACATCGAATGTCGGATTACACATAATTAGGCAGTCTTTGCTCGTGTACCTTTTTTGTGCTCTGAGGCGCTCATTTATATCGAATTGCATTTTGTCAAGATTTCTTTTATTAGTTTCCTGGTCTTTGTTTTTTGCGATCAAACATGTGACCGAACTCTGCAATTGATCCACCTGCTTCTTCAGTTGATTTGATTCAACCTCCATTTCCATCCAGCTGCGCGTCGGGTCAAATGGTTATTGTAACAGTGATAAATACAAAACTTGTAAAGAGGAAAGGATACGATTAAAAAAAAAGTGCGAGAAACAAAACTCCGCAAATGAACAATTATTTATTAAACAGTGGCCGTTCTCAATTTCTGGCTTGTCTTGTTCGCAGTTCCGTAAATATGTACTCCATATTTTATTACCGGTTGAACATAAGACATATATACTAAAACTAATTGTTTAATACTCAATATAAACCATAGTTTGTAGAACAATCCCGTAAATTTCTTCAATTTTGCTGCAACGCTAATTGTGTTCTTTGAAATCCAATTTCTTGTCTAGCAAAAACGCCTAGATACTTTATTTCGTTGCTCTTTTTAAGGATTGAGTTGTTCAGTTTTAGATCATTCATCATAGTTTTCACACCTAAATTTAGATTAATCGTTTTTTCAACATTGAACGTAACTTTGTTATCGCTTATGTAGAGACCGATGTCCTCAATAATACGTTGAAAAAGAGCCTCATTTGAATTTTTTGTGGCTGCAGAGCAGTATCGTTGGCATAGAGCGTTATTGTGGAGCAGTTGAAATGTTGTCTGATGTCATTGACGTATATGATGAAGAGTAGTGGTCCTAAAATTGAACCTTGAGGCACGCCAACAACCTTCTCGGATTCGTTCTTTCAGCACCATATCTAAGCAATTGTTTTCTATCAGATAATTAAGATTTCGTATTTTCAAGCATTGGGCCTCTCAAACCTATGTTAGCACCTATGCTTTTTTCTAAGAAGTAAGTTTTGATCAACCGTGTCAAATGCGTTTTTCAAATCTAGAAACAACCCTATCGAGCATTTTGGCTGGGTTTCTAAAGTTTCCCTAGCGTTTTCAATAAAATGCAATAATGCATCAATTGTTCCTCTTTGTCATCTGAAACCATATTGATTTGCGTCCAGGAATGCAAAACGTCAAAAAAATAGATATTTTGTTGTACAAGTATGTTTCAAAAACTTTAATACAGTCGGAAGTAGAGAAATTGGTCTGAAGTTAGATGGTTCCTGGACATCGCCGGTTTTATGTATTGCTACTATGATAGATACTTTCAATCACGGTGGAAAATTTCTTTCATTGATACATTTGTTGATTTTTTTGTTAGTATTGGCGCAATTACACATTCGAGTTTCTTCAGGAAAAAATTCTTCAATTCAAAACAATCTGTGCTATGTTTGGTTTGCATTTGATTTATTGTTTCCTGTAGTTCGAGCAAAATGGCCCTGGTTAGTCGCATTGATTGTACACTGATACTACTGCTTTTAGAAATATTCTCTTCTTTAGGCTCAAAATTTGATGCTAAAATTTTACCAAATGCAGAAAAATAGTCTATGAATTTCTCAACTGTTTCTTTATCGAGCGTTTCCTGCGTTGCAACTTTGCCTTTTAATCTGCTAATACAGTCAAAAAATATTTTGAGTTTTCTGAGCATCCACATTTACTAATCGCTGATAATGCTTCTCCGTTTTTGTTCTGATCAGTTTTTGCAGCACGTAGTGCATTGAATTTGAGAATTTGAGCTTAAACAAACTACTAGGCTTTGTTTCTCTAGTGCAGTTCGCAGTTTCTGCATAATGCAGATCAAAAGACAGCAAAGCATCTTGCAATGTCTTCAACTTTGACGAAACGGTGTGAAGATTTATATTAAAATCCCCACATATAACCGACATATAGTCTTCCGGAATAACAATATTCTCAAAACCGTTTCTTAAGCCTGTGCTTAGCTTTTCGTTGGACGTTTTTTGTCTGGCGAATATTGTAGTTAAAAAAACTTTTGAATTATAATAGCAAAGTTCCAGTGACAAAATTTGGAAACATTGCTGATTCAATTGTTTACTGTTTCAAACTTTCTTTTGTTTTTAAAAAAAAATACAACTCCTGCTCCTCTATTTTTTTACACTCCTACTGGCATTGACAATTATTTGGTAACCGTCTAGTTGCAAACAATCAGAGTCATACTCTTCATTTATCCAGGTTTCTGTTAAGCAGACGGCTAAGGGTAAACTATCCAAATAGTCTACTAAAATTTGAAGTTGATCTAAATTTTTTTATATAGGTTTCATATCTTCAAGCACGAAGAGCTTTTGCATTTTATTTTACTAAAATGGTGTGTACAAGTGGGAGAAAAACGAGACGACCATTGTCTTCAGTGGATTATGGCAGCAAAGGTAAAAATTTTAGCGGATGATTGAAGTTAAAACAACTTTGGTTACCAGAATAAGAGATTGTTTTTTCAAAAAAAAACGGTAGACAGACGATGTATTTAAATTCTAATATATAAATTTATAAATGTAAATTTAGCTTAAACAAACTACTAGGCTTTGTTTCTCTAGTGCAGTTCGCATTTTCTGCATAATGCAGATCAAAAGACAGCAAAGCATCTTGCAATGTCTTCAACTTTGACGAAACGGTGTGAAGATTTATATTAAAATCCCCACATATAACCGACATATAGTCTTCCGGAATAACATTTTTCTCAAAACCGTTTCTTAAGCCTGTGCTTAGCTTTTCGTTGGACGTTTTTTGTCTGGCGAATATTGTAGTTAAAAAAACTTTTGAATTATAATAGCAAAGTTCCAGTGAGAAAATTTGGAAACATTGCTGATTCAATTGTTTACTGTTTCAAACTTTCTTTTGTTTTTGAAAAAATACAACTCCTGCTCCTCTATTTTTTTACACTCCTACTGGCATTGACAATTATTTGGTAACCGTCTAGTTGCAAACAATCAGTGTCATACTCTTCATTTATCCAGGTTTCTGTTAAGCAGACGGCTAAGGGTAAACTATCCAAATAGTCTACTAAAATTTGAAGTTGATCTAAATTTTTTTATATAGGTTTCATATCTTCAAGCACGAAGAGCTTTTGCATTTTGTTTTACTAAAATGGTGTGTACATGTGGGAGAAAAACGAGACGACCATTGTCTTCAGTGGATTATGGCAGCAAAGGTAAAAATTTTAGCGGATGATTGAAGTTAAAACAACTTTGGTTACCAGAATAAGAGATTGTTTTTTCAAAAAAAAACGGTAGACAGACGATGTATTTAAATTCTAATATATAAATTTATAAATGTAAATTTAGCTTAAAAAGAAAAAAAACTATGAAAAAAAGAGATTTCCTGCAAATATCATCTACTTGGAGAAAGTTTTTAAATTTAACAATTTCAAGCGCGTAATCGCAGCAACCAGTTGACAAACCTGATTTATATTGAGTGATCCTGTTCTCACATAGAGAGAAAAAAATGAAACGGCCTCTTCGAATTTAAATAGACGCTTTAACGCAGCCATAAAACTGGCTGTACGAACAAATTTTTTTGGTCGTAGTGACGCGTAATTGCAGTCAGTTGCTATATTTTAAATTTAAATATTTATATAATTTTAAGGGACGCGTAATCGCAGTCATATTTTTTTACAAGAAATTAAATTAAACAAAATTATTTGAGAAAAAGAAGAGAAAATCTGGAATTTTTGTCGTATATAACTGAATACTTTTGTTTTACTGGGCCTGCAAATAAGGACTGCTTCCCAAATTTCCAATAAGACCAGAATAATATTAGCACAAAACAAAAATTGATTTTTTGTTCACTGAACGTCCTTCATATTTTTCTGTTCATTCAGCAGCTAAAGATTTTTGTGAAGTCCGGAGACTTCTCTCTATCGTCATTAACTTTGTTATTATCATCATAGCAGTATTTCTTTTAATGATTGTCTCGCTTGATCGTGTTTTTGACATTTTCAAGATTGCTAATTTTATTGATGTTTGTGATAGCCAGTATCACTGTTGTTTCGCTTCACCAATACAGATACGCTACAATTTTTGGTCAAAGTAACGAAGCCCTGTCTATTCGCCTCAGCCTTGAGTTCAGCTTCAAACTTCGCTAATCGTTCATTCAAAAAATAGGTTGTGACCGAACTCTGCAATTGATCCACCTGCTTCTTCAGTTGATTTGATTCACCCTCCATTTCCATCCAGCTGCGCGTCGGGTCAAAAGTTTATTGTAACAGTGATAAATACAAAACTTGTAAAGAGGAAAGAATGCGATTAAAAAAGAGTGTGAGAAACAAAACTCCGCAAATGAACAATTAATTATTAAACAATGGCCGTTCTCAGTTCTTACACTCAAGCTGGGTACATATGAGAAAAATAATGTTTTAACATAGGAATGATAATGTGAACACGTTATTAGATTTAGATAAGCTTATGTTGAGTTGGTTCTAAACGTTAAAGGTTTTGTTCATAAAAATTCACGTTTAATGTGCTATTGAAGGCCAACTTGAAAGAAAGAAACCGCAACTGTTCGAAAGAAAGAAAGCGCAACTGTTTATGGCCTTTTTAAGCACTGTTTTTAATCTCGGATTTGAAATAACCGATTATAACCGATTATAAAAACCGATTATAACCGCTTTTTACAAGGAACTGTTTCCTTTTTTCCCCTTGTATTTAGCTTTTTCATGAGAAGGAGTCTTAAACTCAGTTTAAATACCTCGGTATTACCCATGAAAAACAAACGCAATGTTTTGTTTGCGTTGGGGAGGTGTGGGGTGTTTTCGAGGAGGTTGCCAAATCAACGAAGGTTTTTTCTCTGTCAGTTTTTCATTCCAAAACTTGGCTCTTGGCCGATAAATTTGATATACTGACGATGTTTAAAAGCGTGCAGGTGCCCTTTTGATCATTTTTCTTAACAAAAGAATCTTTAAAAGTTAAACAAACGTTGGCTGTTTGTCTTCCTAATTCGTTATCTTATATATGACTTCACTTGAAGTCAAGGAAAAGGAGATTAGGACATTCTAAATATCCTCTTGACTTTTTCATTCCTTTTTTTGCTAATTTATTCACTTTGACCGGCAATAAATTGTTGATTTTTCCCTTTACTCAAATTTAGCACAGCTCAGTTCTATAGGCGTCGTTTTTGTTCTAAAATATTATTTTTCATTTCATCAAATTGGCTTGCGTGACCGACTGGCTTCCATTCTTATGGAGAAAAAGATGTGAAAAATGTGAAGGGGGATTACTGGCTATTTTTCCAGCTTTGTAATTCTTTTCTCTTCTTTTCCACCATACATACATCATTTGCAATTCTGGACACATTTCAATCGCTCTGAATTATTGCCACATTTGGCTCAGAAATAGCCAGTGGACTGTTTTGTTATATCTGCTAAACAGTACTGCATTATGTTTATAATTCATTAAATAGCATGGTTATTAAAATTAATCCTCAGCTTAGTCTACAGTGATAGTTCCGTCTATTGACTTTCTTTTTTATTAATTTCGCATCAACACTTTTTGTTTCTCTACCATTTTGGAAATAGTAAACCAATTTGAGTTTTCTTAGTTTCTTTCTCTCTATTAAGTTATATTGCGATTAAATTATTTTTGTTCAGATTGCGTCTTGATTAGTATTTGGAATTCTGAGTTCACTTATGTGAAATAAATATTAAGTATTATTTAATATATCCATAATTTCAATCCATTATTAGTGCTTCTAGACTTTGCTATTCATTTGTGGAACCATTTACTGGGGGGGGGGGGGGGGGGGGATAAGGCGCATTTTGCATAGATTCAGCTATGTCTCTAGTTTTTGTTTTGTTTCATAAGGAACAAATCTTTTTAAGCTTTTGCGACTCCCTATTAGATTTAAAGTTCAACTTCGCTAACGAAAAACAAATTTCAGTTAGCTCCAATCCTAATTTCTTTTTCCACTCAAATTGTTTCGGATTTGTTCAATTGGTTAACATTCCGGAGCAATCAAGGAGGAGCTCAAAAGTCTGCTAAAGATATTAAGTTATAATTTTGCTAATTCATTTCATTCTTAAAAGACGTTGACTTTTAAGAATGAAGCCATATGAATAGATTTTGGTTTTGTATCTTTCGCGTTGTTTGTTAGCTCAAGTTTTTCAATCTGCTTTATGAAGTGCAAAAAAATTGATAAAATTTATTTTCCTAAAAAGATTTTTATCGGCTACTCGTCCACAATTTTGGTCAATCTTGAAGCAATTTTGAAATGCGAAAACATTATTTCAGAATTGCTCTCCCCTGATCATTACTATAAAAATTAGTATCTATTGCAATCTTCTATCTATTCGCTTATTTTTTTCAGTTTTCCAGTTATTGAATAAAAATATCATTATCATTAGCATCGCCAAAATTAAAGTGTGCCATTTACTTCATATCATGCTGTCTATGAGATTACAATGTTGTCAATACTGATTCTGATTCATTTAGAGTGCACATTTTAAGAGGCGTCTTTCATTCACCTGAATTAGTGAAAATCAATAAAATATCAGTTTTTTTAAAATTGAAACACATCTGTTATTCACAAATGATAAACGAAGCTTCTTTTTTTCTAAAGAAATATTAAACTCCAATTTTGACCGCTTATTTTCAAAATTATCCCCCCAAAAACTTGATTGTAATTTAAAAAGTTCTGAAGAGCCGCAGTTCTGATTATCCTGATGAAGTTCTGTTTATTGCGTAACTTCGCAAATACCTCCTACTATTGTTGGTCTAGACTTCCCTCCAAACGACCCTACAAAATGACCGTCTGACATTCAACTACTTCACAAACATCGCATTTACTCCTACAGATTTGATGTGAATTACTTTATGTAAAAAAATTGGTTTTAAGTTGATTGGGTATAAATACTACTCCCACCTCTTGCTTGATTTCCACAAAAATAATGGCTCACGAAACCATATTATAATGCATGTGATTAATTTCACCAGAAAAAGAGTTTACTACGGGTGTACTTGTGTTCAAGGAGTAAATGCCAAAAATATTTCACATTTTATGTTTTTATAATGACTTCGCAAATATCTCCTACCAAAAAAATTAGTATTTTGCATCTTGTTTAAGATTGCCCACAAGATCACCATTTTTATTATTGAATTTCGATATTCAATAAACATGCTTCCGAAACTACTTGAGCATGTCTAATCTGATTACAATTTTTGCTCTAAATTGTAACTTTGAATTTACTTCTGCAAAACAATTGGAAATATATATATATATATATATATATATATATATATATATATATATATATATATATATATATTGAAAACAGAATGTTTATTTTCGAAAATCACACCGTAATTTTTGTCGGCCTCAGACTGGTAAAAGTTACCTTGAAAATTTTGGTACTATAGGAAAGCATCACATAATTCTTAAGTTTGCCAAAAAAATGAAAAAACCGTGTTTTTTCAGGGCAGAAAGAGCGTAACAATTTGATGTATGTAGAACGGAACAATTTTTCAAAATTCCAATTTATTTTTTGAAAACATTACTCCGACAGAAACAAAAATCTAAATAAGTTTTCAAAAGATACAACACAGCCTTCGCTGAAAACAAGAGCTTCCAGATTAAGCAGAATAAAATTTGAATATAGATTTGGCAACTTGTTTGATACTCAATGCTACCAAAAAGCTACAAACAATCAAAGACTTGAAAAATTGTCAGAGTCGACAAAATTAATAATATGTTGAGTCAAAATCAGTTCTCTGGTAACGTGCCAGTACGTCTCTAGCTTTTCAAAGCAACTAATAGGTGGTTTACACAGTTTTCATTGATTTTTCTCCCAAATTATTTATACTTCTGCAACATATCACGGACAATTCTGCAACACATCTCCTTCGACATCAGTTTGTGTCCAAACTTCTGACACTTTTTTCCAATTATATCAAATTTGTCATTGCCAAAACCCAGTACAAGAGTTTTAAGTTTCAAAAAGACAGGAGTCCATTAAATAATTGAGACTCGTACAAATGTGAACTAAATTTCACAGTCTGGTACCTATAAACAGAAAGTTTTTTTTCAAATTTGGTTTCTGTGGTCTACTCAAAAAATGAAGTTCTTTGAACAAGATCTGCAACCGTTGTTTGTGTTGAAATGGGATGAGTTGCATAGCACTTACAACATATTTGGCTCTCAAATTCCGGCTGATCGTTGTAAAATAGTTAACCTGCCAATCGGTACTGTTTAAACTTCTAAATGTCCGTCTCGATACGAGCTTGCTGATCATATCCCTTCGGTACTTTTAATTTGAAGTCTCTCATTTCGTCAGTTTGGTATAGGAGAGAGATCAAATCTCAGATCTGTTTGATAGTGTTGACAAAATGGAGAGATTTGTACAGTGTTAACTTGGTTTGAAGAGTTAAGTCAAGTCATAGATTTCTTTTGAGTGACGTCAGAAGAAAGTGACATAGGCCAAGTCTTCGCAATATATGGAAGTCCCTTTTAATGTTTTCAGTATCATGAACACCTAAGTGCTTGACCTTGCAAACGAGATGAACTAATTCACCACCAATATTTCAAAAGCAAATTTGCCTAGCCTTTCCAAACAAAAAACTGAGTTTTGGAAAATTTAAACAGCATTTAATTTCACATGGCTCAGTTCGGATTGCACCAAAAAATTTTCTGTAGAGTTTGCAAATACTTTCTCACTTTTTCCCATCGTCAACAAAAGTGTAAGAAATTGAAACACCAGCAGAAGGAGGTTGCTCATAATAAAAACTAAAAAAGAAAAGGTTATAAGTTTGAATCCTCTGGAACGCCACTAGAAACTGTGGTTCGTGTGGATAAACCAACCTAGAACTATTGTTATCTTTTCGTTAAATAAGAAGCTAGCAACTGTAAAAAAAACTCCGTCAATTCCAAGGCCTGCCAATATGTTAAAAATTTTGAGCGTTGAATGCAATCCAAACCCATGATAGATATAGGCAAAATACTTCCTCACCCCTGCCGTAACCTCGCAAATTTCTTAAAGAACAATTTATAGAGTTATTGAGAACCAACTTTTATTGAATCCGATTTTACGAGGAAAATTCAAAAATATATGGAGCATTGAATTCGTTCAAACACTCGGGAAGTTTTACTCAAATTGCAAATTGGACCGTAGAACACAATACAGTTATTAGAGCCCTTATTAACTGTTGTTAAATTTGCTGATTTCCTCCATAATATCGGATACGATGATTTTTCAGCAAAGATTTGAAATATTTTCATCAAAAAAGTCACCAGATACTCAGAAAAAATTGAGATAAACTTACCAAAGAAGCTCGAGATAAGCTGGCTCGGAGTTCGTCTGCTGTAAACTTCAAATAATTTAATTTCCGTTATGCACGTCGTCAAAAATCCAATTGCATGTTGATAGATTGTCACAACAAAATCATTAAAAGCGTTCGTAATGGATGAGTACCCCTTTATATTTTGTGTTTTCTGATCACAAGTCGGTAAGCTCGCTCTTAAGTTTCTTAATATTTCGGAAACAACTTAATGCATTAGTGAAATATGAGTCAAACCAATCAAGATACGTTGCTATGTTGTGTTCTATCGACACATCTACATCTCTGCTAGGTGCTTCCAACAACGCAAGGGGAATATTCCAATGGCGTGCTAAGTCATTAGTGCCTTATTCAGAGCATGATAAGGGTTGGATTATTAGAAACAAAACATACCTTCCTTTTCATTCATTTCTTAGTTTAATAACTGGATAAATATCATCAAAATATATATGAAAGAAATCTACAGAGTCCCGAAATTTTCTATCTAGTGTTAGCGAAAACAAATTAGAAGGCTAAATATGACAACTGATAGAGATAAAGCCTAAAAGAGGTAGAAACGTAGAGCTAGTGTATCTTAAGGTTTTGACCACTTGCAGGTCAATGCAAGTTTTTATACCCCTATGGTCACTAAAATCAGTTTTCTAAAGTAGTTTAATTGTAGAAGATCGTCAAAATTTGCAAATACTAAGTCCAACATATGACCAACTCTGGGTGACATTACTAATTACAAATTTTGAACTTTCTTATTACACTATTGTTTTGAAGAATGACGTCTCCACAATGTGCACTTTTTCCTCTGCTGGTAATGGCAAACTATAGTATTGATAGTTAATTTCAAATCAAAATCAGAAAAAAGTCAAATTCTTTTGAGGCAAACAAATTGCGTACAAGGTTTAGAGAAAAAGTTAAGCAGTTGTTTTCTTTTTCTTCCGGAAGCAATAACCTGAGAATTGATCGTATTGAATGAGAAATCTATTCAATCAAGACCCACCATTTGATTGATTGTCTTACAATAGCTTTAACTTTGTATCCTAAATTTATTTTTGGTTCAGCCACATTGAATCTTTTCGAAACTTATCGTCAACAGCTGCTTCTCATTTTCTTCTCAAATAAAGACAACTCCAGTACAACTAATATCTTCTTACGTCGCTGCAAATTGTATTCAAGGGCTTTGTTTAAGAGTGTCTTATTATCCCAAAGCGACGGAAACGTCACCAAAATTGGTTGTTGGTTTGTGGAATAAATCTTTCCTAATCGAAAGCAATCTTCATTAGCAAAGTTAACGCCCATTTCGTCAGCTAGATTTTGTAGTGTTTGTTTGACCTTCAATAAACCTTCATTTAAAAATATTTCGTTGTTTTTAGGCAGACCAATGACTTTGAGTTGTCTCAAAAAATTGTTTCTGCTTGTGGCTGACTTAACAATTTGTCTTCTATTTGTCGTGTAAATTTTTACCAGTCTGAAGTTCAACACATTTAAATTTAATATGTTTTTCTCGGTAATCTTTTTTATCAATATTTCCATTCGAATTCTTTTTTCTACTTATGACATGATTCATTGCTTTTGAAAATGAACTCTTTTTAGATGAAGAGAAGTCTCTTTCAGCAAGCGAGGTAGCCAGTCCTTAGTCAGTTTCCCAGTGAAAGCCTTGTAATCAACATCATTTTTCATCGCTAAAAGCTGCTCTTCCATACTTGGATAGTATCCAGAAGTTGAGTTGATTCTTGAGGCCTTGAGGTCGCTTTCATCATCAGTAGTCATCATTCAAAATATGAAAGTATTTAATAAGTTCATCACAACAATTAGGCCAAAGGAATAAGAATGTGGTCGAACCATATTTTCTGTTCAGTTCATAAAACGGAAGTGAAATGTCTCCAGAAGTTCAAAAATTCATGCTTTTGTAACATGATTACTCAGCACAAATCATGTTTACGAGGCAGAATTTACGCTGTACCTATCTTTTTGCTACCCTTCCTTTGTGTATGTGGATTTTTGCTTTTTCACAATTTTTTTCCTCTAACTCTCTATTTGTTAACTTCCACCCCTGTTAGTTGACAGTTGGATTTTAAAAAATTCTATAATTGTTTGGTAAGGGAGAGCTGCATAAGGTTTTGCAGCTAATTTTGGCTTATAAAAAAGAATACATCGGAAAAATTTATGATAAACTTTGGTCAATTTTTAGCCATGACTGCCTCGAAAACTTTGTGTTGCTTTCCGGCAAGGATGATCAAATTTTGAAACGCTTCATTGCGGCACAACAAAACAGGACGAAAGTTACTTTTCTTTTAAAAATGTTGACAACTTTAGAAGAATTTGGGTCTTTTCTATTTCTGTGAAATATCGGTGGCGTAGGACGTGGTATTTGTTTACTGTTATGGCTTTAACATTCTCCTTCTTGCTAAAGTAACGTTAAGAATCTACTCTACTTAATCAAGAAGGATTTCCTTTGAAGTTCATTGCCTCATGCTTGCATGTATCATTTCGTTCATTTATGAAATTAGAATTAATACTCATTCAGTAGAAGTTTTACGTGGAAATAGTAACAGGCCATGCCCATCTTAGGTGTAAATGAAGCGTGCGTAATTAAAATTAAGGCAGGAAAGTTGGGAAATTGTGCCGTATTTTAATTCTCCCAATCGTTTTCTCTATTTTTCCTACCCCCTCGTTCTTATCATAACTCTTAGCCCAACCCCCGACATTAACTCCGCAATCCCCAAGACCCAATAGGTTCCCTGTGTGTTCCTAGCTTTTTCTGTTTATCACTGCCCTCTTCTAGCTACCCTCCTCCCTCTTGTCTTCTGTCTTCTCTTACGTGTGTAGTCTCAACAGTTCCTCGAGCGGAAGCTAAAATGAGTTGACAGCTAACGTGACGACAGCCACAGGACTACAACTCGATTAGCCGATTTGAGGTGAATTAGCCGAAATTATTGTCATTTACACTTTTACACACACAATTAATAGTCTTCATTCATCAAGTTTACAGTTGCTATTCTTTGTTTTTTTTGTTTCTTGATTATTTCTGGACAATTTTTTTTGTTCGCTATCTGTAGTAGCTTAAATAATAATAAAATTAATTACACGACCAATAGTATGGTGTTCATTTCATCCACTTTTTTGGTATCGATCAATAGTTCCTCGTTTGTTATTGTATAAAACCTTTTTTTGATGAAGTTATATCTTGAAGTTATAAATTATTTCTCTAAAGCACATTATTAAACCTTTCAATTACAAATGAGTAGAATTTAACTTTATAGCCACAGGTTTCCGATATTAGGAGGCGATATTCAGAAACAACCGCGTTTTGGGAAATAGCTCCGGTACAATTTGAGCCAAATTTAAGTTTTGTTTGAATTTTGACACAGGACGCTCAATTTAGCAACTGAATAATCTCGAATATCTTGTTTTCCCTCTTACTTCTCAACAGAGAAAAGCTGTCCAGGAAACATTCTTTCCCGGACAAACAACAATAATGCCAAACAATTGGCTGGTATTATAATTTTGCAATAGTTGTATTTTTTCGGTCAAAATTTCCGCCCTAATCTGTTGTTATTTTGACTCCAATTTAATATTAAGTAAAACGACCCAATTACCCGCCTTAGGCGCATAGCCCTAAACGGTACTGTACTACGGCCTTATTAAGTTTTTTAAGTTTGGACAACATTGGGTAAATCTTTTATGCAAGACATAAGTTACTTAATAGTGAGAACCTAGCGTGTCACATAGAGTCTCTAGATTTACGGAACACAGTCAGATTATGCCAAGTGGGACTTCTGCTAAATGTGGGGCAGTTGACATTTTTGTGTTTATCGTCACAAGGTGAGAGATAGGACAACTAGAGTGAGAGTGAGGGATGGGAGGAACGCGGGGGAGAAAAGAAATATGCGCTTCCCTCTCTTTTCCTGTCCTTCAGGGCGTACAATTATTGGGCTCATATTCTGTTCAGCCCATCTCGCTTCTTTGCCCCCTTTCTATCACCCCTGTTTCCTTCACGCCCTTTCCCACCTCTCCTTCTTCCATAGTACCCCTTTCTTCGACGTCGCCACATTGCGGCCATTGTACAATTTATTTATTATAGCAATCAAACGCCTCAGGTAGGTGTGTTATTATTGTTTTTGTTTTTGTTGTCTTTTTTTGCTCCACCTTTCAAACATGGTTCCAGTATGAGCTCAGATTTGGTGTCACCGGGGCAAATAATGGCTAATTTTAGGTCAATTTGAAAGTGGAAATTAGGTCGAACAAACGCAACACAATCAGCGCCAAAATCTCTGAAAAAATCGAAAGCAAATACATGTAAAAAATGTGTTAAAGTTATCGACTAAATACCCCCATTTATTATCTGACATTATTCCTATCTTATTCGTGAATTGGGGGACATACATTAAAGCTTGTCTTCTTAACTACCCGAAAGAATTATTTTTTAATGCTTCTCAGAAAAGTATAGGTCACTGCATATAACAAAAGCGTCCGGAAAAGTTAAACAAAGAAATTCTAGCTTTTTCTTTTGGTTTTTGATCGATCCCCCCGAAAAAACAATAGCCAGAGTTATGAATACGTATAAAATGTAAGTTTAGTCTATCCCGGCTCGAGATATCTTCTGAAATTTATGCAAGAAATCCGCTGAAAAACAATGAATTTTCAAATATTTCTGAAATCTGTTTAAATGCACTGAGGGTTTGTAAGAAATGCGCTGAAATCCTCTGAGTTTTCTTAAAGAATTTCACGTCATTATAAAACTTTTCTCGCTTTGACTGATACTCGAACTTTGATCTACTGTTTGTTAGTCATCACCTAAACAACTGTTCCAAGGATTTCCAACTTTTTCTTTATTAATTTGATTTTAAATTAAAAATGAAATGTTTTGTAAAACAAGCATTGAAACGTGCTGAAATGCGCTGAAATTATGTAACAACCGCACTGAAAAATCAGCTCTAAGCATAAGCTCTTACGGCTCGATCTATATTGCTAAGCATTTAGCCGCCGTGCCTGAGCTTGTTGTTGTTGGCCTCTATTCCTCGGCTGCTTGGCCTGAATCGCCAGCCAGTAGATGATATCCTGGCAGAGTAGGAAAAAGTGCTTCTAGTACAAATTTACAGCCTTTTATAGTGCCGATTTAATTTGCTTGCCAAGCTGGCATAGCCTGATTGGCTGATTCACCATGTTGACATGTACTACAGCAATAGCACAGTAAGAATGCAGCATGAAGCACTAAATAGTTTGAGTTTGGTGTTGTATGTAGTAGCAATGCTGCATCTCACCCCTGTTCTGAGAAAATTTAATTTTTTTTCATTTTGTGAATATCAGTTCTTTACTGTTGGATACGTATATCGTTCTCTTCTTGTACCGCTTTGTTGCATCCAGTTATTGTATTTTGTTGACACATCTGCCACGGCAATGATTCAGTAATCTTCAGGTACAAATGTGTTGGAAAAATCTGCTTCACCGAAAACCCATTTTAGGCAAACAAAGTGATTCAACGCCTTTTGGCGTTTTCAATAATGAACGAATATCTGTGACTGATTAATTGAACATCCTAGTCCAAAATCAGACTAATAACTACTGACAAGGGCAAAAAAACAATGCTAAAAATTCATCATCCCAGGGTGAAAAAATGAAGAAACTAGTGGTAACAGTTAACGAAGGGAAGGAAGTCTCAGGATCTTACGGGGTGAGGTTTTTGCTGCTCGGCGCATCAGATTTTAGGGTAAGAAAAAGGCGTGGATAATGAGATGATGAATTCGAAACAAGTATTTAATTACAGTCATCACTATCTAATACAGCACATAATTGTATGCAATAATAATTTGATGAAAAAAGCTGAGCATTAGCTCTTAGGGCTTGAGCTATATCGCTAAGCATTTAGCCTCCGCGATCAGCTGAGCTTGCTTTTGTTGGCGGCGCTTCCTTTGTTGCTTGACCTGAATCGCCAGCGAGTAGATGGTATCCTGGCAGAGTTGGAAAAAGTGCTTCTAGTACAAACTTACAGCTTCTTATAGTGCCGATTTATTTTGCTTGCCAGCTGGCATAGCCTGATTGGTTGATTGACTATGTCGACATATACTACGGCAATAGCACAGTAAGATTGCATCATATAGCATTAAAAATGTTCGAGTTTGGTGTTGTATGTAGTAGCACTACTACAAAGGCGACAAACCTGTCTAAAGTTTATTTAAAGAATAAAATTTGTTTAAGCAGTTGGTTCTGCTTTTGCACACTAAAAGACAAAAAGTGTCAACGTGATTCATAAATTTAACGTACAATTGGAGAAAAATATGGAGGTGTTCAAAAGTTTGCTTTTTCATTCAAGCAGCCTCATTCTCAAACTAATTGCTCAATGTTCGATAAACTGTTGTTTTGAGACAACAGTACGGCTAGTCCCATAAAGTTGCAGCGCTACCGAACGTTTCTAAGGTGAAAGTTCAATTATTTAACATGCAGAGGTTAGCACTTTGTTGCTCATTTGCATGTGAGGAGTTTTTCGAACGTTCGCTTGCATTGCAACTTTATGAGATAAACTATGCTTTTTATCTGTTTGAACACAATGTAGCAAAAACGTGATACTTTTGTTGCAAACAAATAGCAAAAATGTCACTTTCGATTGTTTGCAACAAAAATGTCACGCTTGAAAACTTTGCGAACAGGTGCCTTCCTTCATGTTGTCTCAGTAGTTGGTGCGTATCGTTTTGGTGTGGAGTATAAAGTTTTCCATCGCACAAGACTGATTATTCATTTGCAGTTTGCTTCTTTTGTGATTTTATGTACTTTGGTATAGATGGTTCTGGCTCAGTAATAACTATCCGCCATGCTTCTCACAATTTGTGGTAGGAAAAGTGAGTTTTTCTGAAGTTACGACGTTGACTATATTCTTATTTCCTTGATACTTGTGGAATGTATTATCTGAATGTTTTCATACTTCAGCTTCCTATTCAACACCTTGATCATAATAACGGTCTTTCCTCTAGAGGTCACATTGAAGTCGTCATAATTACCTATGAAAAGACGCATCCAGACAATGAGAACTTGAAAATGATGAGAGCATGCCACGTTAAATACTACAAGGCTCTCATTTTTGGTTCGGTTGAAAATACTAATGACCAGGCTTTACTTCGTTCATCATGACTTCGTCTATTGGGTCGTTATATGACAGCGTCCTCATTTTAGCACTGATTACAATTGCTTATGAGAGACCTATTTTTCTATTTTTCTATGTTTGACGGAAAATATACAGCATAATCAGTTTTTGTTGAACAAAGTTTCATTTTTTCTTAAGAAATGAGTTTTCTGCGTAATATTTTTTGGAGTTTGCTTTTTGTTTTCTGTTCGTCTCAAATTGGACAGAACAGAATAGATTTTTGACTAGCAACCGAGCGTCCAAGAACACAAATAAATAACTTTTATTAGATTTTTCAACTTTTTTGTTTTTAGTTTTGGTCGTGTAATAACAGTGCACGAACCCTAAATCCCCTGAAACTCATGAAAAAAAGTTCTGAATTGTGGCTCACACAAAATTGCTTCTTAGTTTATTTGCCGACTGTCTTTGAAAACGCTTCAGCCATTTGAAAAATACTGATCAAAACGTGAGTACGGCGGGGAAAAACAGGCAAAGAATGGAAATTTTCTGTAAAGAAAAGCTTCAACCTTCAGAGTGGTGGTAAAATTTGCGGTGAAAATTGGGAAGCGAAAGGAGAAAGGAGAGGAAACGCCTTTTCCATAATTCACAATTTCCCATTTGTCGTCACAATCTTCGTTTTTCCTTTTTATTGTTTTTGCTGTTCCTTCCCCCCGTTGTGTGTGTGTGTGCCGAAGGGGATCTTTTGATTGAAACAGAATTACGGGAATTAAAAGGTGAAGAAAGAGCTGAAGAAAAACAGAGCAAGTGTCGCTGAAGAGTGAACAAAATAAAAATCACCTGAACTACAAAATATGCTCAATTAATCGCCATTTTTAAAGGCGAAAACAACAAAAATATCACTTGGATGCTTTCCATTACCACCTTATTACAAACAGCGATTTATGGCTGTGCCATTGTGTTTGAAATAAATTCATCGTATTCTCTTGAAATGCGTTTGTGTTTCCTAGTTTGTCCTGCTCTCAAAAGAGCCTATTAGAGCTAAATTGCTACTCCATTTCATACCTTTTAAATATTTCATTTTATCTTTAGTACAGCTACGACGTTTCTTTGCTCCCGTACAATTTCCTCAAGTAAAATCTAATTAAATGGCTCAAACACAAGAGCTCTCTTTCACATTTGCAAAATTTCACTTCCTTCATGCCATTTATTTCTGCAGAAAAATAGTCCATTTGTTTCCATTTCGTCCGGTTCCTTTTTCAAAACGGTCCGTATTCTTTCAAAAAATTACCAGTGGTTGCGATAATTTATTGGTTTTTGTTATTAGTATTGGTTATGATCTATAGTTGTCAGTATAAATCTTGTATCTACTTTTTTTCTGCTCGCGATGAAAACATTGTTTTCCCAAATTTTTCTCTCTCAATAAAATTTCAAAATTTGTTGAAGAGGTCCAAAAATTTTCCCAGTTCAGCGTGCATATCATTAAGAGCCTCCAGCAAAGTAAAACAGACCATTTGGTCCATTTTGTGTAGTAGACAAATTTTGTGGATTCTAGTTTCACTTATTGGTCGGCCGATTCCACAAAATGGCTTTTCGTTATTTTGTGGAAAATTAATTTTTTTTACGCTTTGGAAATGAGTAAAAACGCTTGTACCTTTGATACTTTGAGTCATTTGACTTTGAGCTTTGAGATTGACTCAAAAGATTTACTGTGACTCTCAATTGTTTCTGGAACTACGACTTTGCCTTTATTCTTAGATTCTTTACACTTGTGGTATGTATAACTTTTAAGTTCTCAAACTCCAGATTCCTCTCGTCAATATGGAATCGACTAAAAGTGCCAATTATAGAGGATACGTTTCAATTAGGGAATTTTAATCTGCTGGACAAATTCAAATTGGTAATGTTCACTGCATTAGAAATTTGAGAGGGCAATTAATGGCCAAGAAGGTAACAGAAGTCGGCCATAATTACACATTTATATGTCATTTACGTCAATTAGGGTTGATATAGAATCTCATACCTGTGCCTGTTGGGCAGTTTGCAGTTCTTGACGTGGGTTTGCATTAAGATTATACTTTTCCCCGATTCCAACAACAAAGTTTTTGCAATGCAAAAAAGCAATGATACTTTAAAGCTTGCTGCTTTTTATCGTTTGTACAAGTATATCGCAAGTATTACCACACTATGTTTTATTCATTGTACATTTTTGGCACGAAAAATGATATTCAATTGGGTCTCAACACCATTAGATTACAAAGACATTAATAATAAGACAAGGATCGAGACCAATATGTTAATTGAAGAGTATACAGATTATTTGTGAAATCTTGGTGATCGTTGATGACATTATATACCTTGCTTAAACGTTTTTTTTTAAATTTGTCACAATATCAATCTTTATCAATCTATTCTATTTCACATTACGGATCTTTTCAACAATTGCCCCCCCCCCCCTTGCTACCTAGTAGAGAATCGCCACCCCTTCTGTGCTATACTTTACCACGATATTACTTGGCCTACAGTTTAGATAGCCGAATAATAGTTTAAGCGCAATTGCGGACCGCTGTTCATGGCCATGCCTCTCATACGCTGTGGGATGTAATCCGGAAATCGCGGGTCGGTTAATTCTTTTCTCTCTGTACTCCGGTTCGGTTATTTTCCATACCATGGCGTATTTTATTCTATTCAGTTTACCATAGTACGTGGATGCGTGGAAAACTATTAGTCGTCTCTGATTGGTTAATAAATGGCTTGCTTAATTTCTGTTCAAGAATAGCCCCCCTTGTTGCAAAAGGGGCGGCAGTTGTTGTAAAGATCCCACATTACTAATTTTTTTCTATTACACGTGGGAACTAACTGTCTTTAAAATTTTTCGCCCATATCAAAGCGCATGGGGGCTGACAATATTTTTTGGCTATAAATCAATATAAGTCGTTGTTATTTGTGTTAAAACTGAGTATCATTCATTCTGAATAAAAATGGCAAATTATTGATGAATTTTGGTAAAATCTTAACAAATAGACGTACCAAAATGTAGAATTTTCAACGAATGTGATTGATTGAGAAATTTCACCCACTGTACCTTTATGCGCTCAATTAGCCTAAATTGGATATAGCCTAATTCTGTATTTCATTTTTTGCCGCCATGCCTCAGTGGCCCGTGGGACTTGATATGAATCTATCACAACCAAACGTGAGACCAATTTCCCCCAAAAATATAATTTTTCTCTTTCGATTTATTGCATTTTTGGAGCAATTTTACGTTAACGTTCATATCATATTTTAAAACGTGGAGAATCTGTTGAGCAATCGGCCAATCAGAAAACTATTTTCTCGTTTTCTCAACTGTGATTGGCCAGCAATAACATTTCTATATTTTGGTCTGCCATTTTCATTAGCGCCATGAATTTTGTAAACTGTTCTCGCTAAATGAATAGCGCAGCAAGTCTTTGTAGTTCGCGTGCATTTCGATACAAAAGGTAGGGTACAGAAAGTAAGAGTCTGCGCAGACAAAAAGATAAATTTCAATTTTATAGCGTTTTTTATCAGTCATCTTAGAACTGATGGGTTTCCGTTGTAATTTTATCATCATGCATCTTAGGACAAAGGGAAAAAATCGGATTCTAATCAACAATTTTGAATACCGATTAAGTGTTCAGGATGTAAATTATGTAATCAAAGGTCAAATATCAACGGCTTCCTGGGTTTCAAGTCTTTGCTTTTATTGTGTAATAAAAGGTCAAACCCCTGATTAGCATTTGCACATATTATGGCTCAAGGACTTTTTGTTATATTTATTCGCTGTTGCTTAATTTATAACAAAATTCACCTCAAGATTTAGCCTAACAGAGACTGCATCGGTAGTTATACAGTAACCGAAATCAAAATTTCGCTAACATTGAAACTTGCTCCTGGAAATATTCGGGAGGAAGCCGGTACAGCCAAACGAGCTCAGACAAAGTGCCATAAAACAATATTTAAAGCCAAATTTTTCCCTCGCTCCGATTGGTTGATCTTAAACTCGTTACTTTAAAGACTTTTTTGTGAAAAATACTAAGAAAATAGAGCAACGGATGTCTATCCGGGTTCCGGCCAGAGAAAGGCCGGGTGAAGCATAACATGGTCAAACACCATTTATAATCTAGGGATGACAACTGATTAATTTACCATTTCTTAGATTTGTTGTATTTTATTTTAAACAAATCAGATTGGTCGGCTAATGAAATTTAAGCATTCGGCTCTGATTCTCATTTTCTTCCATTCAGCTCGGCGGCGGATCGGCTTTAATTCTTAGCTCCCAATACTGGCAAAAGAATTTTGCGAAAATTTTTCTTTGTTTTTTGGGTTGAAATTAGAGTTCCTAGCGTGGATATTTATGAAATATTAATCCACTATTGAGGAAATTGATTATTTTTTCAGTAAATTTAACATCCGCTGACAACCGAAAACAGTATTCATAGAGTGGGTATTTGTAAAATTAAGCTTTTTGCCACTTAATGCAGCGTGCACTAAAGTCCAAGGGGGCGGAAGCACGTTTTAAGTCGGAAAGTGGGCGTTTAATATGAATCAAACTGAAGTCAAAGTATAGCAGACGTCTGAATAAGAGCACTTGTATCAACGCACGCAAGAAGCAAATTTGAACTGAACAGTGGTGACAAATCCCGCATGTCATCTGGACGGTAGTATAATTTAGATATTTTAACAAATTTTGAGGATTCTGGCCCAGGATTTTTCTTCATTTGGCACATTCAACTTTCAGCTTAGTTACTTATTTCATCTTTATTTTTTTTCCAATGCATTCTCTCCCAGAGTCGCTACTTTTAACACCAATTTCGAAATTAAATTCTCCACTCACTATGAAGGTTCAATCCATTTATCCAATAAATTTCGTCTCAGTGAGTTTTTTCTTTAAGTTTGGGTTTACCCAAGGTTTATTACAGCGCCAAACGCAGCTCAAAAATTCGAAAAAATAATAAAAAAATATCTGATAGTCGGGTCGGGAAAATAATCACGGAGCACAATTCTTTCATATCCTTCACAGTTTTTGTTCTACGCCCTATATACAGGATAAGTAAACTGCTTCTTCATTTTAAAAACCCAGGCTATAGACAAAGCAACAAACAAAATGACAAACTTTTCAAAATTATAATTTGAGCTGTGCAACCTTGACTTACCAATATAACTGCTTTTTAGTTGTTATTGCCTTTTTCATGGAACAATTTTAAATTTCATTTTGCAATGAAAACAATAGCCTCACTTATGCTCTGTGATATTTGGAACTGTTACCCGGGTCGAGGAATTCGTCAAAATTTATGTAAGAAATGCGCTAACAACCGCTGAAAAAATATTTTTCAGCGGGTAAATCTTACACATTAATCCGCTTAATCTGCTGATTTTTCAGCACTTTCTTACATAATTTCAGCACTTTTCAGCACATTAAGCGGATAATTATGTAAGACCTAACTGCTGAAAAAATAATTTTTTTAGCGGCTTTCAGCGCATTTTTTACATAACTTTCAGGACTTATGTTACACAATATCAGCACTTATGCATTATCTTATACATTTTCAACGGTTTGCCTGCACAAGTTGAAACTGTTGTACTTTTAGAAGAAGCAACGGTGTAAGACTAATTAGCATTGCACTAGGGCAGTTCAACTTAAAAACAGTTGGATATCTGCCAAAAGACTCACGGATTTTGTCAAACTTTAAGATAAAGCAGTTACTGCAGCTGAAGTATAAAACCAAATTACTTGATTGAATGAAACCAGGTAGTTTAAGTAAAATTATCTTCCTTCCGTTACATATGATGAAAGTGTGACGCTTTTCACTCGGCCTGTTTTTCAAAAAAATGAATTTTCATTTTAAAAAATCCACTCAGAGTTTTGATTGATTAGTGCCTCTTCATAACTGCAAAAATTGAAGGAGCCTACATGCTGACTACGTTATAAGCAATAGTGAGCAAAAAAATTGCAAGTAAAATTATGTAAGAAAGGCGCTGCATCCACTGAATTTTAAATTTTCACAAGTGCTGAAATTATGTAAGAAAGTTGCAGAAACAAATGCTGATTTTATGCAAGAGATGCGCTGAAATGTGCTTAAATATTTTAATTCAGCGGATTCAGCACCTTTTTTTTGATTTTCAGCGCAATCAGCACAAACCTTACCTAATTTCAGCACATTCAGCGGATTTCTTAAAAAAATCTCCGCTTATAGCTGCTGAAACCTCAACCCGGGTAATAAGATTTGTTTCTGTGGGTTCAGAAAGTAGTTCTTGAAGTGCTAAACTCAATCACATCAAATGTTCACCAATTTCATAAAGTTGTTGCTCTTCCCAGCAGTTTCAATCAGTCAAAGTTTTACTGTTTTTAAGTACCGTTGTTGTAATTATCAACAATTTTCTTGTGTTATGCGTCTCAGGATAAAAATAACAGGAATAATAATAATGATAATAATGATAATAAAAATAATAATAATAACAATAAAAAAAAAATACTAATAATAAAAATAATAATAATAAAAATAATAATATTAATAATATAAATAAAAATAATAATAATAATAATATTAATAATAAAACTAATAATAATAATAATAATAATAATAATAATAATAATAATAATAAAAATAATAATAATAATAATAATAAAAATAATAATAATAATAATAATAATAATAATAATAATTGAGATACCGGCTCCAACTGGAACCCCTAAAACTCAATGATCGTAACCAAGCTTACAAGTACTAGTATATTTATTTATAAACTCTTATGCTATTTAACTATTATCCTTTGTACATATGTAAATCTCCAATTGGAGATATGTGTTACGAGTTATTGTTAGTTGTTCACTTTATCGCCTGTCACTTAGCAGGTAACTAATCTAGACCGCGCTTTCGCACTTGTGTTAAGTGCAGACGAAAATAACGCCGAAAAGATACAGTCGGTTCGTGGCCAGAAAAAATTTCTTGAACTTAATTCTCTTTAAAATAACAAGTTGACCTTCAACACTGGAACATACACATACACAGATCCTAAGTGATCAGCATCTACAATCCACAGTTATATTAGATAGATCATATCTACCTACCGATACTAAAGTATCAGATAGAGAATACTCTCCTTTCGGAGCAGAACAAAGACGACATACAGCGCGGGATCACATGGCGCAGTCATCTGTTAAAACTCCTCTCGGAGTACCCCCATTCTGGGACTCAGGGGCAAACCCAACCACAGAATGGAACACTTGGTTCGGGACACTCAAAATGGCAATAATGGCGAGGGACAACCTACAGGTTGACAAACTCTTGAAACTAAAGCCAGCAAGAACAGAATTACCCTACCCCACAATCCCGACATACGAAGAACCTTTCGACGGGGAAACAGTAGATGAAGAGAGACAAAGAGACCAGAGAAATGAACGCAGAAAAGTGGACTGGGAGAATGAATGCAAAAAACTAGAATAAAATGGCCCAATGATAGACAAACTCCCTTGGGACGAGGCAGACCTAAAGGTCAAAAGCCTCATATACCTCTCCCTGGGAGTAGAAGGAACAAGAACCTTCCACCAAAGAAATCCGCCTTCCAAAATAGAGCGGTGCTCCACCAACGAACTAGTGCACGAGCTTACACTAACATTCACCCGGCCACGAAACAGAACATTTGACCGGTTCCAATGCTTTAAAACAATGCAACAGCAAAATGAATCATTCGAGACCATCTACAGCCGCCTTCGAGAACAAGGGGCACACTGCAAATTCGAACACCTCGAAGAAGACTTGATAAAAGACATATTCATTTCGAATATGAGAAGTTCAAACATCCAAATGGAACTCCTATCAGAAACACGAAGCCCCCAACAAGCACTAAACTATGCCGTGAATAGAGAAAGGGGACTAGCAAATCAACAAGAAATTCTAAGATCGAACAATACAAACTGGAACACAGTCTCCTATGTCCGCACAAATAGACAAAGAACACACAATCAAAACTCTCAACAAAAACAAAATCCATGCTGGAAATGCGGAGGAACATTCTCCCTAGCACACCTACAGACATGCCCCGCCAAATCAACAACATGCAAAATATGCAAAAAGCCAGGACATTACACATCATTATGTACAGCAAAAATGCCAGAACGACGGCCACAAAACATACCACAGTCCAGCTCAACACAAAACTATAAACAACCACAAACAAGAAGAATAAGAAATATAAATCAAGAAGAAACTGAAAGCGAGCAATTAGAAGAAAGCGTAGACGCGGAAGCAGCCCTATATATAAAAGAACTTCACGAGGACTGGCAAAATATAAACATCATACGCCCAACACAGTTCTCCCCACAGAAAAACAATTTCATCAACAAAGAATCCAACGGAGAGTTCTGGGTAGAAACAACAACCCAGTCACATAAACTACTGTGGCTAGCAGACACTGGCTCGCCCCGATCATTCATAAATCAAGAGTTCGCACAAAAACTCCAAAAGGAGATCCAAAACATTCGAATAGAAAAGTTTACAGAAAACACAATATACAAATGCTTCAACAACAACAATATTGAAATTGAAGGAGTGCTCATCATAGACATACAGTCAGGATCATGGACAGCAAAGAGCTGCAAAGTCCTCATCGTGAAGAACAAAACAAACAACATCATGGGCAGAGACCTACTATCAAAATTGGGAATAACACTCAACGCTTCAAAAAACACTGGTAAGCCCATTAACTCCATATCAAATCTCCAAACGGAGAAAAATATAATAAAATGGGTATTCCAAAAATACCCCCATCTATGTACTCGCCTAGGTCGTTCAAAAAACCACATTGCGAAATCAATCTTTAAATCGTCATACACTCCTTCCCAACACAAAGGTAGACGAGTCCCGCTACACTTCCTCGAAAAAGTGGAAAACGAGCTTAAAAAATTAATCGACGACAAACAAATCATTAAACTAGAAAAATGCTCAGACGAACTATTCACAAGCCCATTAGTAATAACAGTCAAAAAAGACAAATCAGTCAAAATAGCTCTAGACTCCAAAAAATTGAATGATGCCATACACAAAAACAAATATCAGATGCAAAGCATCGACCACCTAATGGATTCGGTAGCAGTGTACATCTCCGAACGAAAAAACAAACAAGGAAAATATTTCTTTTAGAAAATCGACTTAAAATACGCTTACATCCAAATACCATTAGACGATAACATCAAGAAACACTGTAACTTTAATATTCTAGGAGGAAAAGCTACCGGCTCATATAGATTTATTAACGGATTTTACGGGCTGACAGATATGCCAGCAACATTCCAGAAAACAATAGATAAAACACTACACGTTATAAACTCTAAATTCGCGTACCTAGACGATATCCTAATAATAACAAAAGGAACACAAGCCGAACACGAAAAAGAATTAGACAAAATACTCTACAGATTAAACGAAGAAAACCTAGCCATTAACCTACAAAAATGCGAATTTGCCAAAGAACAAATCATATGGCTCGGCTTCACAATAACTCCAAATGGAGTAACTCCAACAAAACAAAAATGCGACGCCATAACGAATTTGGACAATCCAAAAACCTTAAAACAACTCCGCTCCTTCATGGGTTGTATACATCACCTTATAAAATTTATTCCCAAGCTAGCAGAAAAATCAGAGCTTCTACGCCCTCTACTATCCAAAGCAAACACAAAAGCACAAAACAAACTAGATTGGAAAGAACAACATACCAAAGCGTTCAATCAAATCAAGGACAAAATAAAACAGATAACAGAAAATAGACACTTCGATACGACTAAACAAACCAGGGTACGCTGCGACGCAAGTAAAAAAGGCCTCGGAGCCTGCTTGGAACAAAAATACGGCAGCACCTGGGAAACAATAGCGTTTGCCAGCCGTTTCCTAAATAACTTAGAATCACGATATAGTACTAATGAACTAGAACTACTAGCGGTAGTATGGTCAATGGAGCATTTCAAATATTATCTATATGGATCGGAATTCATACTCCAAACGGATCATCAAGCGTTACTTACAGCACTTAAAGAAAATAGGGGAAACAAAACATACCAAAGTAGATTAACAAGAGGGGTAGATAGACTACTACAATTTCACTTTTCAGTTGAACACATTCCAGGCAAAAATATGGGTTTCGCCGATTATCTAAGTAGAAACCCTTCCGGAGATCCAATACCACCCTCGGAAGAAGACAAAAACTTTGTAATAAACGTCATAGACGAACTAAAATTTACTCTCATACGCAATACACTAACTCCAAATGGAGCAATTAAAGCAACCAATCAAAACGCAGACATAAAACAAGTCAACAATGACGTAATTAGCTCAAAACAGAATAACAACACAGCTCCAAACGCTTTTTGCCTTAATTCGATTGAAAACAAGTTACACTCTCATCCAACATATCGTAATTCGTTACATCCTAACAAAATAACATCAACAGATTATTCTCAATTAGTAGCCATTACAACGCGACAAAAACCTTTGCACGATACGTTCCAAGTCCCCATTCACAAAAGATACAGAGCCCCCAATAAACAAAATCCCCAAACAGAAAAGCCTCCCCAAATGGAGAACCCCGCTACTAGTAAAACGTTCAAAAGTTCAAGTACCCAGACAGAGTATACTACAAACAAGGGAAAGGGCTTAGACCCAATAGACCCAACCAAACATTCGGAACTCTTTACCGCATATAATGACTTACCAACCCCACTATATCGACTAAACTTGACTAAAGTATTTAATGAAGAACTATTATCAGAGGCGTCACAGAAAGAGCTAAAAATTATCATGGATTATGTAAAAACAGGAAATTGGGAAGATCTCAAAAAAGTAAATCCACTCTACTACAGAATTAGAAGGGACCTTTCTGTTACCCCGACAAACTGCTTACTTTACGACAACCGATTAGTAATACCTACGCGTCTAAAACAGCTCGTACTGGATACAATTCACCACAACCACTCTGGCCAAGCGGGAACGCTCGCACTCGCAAAACTGATCTGGTGGCCACATATACACTCGGAAATTGTCTCAAAAGCAAAAGCGTGTAGACAATGTATAGACAAAGGTAAAAACCTTAAAGCACTAATACCCAAAACAAATTTAGGTCAATTACCGAGTCTAATAGAACCAAACCAGGAAATCCAAATGGAATTCGCCGGCCCCATACCATATAAAAATACTACACAGAATAACTATATCTTAGTAACAGTAGATCGTCTCTCACGATACCCTAACGCTGAACTTTTCCACAATTGCGACAAAGAAACCGCAATAGACTATCTCGAACGCTACTGCAAAATACATGGTATACCACGGTCAATCCGTTGCGATCAAGCACAAGCGTTTAAGGCAAAAGAATTTGAAATATTCTGCAAAAACAGAAACATTAAGCTAATACTAGCTCCAGCTGGAGATCACAGGGGAACGGGAATGGTAGAGAGACTAATCCAAACATTAAAACGACGCTTAGCAGTCATAGATATAGACCCCATGTGGAGCTCCGAAAACCTAAGCGCTAGAATAGCGAGCATAATTGAAAACATACGCCTCATACCAAACAAAACAACAAAAGTTACACCTTTGAGGCACATTTCGGCAGAAAGCCAAACACGGAACTATCCAATATGCTAACCAAACCATCCATCAAAAACCTCTCATATAAAAAACTCATAGATAAATGTTTAGACAAGAAATTGCTACGCCACGATGCTCTGACCCAAGAAGAGTTGTGGAGAAGAGACGGCAGCTCAGAAAATGAATTGGACATCCACTACAACACTCAAAGCACGTCCCCCACACCCCTGGACTCAGACGACTCTGAAAATCAACCACTGATTTACAAATCACCAAGTAAGATAACTCCTTCAGAATTACACTTCTCCATAGGAGATAAGACAACGAAAATAATATACAACAAACGCAACGTAGCGCGTAAATCAATTGCCAGAAAAACGAAAGAACCAAGAAACACACTAGCACCTCAATGGAACATTATACAAGATGGAACCATAACAAACTATACACCACACACAATAACGATTGATACTCCACTAAGAAAGAACACAGTATTAAGAAAAAATGACATAGCAATAGCTACAGAAACAAAACCATTACAAGAAACAAAACCACGCCTAATCCACATGGTTGCTTGTAAAACAATAGGAGAATATAGACGAAACCAAGAAAAAATTAAAAAGTTCTGTTTAGAAGAAGCCAAACAAAATGCAAAGAACAACACGAGCGGACCTATGAGCAACCTCCCAGCAGCAAACGACTCTCAGATATTCCAGGACCATCAAGGATTCAAAGTAGACCAGGAACGAGCGCCCCCAAAAGGACAAGATCAGACCTCGAAGCTAGCAACAAACCTAAAAAGAGGACTTGCAAAAAAGAGCCAATCAAGACAAAATGGTCAAAAGAGAAAGTAATCAAATTAGCAACAAAGAACCAAAGGGAGCAACAACAACCAAAAGGAAACAATAAGCCAAAAAACAAACAGAGCACGCCACTCCATAGCTTTAATGAAAAAGCTAAACAGGCAGCACTCAAACATTCAATGGCAGCCTCCACACGGAGACTCCCTTCGTCAAATTCAGACACCGACACAAACAGGTCCTTCTTAATCTTCGACACACCAATCTCTCAGCCACCGTCAATCCAGATATACAATGTCGACACCGACATACCCGGGACCCCGCCATTCGAGATCATAACCAGTAACGACCCCACGGACTTTATGGAGACCAGCAAATTGAGCCCAAAAATACAAAGTCACCAGCTAACCGCATCAACATCACTGGACACCAACTCCATGAGGGACGACAACCAAGATATAGATTTCAATAAATCAACTAAGAAACTAGACAAAATTGTCAAAAAGATCAACACGATCAACGCAGAGAAAGAAGAGAAGGAACAAATAGAAACTACTAACAGTCCAGAACCAATAGTGATCTACCTGGACACATCAAACTCCCCGAACGGATCAGAGCAAATTCACTCGCCTCAATCAGAACAAGCTCCAAACGGAGAAATGACATCCGCACAAACAAAACAACCAGATATAGTAAACAAGAATGAACCATCGAGACCTCCCCAAGCGGAAATACAGACGAGCCCAGCCAGCTCTTTGATTTACAAGACGCCCCCATCATCGCCCCCACCAGACACCATCTCAGATCTTGATGAAGACGACATCAAAGCACTCAACGAAATCCAATAAATTGGATTTCTCCCCTAGGGGGGAAAGTGAGATACCGGCTCCAACTGGAACCCCTAAAACTCAATGATCGTAACCAAGCTTACAAGTACTAGTATATTTATTTATAAACTCTTATGCTATTTAACTATTATCCTTTGTACATATGTAAATCTCCAATTGGAGATATGTGTTACGAGTTATTGTTAGTTGTTCACTTTATCGCCGGTCACTTAGCAGGTAACTAATCTAGACCGCGCTTTCACACTTGTGTTAAGTGCAGACGAAAATAACGCCGAAAAGATACAGTCGGTTCGTGGCCAGAATAAATTCTTGAACTTAATTCTCTTCAAAACAACAAGTTGACCTTCAACACTGGAACACACACATACACAGATCCTAAGTGATCAGCATCTACAATCCACAGTTATATTAGATAGATCATATCTACCCACCGATACTAAAGTATCAGATAGAGAATACTCTCCTTTCGGAGCAGAACAAAGGCGACATACAGCGCGGGATCACAATAATAATAATAATAAAAATAATAATAGTAATTATAATAATAATAATAATAAGAATAAAAATTATTATAATAAAATTAATAAATACGAAATTAATAAAATCCACTTATAATACTAAAAATAATAAAAATAATAATAATAATGACAATAATAATAATAATAATAATAATAATAATAATAATAATAATAATAATAATAATAATAATAACAATAATAATAATAATAATAATAATAATAATAATAATAATAATAATAATAATAATAATAATAATAATAATAATAATAATAATAATAATAATAATAATAATAATAATAGTAATATCATAGATAATTTTAATAAAAACTATAATAAAAAATTAGTTATAATAATAAAAACAAATATAATAATAGTAAATATAATAATATAGAAACTGATAATAAAAAAAATTAATAAATTTAAAAAAAACTTTACAAAAATTTTAATAATAATAATAATAATAACAAAAATAATAGTAATAATAATAATAATAATAATAATAATAATAATAATAATAATAATAATAATAATAATAATAATAATAATAATAATAATAATAATAATAATAATAATAATAATAATAATAATAAAAAAAAATAATAT
>NC_134469.1:27720942-27770338 GCF_964194025.1 Convolutriloba macropyga | reverse complement strand
CCTTGAAAATTTTGGTACTATAGGAAAAGCATCACATAATTCTTAAGTTCGCCAAAAAATGAAAAAAACCGTGTTTTTTTTCAGGGCAGAAAGAGCGTAATCATTTGATGTATATAGAACGGAAAAATTTTCCAAAATTCCAATTTATTTTTTGAAAACATTACTCCGACAGAAACCAAAAATCTAAATAAGTTTTCAAAAGATACAAACCAGCCTTCGCTGAAAACAAGAGCTTCCAGATTAAGCAGAGTAAAATTTGAATATAGATTTGGCAACTTGTTTGATACTCAATGCTACCAAAAAGCTACAAACAAGCAAAGACTTGAAAAATTGTCAGAATCGGCAAAATTATTATTATGTTGAAACGAAATCAGTTCTCTGGCAACGTGCCATTACGTCTCTAGCTTTTCAAAGCAACTAATAGGTGGTTTACACAGTTTTCATTGATTTTTCTCCCCAAATTATTTATACTTCTGCAACATATCACGGACAATTCTTCAACTTTTTTCCAATTATATCAAATTTGTCATTGCCAAAACCCAGTACAAGAGTTTTAAGTTTCAAAAAGACAGGAGTTCATTAAATAATTGAGACTCGTACAAATGTGAACTAAATTTCACAGTCTGGTACCTATAAACAGAAAGTTTTTTTTTCAAATTTGGGTTTCTGTGGTCTACTCAAAAAATGAAGATTTTTGAACAAGATCTGCAACCGTTGTTTGTGTTGAAATGGGATGAGTTGCATAGCAATTACAACATAATTGGCTCTCAAATTCCGGCTGAGCGTTGTAAAATATTTAACCTGCAGCATGCAGCAAATCGGTAGTGTTTAAACTTCTAAATGTCCGTCTCGATACGAGCCTGCTGATCATATCACTTCAGTACTTTTAATTTGAAGTCTCTCATTTCGTCAGTTTGATATAGGACAGAGATCAAATCTCAGATCTGTTTGATAGTGTTGACAAAATGGAGAGATTTGTACAGTGTTAACTTGGTTTGAAGAGATAAGTCAAGTCATAGATTTCTTTTGAGTGATGTCAGAAGAAAGTGACATAGGCCAAGTCTTTGCAATATATGGAAGTTCCTTTTAATGTTTTCAGTATCATGAACACCTAAGTGCTTGACCTTGCAAACAAGATGAACTTATTCACCACCAATATTTCAAAAGCAAATTTTCCTAGCCTTTCCAAACAAAAAACTGAGTTTTGGAAAATTTAAACAGCATTTAATTTCACATGGCTCAATTCAGATTGCACCAAAAAACTTTCAGTAGAGTTTGCAAATACTTTCTCACTTTTTCCCATCGTCAACAAAAGTGTAAGAAATTGAAACACCAGCAGAAGGAGGTTGCTCATAATGAAAATTAAAAAAGAAAAGGTTACAAGTTCGAATCCTCTGGAACGCCACTAGAAACTGTGGTTCGTGTGGATAAACCAACCTAGAACTATTGTTATGTTTTCGTTAAATAAGTAGCTAGCAATTGTAAAAATACTCCCTCAATTCCAAGGCCTGCCAATTTGTTAAAAATTTTGAGTGTTGAATGCAATCCAAACCCATGATAGATATAGGCAAAATACTTCCTCACCCCTGCCGTAACCTCGGAAATTTCTTCAAGAACAATTTATAGAGTTAATGAGAACCAACTTTTAATGAATCCGATTTTACGAGGAGAATTCAAAAATATATGGAGCATTGAATTCGTTCAAACACTCGGGACGTTTTACTCAAATTGCAAATTGGACAGTAGAACACAATACAGTTATTAGAGCCCTTATTAAATGTTGCTAAATTTGCTGCGTTCCTCCATAATATCGGATACGATGAAGTTCAGCAAAGATTTGAAATATTTTCATCAAAAAAGTCACCAGATACTCAGAAAAACTTGAGATAAACTTACCAATGAAGCTTGAGATAAGGTGGCTCGGAGTTCGTCTGCTGTAAATTTCAAAGCATTTAAATTCCGTTGTGCACGTCGTCAAAAATACAATTGCATGTTGATAGATTGTCACAACAAAATCATTAAAAGCGTTCGTAATGGATGAGTACCCCTTTATATTTTGTGTTTTCTGATCACAAGTCGGTAAGCTCGCTTTTAAGTTTCTTAATATTGCGGAAACAACTAAATGCATTAGTAAAATATGAGTCAAACCAATCAAGATACGTTGCTGTGTTGTGTTCTATCGACACATCTACATCTCTGCTAGGTGCTTCCAACAACGCAAGGGGAATCTTCCAATGGCGTGCTAAATCATTAGTGCCTTATTCAGAGCTTGATAAGGGTTGGATTATTAGAAACAAAACATACATTCCTTTTCGTTCATTTATTAGTTTAATAACTGGATAAATATCATCAAAATAATTATGGAAGAAATCTACAGAGTCCCGAAATTTTCTATCTAGTGTTAGCGAAAACAAATTAGAAGACTAAACATGACAACTGATAGAGATAAAGCTTAAAAGAGGTAGAAACGTAGAGCTAGTGTATCTTAAGGTTTTGACCACTTGCAGGTCAATGCAAGTTTTTATACCACGATGGTCACTAAAATCAGTTTTCTAAAGTAGTTTACTTGTAGAAGATCGTCAAAATTTGCAAATACTAAGTCCAACATATGACCAACTCTGGGTGACATTGCTAATTACAAATTTTGAACTTGCTTATTACACTATTGTTTTGAAGAATGACGTCTCCACAATGTGCACTTTTTCCTCTGCTGGTAATGGCAAACTATAGTTTTGATAGTTAATTTCAAATCAAAATCAGAAAAAAAGTCAAATTCTTTTGAGGCAAACAAGTTGCGGACAATGTTTAGAGAAAAACTAAGCAGTTGTTTTCTTTTTCTTGCGGAAGCAATAACCTGAGCATTGATCGTATTGAATGAGAAATTTATTCAATCAAGACCCACCATTTGATTGATTGTCATAGCTTTAACTTTGTATTAACTTTCTTAAATTTATTTTTGGTTCAGCCACATTGAATCTTTTCGAAACTTATCGTCAACAGCTGCTTCTTATTTTCTTCTCAATTAAAGATAACTCCAGTAAAACTAATATCTGCTTACGTCGCTGCAAATTGTATTCAATGGCTTTGTTTAAGAGTGTCTTATTATCCCAAAGCGACGGAAACGTCACCAAAATTGGTTGTTGGTTTGTGGAATCAATCTTTCCTAATCGAAAGCAATCTTCATCAGCAAAGTTAACGCCCATTTCGTCAGCTAGATTTTGTAGTGTTTGTTTGACCTTCAATAAACCTTCATTTAAAAATATTTCGTTGTTTTTAGGTAGACCAATGACTTTGAGTTGTCTCAAAAAATTGTTTCTGCTTGTGGCTGACTTAACATTTTGTCTTCTATTTGTCGTGTAAATTTTCACCAGTCTGATGTTCAACACATTTAAATTTAATATGTTTTTCGCGGTAATCTTTTTTATCAATATTTCCATTCGAATTTTTTTTTCTAATATGACATGATTCATTGCTTTTGAAAATGAACTTTTTTTAGATGTAGAGAAGTCTCTTTCAGCAAGCGAGGTAGCCAGTCCTTAGTCAGTTTCCCAGTGAAAGCCTTGTAATCAACATCATTTTTCATCGCTAAAAGCTGCTCTTCCATACTTGGATAGTCTCAGAAGTTGAGTTGATTCTTGAGGCCTTGAGGTCGCTTTCATCATCAGTAGTCATCATTCAAAATATGAAAGTATTTAATAAGTTCATCACAACAATTAGGCCAAAGGAATAAGAATGTGGCCGAACCATATTTTCTGTTAAGTTGATAAAACGGAAGTGAAATGTCTCCAGAAGTTCAAAAATTCATGCTTTTGTAACATGATTTGTAACATGATCACAAATCATGTTTACGAGGCAGAATTTACGCTGTACCTATCTTTTTGCTACCCTTCCTTTGTGTATGTGGATTTTTGCTTTTTCACAATTTTTTTCCTCTAACTCTCTATTTGTTAACTTCCACCCCTGTTAGTTGACAGTTGGATTTTAAAAAATTCTATAATTGTTTGGTAAGGGAGAGCTGCATAAGGTTTTGCAGCTAATTTTGGCTTATAAAAAAGAATACATCGGAAAAATTTATAATAAATTTTGGTCAATTTTTAGCCATGACTGCCTCGAAAACTTTGTGTTGCTTTCCGGCAAGGATGATCAAATTTTGAAACGCTTCATTGCGGCACAACAAAACAGGACGAAAGTTACTTTTCTTTTAAAAAAAGTTGACAACTTTAGAAGAATTTCGGTCTTTTCTATTTCTGTGAAATATCGGTGGCGTAGGACGTGGTATTTGTTTACTGTTATGGCTTTAACATTCTCCTTCTTGCTAAAGTAACGTTAAGAATCTACTCTACTTAATCAAGAAGGATTTCCTTTGAAGTTCATTGCCTCATGCTTGCATGTATCATTTCGTTCATATGAAATTAGAATTAATACTCCTTCAGTAGAAGTTGTACGTGGAAATAGTAACAGGCCATGCCCATCTTAGGTGTAAATGAAGCGTGCGTAATTAAAATTAAGGCAGGAAAGTTGGGAAATTGTGCCGTATTTTAATTCTCCCAATCGTTTTCTCTATTTTTCCTACCCCCTCGTTCTTATCGTAACTCTTAGCCCAACCCCCGACATTAACTCCGCAATCCCCAAGACCCAATAGGTTCCCTGTGTGTTCCTAGCTTTTTCTGTTTATCACTGCCCTCTTCTAGCTACCCTCCTCCCTCTTGTCTTCTGTCTTCTCTTACCTGTGTAGTCTCAACAGTTCCTCGAGCGGAAGCTAAAATGAGTTGACAGCTAACGTGACGACAGCCACAGGACTACAACTCGATTAGCCGATTTGAGGTGAATTAGCCGAAATTATTGTCATTTACACTTTTACACACACAATTAATCTTCATTCATCAAGTTTACAGTTGCTATTCTTTGTTTTTTGTTTCTTGATTATTTCTGGACAATTTTTTTTGTTCGCTATCTGTAGTAGCTTAAATAATAATAAAATTAATTACACGACCAATAGTATGGCATTCATTTCATCCACTTTTTTGGTATCGATCAATAGTTCCTCGCTTATTTTTGTATAAAACCTTTTTTTGATGAAGTTATATCTTGAAGTTATAAATTATTTCTCTAAAGCACATTATTAAACCTTTCAATTTCAAGTGAGTAGAATTTAACTTTATAGCCACAGGTTTCCGATATTAGGAGTCGATATTCAGAAATAACCGTTTTGGGAAATAGCTCCGGTACAATTTGAGCCAAATTTAAGAAGTTTTGTTTGAATTTTGACACAGGACGCTCAAGTCAGCAACTGAATAATCTCGAATATCTTGTTTTCCCTCTTACTTCTCAACAGAGAAAAGCTGTCCAGGAAACATTCTTTCCCGGACAAACAACAATAATGCCAAACAATTGGCTAGTATAATTTTGCAATAGTTGTATTTTTTCGGTCAAAATTTCCGCCCTAATCTGTTGTTATTTTGACTCCAATTTAATATTAAGTAAAACGACCCAATTACCCGCCTTAGGCGCATAGCCCTAAGCGGTGCTGTACTACGGCCTTATTAAGTTTTTTAAGTTTGGACAACATTGGGTTAATATTTTATGCAGGATATAAGTTACTTAAATAGTGAACATAGCGTGTCACATAGAGTCTGTAGATTTACGGAACACAGTCAGATTATGCCAAGTGGGACTTCTGCTAAATGTGGGGCAGTTGACATTTTTGTGTTTATCGTCACAAGGTGAGAGATAGGACAACTAGAGTGAGAGTGAGGGATGGGAGGAACGCGGGGGAGAAAAGAAATATGCGCTTCCCTCTCTTTTCCTGTCCTTCAGGGCGTACAATTATTGGGCTCATATTCTGTTCAGCCCATCTCGCTTCTTTGCCCCCTTTCTATCACCCCTGTTTCCTTCACGCCCTTTCCCACCTCTCCTTCTTCCATAGTACCCCTTTCTTCGACGTCGCCACATTGCGGCCATTGTACAATTTATTTATTATAGCAATCAAACGCCTCAGGTAGGTGTGTTATTATTGTTTTTGTTTTTGTTGTCTTTTTTTGCTCCACCTTTCAAACATGGTTCCAGTATGAGCTCAGATTTGGTGTCACCGGGGCAAATAATGGCTAATTTTAGGTCAATTTGAAAGTGGAAATTAGGTCGAACAAACGCAACACAATCAGCGCCAAAATCTTTGAAAAACTCGAAAGCAAATACATGTAAAAAATGTGTTAAAGTTATCGACTAAATACCCCCATTTATTATCTGACATTATTCCTATCTTATTCGTGAATTGGGGGACATACATCAAAGATTGTCTTCTTAACTAGCCGAAAGAATTATTTTTTAATGCTTCTCAGAAAAATATAGGTCACTGCATATAACAAAAGCGTCCGGAAAAGTTTAAACAAAGAAATTCTAGCTTTTTCTTTTGGTTTTTGATCGATCCCCCCGAAAAAACAATAGCCAGAGTTATGAATACGTATAAAATGTAAGTTTAGTCAATCCCGGGTCGAGATATATTCTGAAATTTATTCAAGAAATCGGCTGAAAAACAATGAATTTTCAAATATTTCTGAAATCTGTTTAAATGCACTGAGGGTTTGTAAGAAATGCGCTGAAATCCTCTGAGTTTTCTTAAAGAATTTCACGTCATTATAATACCTTTCTCGCTTTGACTGAGACTCGAACTTTGATCTACTGTTTGTTAGTCATCACCTAAACAACTGTTCCAAGGATTTCCAGCATTTTCTTAATTAATTTGATTTTAAAATAAAAATGAATTGTTTTGTAAAACAAGCATTGAAACGTGCTGAAATGCGCTGAAATTATGTAACAACCGCACTGAAAAGTCAGCTCTAAGCTTAAGCTCTGACGGCTCGATCTATATTGCTAAGCATTTAGCCGCCGTGCCTGAGCTTGTTGTTGTTGGCCTCTATTCCTCGACTGCTTGGCCTGAATCGCCAGCCAGTAGATGATATCCTGGCAGAGTAGGAAAAAGTGCTTCTAGTACAAATTTACAGCTTTTTATAGTGCCGATTTATTTTGCTTGCCAAGCTGGCATAGCCTGATTGGCTGATTCACCATGTTGACATGTACTACAGCAATAGCACAGTAAGAATGCAGCATGAAGCACTAAATAGTTTGAGTTTGGTGTTGTATGTAGCAGCAATGCTGCATCTCATCCCTGTTCTGAGAAAATTCAAATTTTTTCATTTTGTGAATATCAGTTCTTTACTGTTGGATACATATATCGTTCTCTTCTTTTACCGCTTTGTTGCATCCAGTTATTGTATTTTGTTGACACATCTGCCACGGCAATGATTCAATAATCTTCAGGTACCAATGTGTCGGAAAAATCTGCTTCACCGAAAAGCCATTTTAGGCAAACAAAGTGATTCAACGCCTTTTGGCGTTTTCAAAAATGAACGAATATATTTGACTGATTAATTGAACATCCTAGTCCGAAGTCAGACTAATAACTACTGACAACGGCAAAAAACAATGCTAAAAATTTATCATCCCAGGGAAAAAAATGAAGAAACTAGTGGTAACAGTTAACGAAGGGAAGGAAATCTCAGGATCTTACGGTGTGAGGTTTTTGCTGCTCGGCGCATCAGATTTTAGGGTAGGAAATAGACGTGGATAATGAGATGCTGAATTCGAAACAAGTATTTAATTACAGTCACCACTATCTAATACAGCACATAATTGTATGCAATAATAATTTGATGAAAAAAGCTGAGCATTAGCTCTTAGGGCTTGAGCTATATCGCTAAGCATTTAGCCTCCGCGATCAGCTGAGCTTGCTGTTGTTGGCGGCGCTGCCTTTGTTGCTTGACCTGAATCGCCAGCGAGTAGATGGTATCCTGGCAGAGTTGGAAAAAGTGCTTCTAGTACAAATTTACAGCTTCTTATAGTGCCGATTTATTTTGCTTGCCAGCTGGCATAGCCTGATTGGTTGATTGACTATGTCGACATATACTACGGCAATAGCACAGTAAGATTGCATCATATAGCATTAAAAATGTTCGAGTTTGGTGTTGTATGTAGTAGCACTACTACAAAGGCGACAAACCTATTTAAAGTTTATTTAAAGAATAAAATTTGTTTAAGCAGTTGGTTCTGCATTTGCACAACTAAAAGACAAAAAGTGTCAACGTGATTCATAAATTTAATGTACAATTGGAGAAAAATATGGAGGTGTTTAAAAATTTGCTTTTTCATTCAAGCAGCCTCATTCTCAAACTAATTGCTCAATGTTCGATAAACTGTTGTTTTTAGACAACAGTACGGCTAGTCCCATAAAGTTGCAGCGCTATCGAACGTTTCTAAGGTCAAAGTTCAATTATTTAACATGCAGAGGTTAGCACTTTGTTGCTCATTTGCATGTGAGGAGTTTTTCGAACGTTCGCTTGCATTGCAACTTTATGAGATAAACTATGCTTTTTATCTGTTTGAACACAATGTAGCAAAAACGTGATACTTTTGTTGCAAACAAATACCAAAAATGTCACTTTCGATTTTTTGCAACAAAAATGTCACGATTGAAAACTTTGCAAACAGAAGCCTTCCTCGATGTTGTCTCAATAGTTGGTGCGTATCGTTTTGGTGTGGAGTATAAAGTTTTCCATCGCACAAGACTGATTATTCATTTGCAGTTTGCTTCTTTTGTGGTTTTATGTACTTTGGTATAGATGGTTCTGGCTCAGTATTAACTATCCGCCATGCTTCTCACAATTTTTGGTAGGAAAAGTGAGTTTTTCTGAAGTTACGACGTTGCCTATATTCTTATTTCCTGGATACTTGTGGAATGTATTATCTGAATGTTTTCATACTTCAGCTTCCTATTCAACACCTTGATCATAATAGCGGTCTTTCCTCTAGAGGTCACATTGAAGTCGTCATAATTACCTATGAAAAGACGCATCCAGACAATGAGAACTTGAAAATGATGAGAGCATGCCACGTTAAATACTACAAGGCTCTCATTTTTGGTTCGGTTGAAAATACTAATGACCAGGCTTTACTTCGTTCATCATGACTTCGTCTATTGGGTCGTTATATGACAGCGTCCTCATTTCAGCACTGATTACAATTGCTTATGAGAGACCTATTTTTCTATTTTTTAGATGTCATTAGAAGTTTGACGGAAAAATATACAGCATAATCAGTTTTTGTTGAACAAAGTTTCATTTTTTCTTAAGAAATGAGTTTTCTGCGTAATATTTTTTGGAGTTCGCTTTTTGTTTTCTGTTCGTCTCAAATTGGACAGAACAGAATAGATTTTTGACTAGCAGCCGAGCGTCCAAGAACACAAATAAATAAACTTTTATTAGATTTTTCAACTTTTTTTGTTTTTAGTTTTGGTCGTGTAATAACAGTGCACGAACCCTAAATCCCCTGAAACTCATGAAAAAAGTTCTGAATTGTGGCTCACACAAAATTGCTTCTTAGTATATTTGCCGACTGTCTTTGAAAACGCTTCAGCCATTTGAAAAATACTGATCAAAACGTGAGTACGGCGGGGAAAAACAGGCAAAGAATGGAAATTTTCTGTAAAGAAAAGCTTCAACCTTCAGAGTGGTGGTAAAATTTGCGGTGAAAATTGGGAAGCGAAAGGAGAAAGGAGAGGAAACGCCTTTTCCATAATTCACAATTTCCCATTTGTCGTCACAATCTTCGTTTTTCCTTTTTATTGTTTTTGCTGTTCCTTCCCCCCGTTGTGTGTGTGTGCCGAAGGGGATCTTTTGATTGAAACAGAATTACGGGAATTAAAAGGTGAAGAAGAGCTGAAGAAAAACAGAGCAAGTGTCGCTGAAGAGTGAACAAAATAAAAATCACCTGAACAACAAAATCTGCTCAATTAATCGCCATTTTTGAAGGCGAAAACAACAAATATATCACTTGGATGCTTTCCATTACCACCTTATTACAAACAACGATTTATGGCTGTGCCATTGTTTTTGAAATAAATTCATCGTATTCTCCTGAAATGCGTTTGTGTTTCCTAGTTTGTCCTGCTCTCAAAAGAGCCTATTAGAGCTAAATTGCTACTCCATTTCATACCTTTTAAATATTTCATTTTATCTTTAGTACAGCTACGACGTTTCTTCGCTCCCGTACAATTTCCTCAAGTAAAATCTAATTAAATGGCTCAAACACAAGAGCTCTCTTTCACATTTGCAAAATTTCACTTCCTTCATACCATTTATCTCTGCAGAAAAATAGTCCATTTGTTTCCATTTCGTCCAGTTCCTTTTTCAAAACGGTCCATATTCTTTCAAAAATTTATCAGCGGCTGCGATAATTTATTGGTTTTTGTTATTAATATTGGTTATGATCTATAGTTGTCAGTATAAATCTTGTATCTACTTTTTTGTGCTGGCGATGAAAACATTGTTTTCCCAAATTTTCTCTCTCCATAAAGTTTCAATATTTGTTGAAGAGGTCCAAAAATTTTCCCAGTTCAGCGTGCATATCATTACGAGCCTCCAGCAAAGTAAAACAGACCATTTGGTCCATTTTGTATAGTAGACAAATTTTGTGGATTCTAGTTTCACTTATTGGTCGGCCGATTCCACAAAATGGCTTTTCGTCAATCTAATGGACAATTTCAATTTGGTAATGTTCACTGCATTAGAAATTTGAGAGGGCAATTAATGGCCAAGAAGGTAACAGAAGTCGGCCATAATTACACATTTATATGTCATTTACGTCAATTAGGGTTGATACAGAATCTCACACCTGTGCCTTTTGGGCAGTTTGCAGTTCTTGACGTGGGTTTGCATTAAGATTAGACTTTTCCCCGATTCCAACAACAAGGTGATACTTTAAAGCTTGCTGCTTTTTATCGTTTGTACAAGTATATCGCAAGTATTAACACACTATGTTTTATTCATAGTAAATTTTTGGCACTCATCTTACGAAAAATGATATTCAATTGGGTCTCAACACCATTAGATTACAAAGACATTAATAATAAGACAAGGATTGAGCTCAATATGTTAATTGAAGAGTATACAGATTATTTGTGAAATCTTGGTAATCGTTGATGACATTATATACCTTGCTTAAACGTTTTTTAAAAAAAAATTGTCACAATATTAATCTTTATCAATCTATTCTATTTCACATTACGGATCTTTTCAACAATTGCCCCCCCCCCCCCCCCTAGTACCTAGTAGAGAATCGCCACCCCTTCTGTGCTATACTTTACCACGATATTACTTGGCCTACAGTTTAGATAGCCGAATAATAGTTTAAGCGCAATTGCGGACCGCTGTTCATGGCCATGCCTCTCATACGCTGTGGGATGTAATCGAGAAATCGCGGGTCGGTTATCGCGGTGAAGCCGCGACGCGCGCGAAGCCCGCCCACCGACCCGCCAGCCGGAAATTGTTTTCGCCCTGTATTCCGGTTCGGCTAGTTGCTATACCATGGCGTATTTTATTCTATTCAATTTACCATAGTATGTGGATGCGTGGAAAAGTATTAGTAGTCTCTGATTGGTTAATAAATGGCTTGCCTAAATTCTATTCAAGAATAGCCCCCCTGTTGCAAAAGGGGGGCAGTTGTTGTAAAGATCCCACATTACTAAGTTTTTTTCTATTACACGTGGGAACTAACTGTCTTTAAAATTTTTTGCCCATATCAAAGCGCATGGGGTGGACAATATTTTGTGGCTATAGATCAATATAAGTCGTTGTTATTTGTGTTAAAGCTGAGTATCATTCATTCTGAATAAAAATGGCAAAATATTGATGAATTTTGGTGACGTCTTAACAAATAGATGAACCAAAGTGTAGAAATTTTCAACGAATGTGATTGATTGAGAAATTGCAAACACTGTACCTTTATGCGATAATTAGTCTAAATTGGATATAGCCTAATTCTAGATTACATTTTTTACCGCCATGCCTCAGCGGCCCGTGGGAATTGATATGAATCTATCACAACCAAAAGTGAGACCAATTTCCCCCAAAAATATAATTTTTCTCTTTCGGCTTATTGCATTTTCGGAGCAATTCTACGTTAACTTTCATATCATATTTTAAAACATGCAGAATCTGTTGAGCAATTAGCCAATCAGAAAACTATATTACCGTTTTCTCAACTGTGATTGGCCAGCGATAACATTTCTATATTTTGGTACGTCTGCCATTTTCATGAGCGCCATGAATTTTGTAAACTGTTCTGGCTAAATGAATAGCGCAGCAAGTCTTTGTAATTCGCGTGCATTTCGATGCAAAAGGAAGGGTACAGAAGGTAAGAGTCTGTGCAGACAAAAAAATAAATTTCAATTTAATAGCGTTTTTTACCAGTCATCTTAGAACTGATCGGTTTCCGTTGTAAGTTTATGATCATGCTGCATCATAGGACAAGGGAAAAAAATCGCATTCCAATCAACAATTTTGATTACCGATTAAGTGTTCAGGATGTAAATTATGTAATCTAAGGTCAACTATCAACGGCTTCCTGGATTTCAAGTCTTTGCTTTTATTGTGTAATAAAAGGTCAAACCCCTGATTAGCATTTGAACATATTATGACTCAAGGACTTTTTGTTATATTTATTCGCTGTTGCTTAATTAATAACAAAATTCACCTCATGATTTAGCCTAACAGAGACTGCTTCGGTCAAAATTTCGCTAACATTGAAATTTGCTCCTGGAAATATTTGGGAGGAAGCCGGTACAGCCAAACGAGCGCAGAACAGAGTGCCATAAAACGATATTTAAAGCCAAATTTTTCCCTCGCTCTGATTGGTTGATCTTAAACTCGTTACTTTAAAGACATTTTTGTGAAGAATACTAAGAAAATAGAGCAACGGATGTCTATCCGGGTTCCGGCCAGAGAAAGGCCGAGTGAAGTATAACATGGTCAAACACCATTTATAATCTAGGAATGACAACTGATTAATTTGCCATTTCTTAGATTTGTTGTATTTTATTTTAAACAAATCAGATTGGTCGGCTAATGAAATTTAAGCATTCGGCTCTGATCCTCATTTTCTTCCATTCAGCTCGGCACCGGATTGGCTTTAATTCTTGGCTCCCAATACTGGCAAAAGAATTTTGCGAAACATTTTCTTTGTTTTTTGGGTTGAAACTAGAGTTCCTAGCGTGGATAGTTATGAAATATTAAACCCATATTGAGGAAATTGAGCAGTTTTTCAGTAAATTTAACATCCGCTGACAACCGAAAACAGTATTCATAGAGTGGGTATTTGTAAAATTAAGCTTTTTGCCACTTAATGCAGCGTGCACTAAAGTCCAAGGGGGTGGAAGCACGTTTTATGTTGCAAAGTGGGCGTTTAATATGATCAAACTGAAGGCAAAGTATAACAGACGTCTGAATAAGAGCACTTGTATCAACGCACGCAAGAAGCCCTACTGAGCAAATTTGAACTGCGAACAGTGGTGACAAATCCCGCATGTCATCTGGACGGTAGTATAATTTAGATATTTTTACAAATTTTGAGGATCCTGGTCCAGGATTTTTCTTCATTTGGCACATTCAACTTTCAGCTTAGTTACTTATTTCATCTTTATTTTTTCCATTATATTCTCTCCCAGAGTCGCTACTTTTAACACCAATTTCGAAATTAAATTCTCCACTCACTATGAAGGTCCAATCCATTTATCCCATCAATTTCGTCTCAGTGAGTTAATTCTTTAGGTTTCGGTTTACCCAAGGTTTTTAACAGCGCCAAACGGGAGCTCAAATTTCAAAAAAAAATATCTGATAGTCGGGAAAATAATCACGAAGCACAATTCTTTCATAACCTTCACAGTTTTTGTTCTACGCCCTATATGCGGGCTAAGTAAACTGCTTCTTCATTTTAAAAACCCAAGCTATAGACAAAGCAACAAACAAAATGTCAAATTTTTCAAAATTATAATTGGAGCTGTCCAACCTTGACTTAGCAATATAACTGCTTTTTAGTTGTTATTGACTTTTTCATGGAACAATTTTAAATTTCATTTTGCAATGAAAACAATAGCCTCAGTTATGCTCTGTGATATTTGGAACTGTTAATAAGATTTGTTTCTGTGGGTTCAGAAAGTATAGTTCTTGAAGTGCTAAACTCAATCACATCAAATGTCCACCAATTTCATAAAATTGTTGCTTTTTCCCTCATAGATTCTTTCAGAAGATTCTTTCCCTCATAGAAAGATTAAGTTCCGTTTCAGATGTTTACCCGATAGGTTATACAATTTATAACTTGTAAACCAATTTGATGCATCAGAAAGAAATTGATGCATGAAATCACAAAATGCTTTACTCGAATGGTATTACAGTAAATCTTTATCTCAAACTAAAAGTGAGCTTCCAAATTAATAAAACACTTCATTCGAACAATTTTGAAGGAAAAAAACAAAACTGTATTTCCTGTAAACTTTTCCCAGCATTTTCTCTACAGAGGAAACAAAACTAATTAAATGTTTTCCACGAAACGGTTTCATTCAAACAAAGTTTTACAATTTTTTTAAGAACAGTCGTTTTTTTATCAACACTTTTCTTGTGTTATGCGTCTCAAGATAAAAAATAATAGGAATAATAACAATAATAAAACTAAAAAAATAATAACAGGAATAAAAAATAATAATAATAATACAAATAATAATATATAATAACACTAATGATGATAATAATGATAAAAATGAAAACAAAAAAAATAATAGTAATGATAATGCTAATATTAATACTAATGATAATAAAAAATTAATAAAAAATAATAATGCTAATAAAACTAACAACAATAATATTAATAATAATAATAATAATAACAACAATAATAATAATAATAATAATAATAATAATCATAATAATAATAATAATAATAATAATAATAATAATAATAGTAATAATAAAATAAATAATAATAATAAGAATAATAATAATAATAATAATAATACTAATAATAATAATAATAATAATAATAATAATAATAATAATAATAATAATAATAATAATAATAATAATAATAATAATAATAATAATAATAATACTAATAAAAATAATAATAATATTAATAATAATAATAATAATAATAATAATCATAATAATAATTATAATAGTAATAATAATATTAATAATAATAATAATAATAATAATAATAATAATAATAATAATAATAATAATAATAATTGTGGTGGAGGATGTATGAAACCAAGTAATACACCCTCAGCATTCGAGCAAAAAGCGAAAGAGGCAGCAATCTTAATTTAAACTTATTTACTCATGAAGTTAATCTTTTCGTTGTATACATAAACTGTGAATCCTTATGGACAGGTGTTGTCTGTCACAGAAGCATATGCTAACGTTGCGAGAAAAAAGCAAAGTGCTTTTTGCCAAACTGAATAGTGAAAAACAGTCTGAATTGACTCTTCGCAACTGATTTTTTGACCGCTAATGTTTACTACACAACATGGCGCAGTCAGCATTAACACGTTCAACAATAGGCGTAGCCCTTTTTTGGGGAAAAGAAGCACAACCCACAAGAACATGGGAAAATTGGATAACAACAACAAAACTAGCCATTTCGTCGAAAGAGAACATTCAGGTAGAAAAATTACTGAGACCAAAACCAACCGCAGAAGAGTTAGATAATCCAAAGGAACCAATCTACGAACCAACACTTCCTGACGAAACAACAGCAGAAAAGAGACAGAGAGAACAGAGAAACATTAAAAGAAAAGTCGATTGGAAAAACCAATGTCAAGTAGTAGAGGACCAGGGTCCATTGATAGACAATTCAAAATGGGACGAAGTCGATAACAAAGTAAAAAGGTTAATCTACCCCTCACTCGGAACAGAAGGAACAAACATATTCCAACAGCGCAATTCACACACAGCACTATCCAAATGTACAACAGACGCACTAGTAATACAATTACAAGACACATTTAAAGAAATCAGAAACGAAACATTCCACAGATTCCAATTTTTCAGATACACACAGAAACCAGGCGAATCATTAGAACAATTCAATTCAAGGATAAAGCAAAAAGAAGCACTATGCAACTGGGAAGACTTAGAAGACCGCTTGGTAAAAAGTATTTTTATACAGGGAATGTCGAACCCGCAAATCCAAATGGATCTACTATCAGAAGATAGAGACCCCCTAGAAACTTTACATTACGCAATCACAAATGAAAGAGGACAAGAAAATCAACAACGGATAAGCAATACCCACGCACAAAGTCCAAGTGGATCCGGGATCAACCTAATACAAAGAAAAAAACAACAAACACAAAGAAGAAGCATACTCCCCACACCATCAAATAATAACAAAATCCCAGACTGCTGGAAATGTGGATACAAATTCATTAAAGGACACCTCGATAATTTTCCAGCAAAAAACACAATATGCAACATCTGTAAAAAAGTAGGAAACTACGCCAAAGTCTGCAGATCTGAAACGCCACCAAGAAGATCGGAAATACAAAATACACAAAGAAACAACCAAACATACAACAACAAAAGCCAACAACAAAACAATACACAACAACAAACAAACACAAGACTAGTCCGGAATATACAATCAATTCCTGACAATGAGTCAATCCAAGAGGAAGAAGAAGAAGAGACAAAAACAATCGAACCCGAGAGCACATGCTATATCAGAGAAATGATGGAAAACTGGAGTTCCATAAATTTTATCCAATCACTAAACTTCACTACAGTAACCAAAAAAGACTTTAACAAAAACCAACAAGGAGAATTCTGGATACAAACAAAAAATAAAGAAGAAGACATCAACTGGCTGGTAGACACAGGCAGCCCACGATCATTCATCTCATGGCGCACCGCACAACACCTAATAACAAAATTAGGCATTAAAATCGTCTAACAGGATAAGAACATCGGAGAGTTCAGATGCTTCAACAATAACAAAATAAAAGTAGACTACTCAATCCAATTGGATCTAGTAACGGGCAACACAACGGCACACAACTGTCAGATCCTTGTTATCCCGCAAAACACAGTGAACCTACTAGGAAGGGACACCCTCCAAAAACTCGGGATCGAATTATCCTACAAAACACCACGTGAGAAAATACATAACATACAACCAATACAAAACAACATTGCGAAATGGAGATTCGAAAAATACCCCCACTTTTGTACAAGAATTGGAAAATCAAAAAATCCACATAGCAAAATCCACTTTCAATAATTCATTCCACCCCACACAGCACGAAGGAAGACGAGTTCCACTCCATCTAATAGACAAAGTAGAAAGAGAAATAAATAAACTCATAGAAGACAAACAAATAATTAAATTAGACAAATGCTCTGACGAATAATTTATCAGTCCAATAGTGATCACAGTAAAACACGACAAATCTATAAAAATATCACTAGATTCAAAAAAATTAAATGACGCTACTCCCAAAAACAAATACTAAATGCAAAGTATAGATCACCTGATGGACACGATAGCATGTAAGATCAGCGAACTTAAACAAAAAACAGGAACATTATACTTCTCAAAAATAGACCTAAAATACGCATATAGCCAAGTCCCCTTACACGAAGGAACACAAAAACATTGCAACTTCAACATATTGGGAGGAAACGCTACAGGAACGTACAGATTCATAAACGGCTTTTATGGACTAACAGATATGCCAGCAACATTCCAAAAAATAATGAACTTTACACTAGCAAACATCAATTCAGTACATGCTTTTTTAGATGATATAATAATAATAACTAAAGGGACACTTACAAACCATGAAAATGAACTAGATAAAGTACTCGCCCGGTTAGACAAAGAAGACTTGGCGATAAGCCTACATAAATGCGAATTTGCAGTCACAGAAATAACATGGTTGGGATACAAAATAAATCCAGATGGAATATTACCAACGGAACGGAAAACGGAAGCCATCATAAAAATGGACCCACCAAAAACCCTAAAACAGCTCAAATCGCTAATGGGTAGCATACACCATTTACAAAAATTTATCCCCAACCTATCACAGATATCAGCACCACTCCGTCCATTACTTTCACGCAAAGAAAAAATAAAAAAAACAACAAATTAGATTGGAATGAAGAACACACAAAATCATTCCACCAAATAAAAAACGCAATTAGACAAATAATAGAAAACAAGCACTTCGACACAAACCGAACAACAGGGGTCCGCTGCGACGCAAGTAAAGAAAGATTAGGAGCCTGCCTCGAACAAAAATACGATAACGGATGGCATCCAATAGCATACGCGAGTAGATTTTTAAACACCTACGAACAAAAATATAGCATAAATGAATTAGAGTTACTAGCAGGAGTATGGTCACTAGAACACTTTAAATACTACCTATACGGGTCACGCTTCACACTCCAAACGGATCACCAAGCCCTATTATCAGCACTAAAAGATAATAGGGGAAATAAAACATATCAAAGCAGACTAACAAGATGGGTAGATAGACTTTTACCCTTTAATTTTTCAGTAGAACATTTTGCAGGAAAAAACATGGGGTTCGCAGACTACTTCAGTAGACATCCGACTTCAACACCAATACCAGTATCAAAAGAGGACAAAAATTTTGTCATTAAACTCATCGACTCATTCAAATTTATGCTAAAGAAAGCAGACAAAAATTCATCCAATAGGATCGCAGCAATTATACCAGCACAAAATGACGCAATAGAGATAAGTGAACAAAAACAAACAAAGCAAACCGCTTTTAGGCCTTTTCGTAGCACAAAACATTCGTTCTCTATTAATCCATTTTTCGTAAACGTTTGTACAAGAAATAAACCCAGCATTAACACATTTGAACAACAAATTACAAAAAGACCTCGTGGCCCAAACAAGAAAAACATGTCATCAATAGACCGTACTAACACCCCATCAGACAACCCCCAAACCCCAAACTCCATTACGCCCCCCAAAGCCATTACCATTGGCACCCAAACAGATTGTATATCTAACATTGGACAAGGACTGAAACCACTGAATCCCCACATTGTGAAAAATCCCTTTGACGAAATTACTCTCGAAAACTCACCAGATTACTTACTAAACTTACATAAAGTCCTCGGCGAATCATTCATAGCGGAAGCAATTAAAAACGATACAACCAGCAACAAAATGCGCAGACTTATAGAGCTGCAAGACTGGAACGCAATCAAAAATTTTTCTAAATACTGGTACAGCCTCCGAAAAGATCTTTCAGTAAATCCAAATGGATGCATTCTCTATGATGGCAAAAAGTATATCCCTACTCAATTACGAAAAACAGTTATCGACTCAGTACACAAAACCCACCCAGGCCAAGCCGGCATGATTTATTTAGCCGAATTAATATGGTATCCGCAAATCCATCGGGACGTAGTAGTGCTAGCGCAAAGATGCAAATAGTGCACAAAGACAAGTAAAAACTTAAAACCCAGCATTCCAAAAAACAAGCAGACATCACTACTAACACTATCAGAACCAAACGAAGAAATCCAAATGGATTTTGCAGGCCTAATAACAAACAACAACAAAGACACTTACATATTAGTAACAATAGACAGATATTCCAGATACCCCACGCGGAAACATATAACAATTGTGACACAGATACAGCCGTAAGCTATCTAAAAGAATACATAAAAATTCACGGAATACCAAAATCAGTAAGGTGCGACCAAGCACAAGCATTCAAAGCAAAAAACTTTGAAATCTTCTGTAAAGATAATAACATAAGACTAATACTAGCTCCAACGGGAGATCACAGAGGCACATGAAAGGTAGAAAGACTAAAACAAACCATAAAAAGAAGACTAGCAGCAATAAACGTAGATAACAATTGGTCAAAAGAAACACTAGCAAGCAAAATATCCGCAATTATAGAAAACATAAAACTGATACCAAACACAACCACAAAAATTACACCATTCAAAGCACACTTCGGCAGAAAACCAGACACACAAACAAGCAATATAGTCCCACACCCTAACAAGAAAAATCTCACATACAGTAACATAAAGGAATTCTATTTAGACAAGAAGATCCTCAGACTCCCAATGCTAGACCAACAAGCAATGTGGAACTTCTCGGACTCCGAACCAAACTTGGACATACAGTACAATACGCCAGAAAACTCAGACGCGGAGTCGGACACAATCCCCCTAGCAAGACAAAGACAGTCCAAACGTAAGCAAATATCGCCAATTAAGATAACACCCGATAAATTAAGTATAACATTCGGAGATAAGACATCCGTACTATTAAACAAAAGAAAAGAAGTAGCCAGAAAAACATTAATGAGAAGAGCACCTGAACCAAGGGGAACATTAAAACCATTATGGAATATAATTCCAGATGGAACCATAACTGATTACACACCAACGACAATATCAATCGACACACATAATAGAACAAACACACGAATCCGAAAAAGCGATTTAGCTATAGCAACGGAAACATACCAAAAACCCACACAACCACAAGAAAACAAACCGCAACTAATACACTTCGTCGCATATAAGTCAGTGCGAGAATACAATAGAAATAGAGAGAAAATACGTAAATTCTGTTTAGAGGAGAAGAAACAGCTCCAGAGGGAAGCACAACTGACAGGAACACAGCAAATTACGGACCAAAATAAACCCGGCACCCCAGTGAGAGCACCCAAAGCACGCGAAGAAGGATCCAACCAGGACAGGCCTAGGACATCATACATGGAAAGTAATCAGCCATTACAATATCAAGCAGGACCATCCAACAAAAAACTCAACAGGAACTCCCAAAAACTACGAACTGAACGAAAAAGAAAGGCACTCTCACCATCCAAGAAGACGATGCGACCAACAAGAAATAAGACTTCAGCATTCGAGCAAAAAGCCAGAGAGGCAGCAATCGCACAGACCAAACTCACAATCGCAAGGAAAAGACTACAGCAACCGGCACAGAAGCAACATCCATTAATCCATATGGATCTCTCAGCGCTAAGCAACTCCAAAACAATTGAGATAATAAATCTCGCCTCAGACTCGTCAACACCAAGTCCCATGCGTATAGTAACCTCATCATCCCCAAATGACTTCTTGACCAAATCCCAAAAAAGAAACATCGACAACGTGGTAGACCGAATCAAAGCGAGCAACCAAGCACGGGAGGAACAAACCACAGACACAGACACAGACTACGCAAAAATCATAACAATAAAGAAAGCAGACCCACCAAAAGTCTCCACACAGGACAACACCACCACACAGCAGAATCTCACAACCTCACGACCACAACACTCATCTACACCAATCCAACAGGAAAACCACCAGCACCACCAAACTGCAGAACACGATTCAACTTCAGACATCGAAAACGAACCACAAACAAACACAACAACAACTTACAACACACAACAAACGCACCACAACGACATCAACACTATCCCAGCAACCAAGACCTCGGAACAAAGCCCCATCTCATCCCTCAATACAGAGGACATGGAGGAACTTAACAAATTGATATTCGACTAATATCAATTTCACAGCAGGGGAAGTGTTGTGGAGTATGTATGAAACCAAGTATTACACCTATTTTTATAAACACTGTTAAAATTTATTACTAATATTATCATTCCATATGGAATGCAGTATCGTCGTGTTAGAACTTTGTTACACCGTGGCAGTAAACTTATTTACTCATGAAGTTAATCTTTTCGTTGTATACATAAACTGTGAATCCTTATGGACAGGTGTTGTCTGTCACAGAAGCTTATGCTAACGTTGCGAGAAAAAAGCCAAGTGCTTTTTGCCCAACTGAATAGTGAAAAACAGTGTTCGCAACTGATCTTTTGACCGCTAGCGTTTACTACACAATAAAAATAATAATAATAATAATAATAATAATAATAATAATAATAATAATAATAATAATAATAATAATGATAATAATAATAAAAATAATAATAATAATAATAATAATAATAATAATAATAATAATAATAATAATAATAATAATAATAATAATAGTAATAATAACAATAATATTAATAAAAATAATAATAATAATAATAATAATAACAACAATACTAATAATAATAATAATAATAATAATAATAATAATAATAATAATAATAATAATGAAAATAATAATAATAATAATAATAATAATAATAATAATGATAATAATAATAATAATAATAATAATAATAATAATAATAATAGTAATAATAATAATAATAATAATAATAATAATAATAATAATAATAATAATAATAATAATAATAATAACAATAATAATAATAATAATAATAATAATAATAATAATAGCAATAATAATAATAATAATAATAATAATAATAACAATAATAATAATAATACTAATAATAATAATAATAATAATAATAATAAGAATAATAATAATTATAATAATAATAATAATAATAATAATAATAGTAATAATAATAATAATAATAATAATAATAATAATAATAATAATAATAATTATATTATTAATAATAATAATAATAATAATAATAATAAAAATAATAATAATAATAATAATAATAATAATAATAATAGTAACAAAAATAATAATAATACTAATAATAATAATACTAATAATAATAATAATAATAATAATAATAATAATAATAATAATAATAATAATAATAATAATAATAATAATAATAATAATAATAATAATAATAATAATAATAATAATAATAATAATATTAATAATAATAATAATAATAATAATAATAATAATAATAATAATAATAATAATAATAATAATAATAATAATAATAATAGTGATCATAACAATAATAATAATAATATTAATAATAATAAAAACAATATTTATAATATTAATACTAATAATAATAATAATAATAATAATAATAATAATAATAATAATAATAATAATAATAATAGTGATCATAACAATAATAATAATAATATTATTATTAATATAAAAAACAATATTTATAATAATAATACTAATAATAATAATAATAATAATAATAATAATAATAATAATAATAATAATAATAATAATAATATTAAAGATAATAATCATACTAATAAAAATATAAAAATAAAAAAATAAAATATTAAATAATAATAACTATAAATAATAATAATTGTGATACTGGAGCTTACAGTATCTAGAAACTTTGTAACCAAGTACTAAACTATCTACCTATAAACACTCTATGCATATGTTATTTAATTACTGTCTTTGTAAATATATGCCAATTGGTGTTAGTTGCTCTTTTGCAGCAACCTGTTTCGTTAAACATAGAAATGTGTTATTCACGCATTAAGAAAGTGCTGACGATAAACTATAGCGATAGAAAACAGTCGCATCGTGGCCAATTGAGTATTACTGCACTATAGTGTTTTATTCCTATAAGAATAGATTATTCCTATGAGTCAAGAACTAGATAGATCATCCACATCTTCATCTTTACATAAGACATCAGAAATGGATAACCAACTGTTTTGGTCGAACCCAGTTAGGACTACATTAAACTCACAGATCACTAGACAACTCGCATTCTCAAACATCCTTCTTGACATGGCGCAGTCAGCCAAAACTCCATTAGGAGTAAACCCATTCTGGGAATCCGGCGCAACACCACCAATAGAATGGAGACAATGGTTCTCAACACTAAAAATGGCGATAATGGCACGCGACAGTATTGAAGTAGATAAGTTACTCAAATTGAAACCACAACCCACAGACTTATTCTACCCTACACTACCAACATACGAAGAAGAATTTGAAGGAGAGACAGAAGACGAGGCAAGAAATAGAGAACAGAGGAACGAAAGAAGGAGAGTTGATTTTGAAAATGAATGCAAGATAATAGAGCGAAAAGGAGCAATGGTCGACAGAATACCGTGGGATGAGGCAGACACGAAAGTAAAAAGCCTGATATACCTATCACTTGGAGCGGAAGCAAGAAAAACATACCATCAGAAAAATCCACACACGCAAATAGAAAAATGCACCACAAATGAACTCGCACATGAACTCAACATCACATTCACTATCCCACGAAACACCACATTTGACAGATTTAAATTCTTCAAATCCATGCAACAATCACACGAATCACTCGAGACATTTTACAGCAGAATAAGGGAAGCAGGAGCACTATGCAAATTCAAAGACTTAGAGGAAGATTTGGTAAAGGACCTTTTCATTTCAAACATGACCAACACATCAATCCGAATGGTTTTGTTATCAGAAGTAAGAACGCCACAACAAGTACTCAACTTTGCAATCAACAGAGAAAGAGGCCAGGCAAACCAGCAGGAAATTTTGAGAGCACACTCCAGCAGCACCAACTGGTCACAAGTATCTTACATCAGAAATAAACCAAGAATACAATAAGATCTGTGGAAGTGAAGAAAATAAACACCATATCAGTTAACAAAACAACTGGAGGTGAATGTTGGGTCAAAACAAACGGAAAAAACACGGAAGTGGATTGGCTAGCAGACACAGGTTCACCTCGCTCATTTGTAGAATACACAAAAGCAAAAGAAATCACAAAACGAAACAAAGAAAGCAAAATAACAATGTTCGACGAGAAATCAAGATACAAATGTTTCAACAATCAGGATATAAAGATCTTAGGAGTGTTGCACATCACACTTAAATCGGGGGCATGGACAGCAAAAAACTGTAGAATACTCTTGATCAAACATCTACCACAACCAGTTATGGGGAGAGATATTCTACAACAACTGGGAATAGTTATCACAGCTACAAAACCAACCGGTAAGATAATCAACTTAGTATCAGACACATCGACAGAACAAATCATAATAAAATGGATATTCAAAAAGTACCCACATCTATGCACAAGACTAGGACGTTCAAAAAACCATGTGGCAAAATCAACATTCAAAGAAAATTTCACACCAACACAACACAAAGGTAGAAGAGTCCCACTACACTTATTAGAAAGGGTAGAACAAGAACTAGAAAAACTAATCAAAGATAAACAAATCATGAGATTGGAAAAGTGTTCAGAAGAATACTTCATAAGCCCCGTAGTAATTACTGTTAAAAAGGACAAAAGCGTTAAAATTGCACTCAATTCTAAGGAATTAAACGATGCAATACACAAAAACAAATATCAAATGCAAAGCATCGACCATTTAATAGACGCAGTTGCAAACTACATCTCCGAACGGAGCACAGAACAAGGAACATTTTACTTCTCGAAAATAGATTTGAAATACGCCTACAGCCAAATACCATTAGATCCACAACTACAAAATCATTGCAATTTCAATAAATTAGGAGGAAAAGCAACAGGCACATACAGATTCTTAAATGGATTTTATGGACTAACAGATATGCCAGCAACATTCCAAAAAACCATTGACGTAACACTTAGAAATTGTCATAACAAATTCGCTTTCCTAGATGACATATTAGTAATAACAAAAGGAAAATTGGCAGATCATGGAAAAGAACGAAAAGAACTTGACAAAATATTACACCAATTGGACAAAGAAAACCTAGCAATAAAATTACAAAAATGTGTAGAACCCAACGAAGAAATACAAATGGACTTTGCAGGTCCAATCCCATTTAAGAATAACACACAAAATAACTATATCTTAGTAACAGTAGATAGACTATCGAGATACCCACATGCAGAAATATTCAACAACTGTGACACAAACACAGCCATAGAATATCTCGAAAGCTACTACAAAGTACACGGAATTCCACGCTCAATTAGATGCGACCAAGCACAAGCATTTAAAGCAAAAGAATTCGACATATTTTGCAAAAATAATAACATAAAACTAATACTAGCACCAGCTGGTGATCATAGAGGTACAGGTATGGTAGAAAGACTAATCCAAACAATAAAAAGAAGATTAGCGGTACTAGATATAGACCCAAACTGGTCTAACACAACACTAACCAAAAGGCTAGCGAACATCATAGAAAACATCAGATTAATACCCAACACTACAACAAAATTATCACCTTTTGAAGCACACTTCGGAAGAAAACCAAACACTGAAATATCGAACATCACAACAAAAGCATCACACAAAAACCTCTCATACAAAAATCTAACAAACTACTGTTTAGACAAGAAAGTGCTCAAGCAGAATGCCCTCACGATGGAGGAGATCTGGAGACGAGATGGTGAATCGGAACAAGAACTCGACATCAGATACCGAAGTGACAATGATAACGAAGACACTCAACCGTCGACACCTACAAATCTAACACCAACTGGCAGTCACCAACCGGTAGAAGTAACTTCAAGCGACGACTCAGAAAATGTACCGCTAGCCACAACTTCCAGAACAACAAAGTCCCCACGTAAGATATATCCATCTGAAATTCACTTCACGATATGTGACAAAACTACAAAATACATAAAAACACGAAAGAACGTCGCACGAAAATCACTCGCAAGAAAAACAAAAGAACCTCGAAATACACTTGCACCACAATGGAACATAATACAAGACGGCACCATCACTAATTACTCACCACACACAATAACCATAGACACACCACTTAGAAAAAACACGGTAATAAGAAAAAATCAACTTGCTATAGTAAACGAACAAAAACCTATCACAAAAACAATAGAGGAACAACAAAAACCAAGACTAATACACATGGTAGCATGTAAAACAGTTGGTGAATATAAAAGAAACCAAGAAAAAATTAAGAAGTTTTGTTTAGAAGAAGCAAAGCAACAGAAGGTAACAAAGACGACTCAACCAACTGGCGGACACAAAATTCAACAAACGAACCCCAGGAACACACGTCAAAGAGCACAGCCAACCAACTGGAGCCCAGCTAAGGTTCGACAAGTAGCAAGCCAAAATCAGCGTAAACAACAACAAAAGACTAAAAGCCCGACAACAACCAAGAAACAGAATCGGACAAAACAGAGCGATTCCAAAAAACAACCGCGAATTCAAAAAGCCAACCCAGGAGAGACATTCAAGCAACGTTCGAAAATGATGGCATTACAAAGCACACAAGAACACAAACAAAACAGATCATTCTTACAAGTAGACACGAATGCACTACAACAATCACCAAGCACAATTACTTACCAATTCGTAGAAAACGAATCACCCCAAACTATATTCGCATCAAGCGACCCGAAAGACTTTATGATCACATTACCGGACAGCCCACCAGTACAATTCGATAGAAACAATGCTAACAATGAAGTAACCAACAACCACGACTTTAAATCAACTAAATCAAGCAGAATGCCCTCACGATGGAGGATATCTGGAGACGAGATGGTGAATCGGAACAAGAACTCGACATCAGATACCGAAGTGACAATGATAACGAAGACACTCAACCGTCGACACCTACAAATCTAACACCAACTGGCAGTCACCAACCGGTAGAAGTAACTTTAAGCGACGACTCAGAAAATGTACCGCTAGCCACAACTTCCAGAACAACAAAGTCCCCACGTAAGATATATCCATCTGAAATTCACTTCACGATAGGTGATAAAACTACAAAATACATAAAAACACGACAGAACGTCGCACGAAAATCACTCGCAAGAAAAACAAAAGAACCTCGAAATACACTTGCACCACAATGGAACATAATACAAGACGGCACCATCACTAATTACTCACCACACACAATAACCATAGACACACCACTTAGAAAAAACACAGTAATAAGAAAAAATCAACTTGCTATAGTAAACGGACACAAACCTATCACAGAAACAATAGAGGAACAACAAAAACCAAGACTATTACACATGGTAGCATGGAAAACAGTTGGTGAATATAAAAGAAACCAAGAAAAAATTAAGAAGTTTTGTTTAGAAGAAGCAAAGCAACAGAAGGTAACAAAGACTACTCCACCAACTGGCGGACACAAAATTCAACAAACGAACCCCAGGAACACACGTCAAAGAGCACAGCCAACCAACTGGAGCCCAGCTAAGGTTCGACAAGTAGCAAGCCAAAATCAGCGTAAACAACAACAAAAGACTAAAAGCCCGACAACAACCAAGAAACAGAATCGGACAAAACAGAGCGATTCCAAAAAACAACCGCGAATTCAAAAAGCCAACCCAGGAGAGACATTCAAGCAACGTTCGAAAATGATGGCATTACAAAGCACACAAGAACACAAACAAAACAGATCATTCTTACAAGTAGACACGAATGCACTACAACAATCACCAAGCACAATTACTTACCAATTCGTAGAAAACGAATCACCCCAAACTATATTCGCATCAAGCGACCCGAAAGACTTTACGATCACATTACCGGACAGCCCACCAGTACAATTCGATAGAAACAATGCTAACAATGAAGTAACCAACAACCACGACTTTAAATCAACTAAATCAACTCCAAAAATCGATAAAACAGTTGAAAAAATACAAAGACTAAATGACAACAACCCACAAGTCATATTTCTAGACGCAGAGAACAAAGCCCAAGAACAACACGAAATTGCAACCATCCTACAAAAAGAACAAGTTAGATTAGAAAGAGAGCAAGCGAACATTATCTCAATACTTCCTGCACCACAAGAATCAGTCAACACAGAGGCACTCAACAAGGACACGAGGAATTAATTTCCACTACCAACTGGTAAGGAAGCACAACCCGGAACAAACAACAACACAGACCAATTGGTAACAGAAAAGAACAATAAGACAAAAGATACAAGCCCGAAAGAACAACCAATAGAAGGAACCGAGCCCACATCGCAAAAGTCGTACAATAGTAGCACGACATCACAGGAGTACTGTACACCTCCACTATCCCCAACAAGCGAAATATCCGACATAAACTCAGCTGACATAGAGGCACTGAATGAAGCATTGTGAAACACTGTTTCATTCCAGAGAAGGGGAAGTGTGATACTGGAGCTTACAGTATCTAGAAACTTTGTAACCAAGTACTAAACTATCTACCTATAAACACTCTATGCATATGTTATTTAATTACTGTCTTTGTAAATATATACCAATTGGTGTTAGTTGCTCTTTTGCAGCGACCTGTTTCGTTAAACATAGAAATGTGTTATTCACACATTAAGAAAGTGCAGACGATAAACTATAGCGATAGAAAACAGTCGCAACATGGCCAATTGAGTATTACTGCACTATAGTGTTTTATTCCTATAAGAATAGATTATTCCTATGAGTCAAGAACTAGATAGATCATCCACATCTTCATCTTTACATAACACATCAGAAATAGATAACCAACTGGTTTGGTCGAACCCAGTTAGGACTACATTAAACCCATAGATCACTAGACAACTCGCATTCTCAAACATCCTTCTCGACAAATATTATTATTACTATTATTATTATTATTATTACTATTACTATTATTATTATTGCTATTATTATTATTATTATTATTATTATTATTATAATTATTATTATTATTATTATTATTATTATTATTATTATTATTATTATTATTATTATTATTATTATTATTATTATTATTATTATTATTATTATTAATGTTATTATTGTTATTGTTATTGTTATTTTGGTGGAGCAATCCACCTGGAGCAACCAAGCTATCGAGACGTTCTATTATAAACACTATTAAACTATATTTTTATATGTATACCTATTGGATCAAGTTGGATATAAGCTCTTTGTTCATGATGTATCACCAATCGACGAAATTAGTTGTACATATTTGATTGACACATTATGGCGTATGCTACTTTGTTAAGTGCCAACTGGTACTTAGTCATGCTCGCCAAGTGCGAAACAACTTCATTGCAGTTCTCCATTAGTTGAACCGAAATAAAGCTGTAAACTCAAGATTCATTCTTGCTCTTTTAGCACGTGCATTAACCACACACAACATTGCGCATTCAACAACGGCTAACCAAATTGAAACTAGCCATCAAGGAGAAGGATAATATCCAAGTGCATAAATTACACAACCCAAACCAGAGAGCGAAGGTTTAGACGGTCCAACAGAACCACATTATGAACCTGCACTCGCAGACGAAAGCACAGCCGAAAGAAGGCAACGAGAGCAGACAAATCTAAAAAGAAGACCAGGTTGGCAGAACAGATGCAAGGACATTGAAGACAAAGGACCAAAAGTAGACAAAAAACCAAGTGAGGAGGCAGATAACCAGGCAAAAAGCCTAATAAATTTATCATTAGGAGCTGAGGCAACAAACATATACGATCAACGATTCCCTCACAGATTTACAAAAAAGCACAACAGACGCACAGGTAAGGCAACTGAAGGAAGCGTTCGTCCGGACAGGAAACGAAACATTTTACCGTTTTAAAGTTATCAGATGTAGACAAAAAGAAGGAGAATCACTGTAAGTTTTTCACTCATGCATTGAAAAAAGCAGCACTTTGTAACTGGGACTACTTAGAAGACAGTCTCGTCCAAAGTATATTCATACAAGGGATGAATCATCAACAAATCCAAATGAACCTACTTTCCGAAGATAAATCGTCCAGTGACACACTCAATTACGCATTAGCATGCGAAGGAGGACAAGCAAGTCAACAAAAATTGAACATTACTTAAGCACCAATTAGCACAGACAACTAATGGTTCAATAAAATACAATATATCAAAAGACAAAACATAGTACCGATATTACCAAACCTCTTTCGGGACAAATCCAGGTCTGTATATGGGATATGGAAGCAAACTTTTACAAGGACATCTCAATATTTCCCAGCGAAAAACGAAGTATGCCGAATATGCAAAAAAATCGACCACTTCGCGAAATTATGTAAAATCGGAAAAATCACGAAACTCAACCTATAAAAAGCAACAAAAGAGAAAAAACAGGCTATCGGATAAAATCAGCAAACATAAAGACAAAACCAATTGAAACCCAATCAACAGAAATCAAGAAATAAAAACGAACAAGAAGCAAATCACGATCAAGAGGATCCAGAGGAAACAATAGACCCAAAAGAGACATTCTACATTAGAGAAACGATGGAGGATTGGCAGAATGTCAACCTCACCGAATCAAATTATTTTACAAGAAACAAAAAAAGTAACAGAAATTAGCAAATCAAACAGAGGCGAATTCTGAATACAAACAAAAACAAACAACAAACTAATATAATTGCTAGCAGATACAGGAAGCCCAAGACTCTTCATGAATCTCCAAACAGCACGAAACCTACTTGTGAACAACGAAAACTCAATGAAGCAACCAGAAAAATTGCTAGGAGAATTCAAATGTCTCAACAACAACAAAATAGACATAAGAGGAACAATCCGAGTGGACATACAATCTGGTTCTTCAGTAGCAGAAAGATGCCCTAGAACTACTAGTCGACATAAACACAATCAACATAATGGGAGACGTTATAGAAAAACTAGGCCTCCAGCTATCGATGTCCCACAAATAAACTAAAGGTGAGAACAAATTAATTACCATTTCCAATATACATCAAAGGATATCGAAATGGATATTTAACAAATATCCTCACTTATGCACAAGACTATGTTGGTCAAAAAATTATGTAGCACAAACCACATTAAATTCTGAGTTGTGCCCAGCTCACCACAAAGGAAGACGAATACCGTTACATCTTACAGAAAAAGTAGAAAATAAAAAAGAAATCAAAAGCTAAAAAAAAGCTCTGATGAATACTCTATAAGCTCAGTGGTCATCACAGCTAAAGCAGACCAATCCATACGAATAGCACTTGAATCAAAGATGTTATTAGATGCGATAGACAAAAACAAATACCAAATGCAAAGCATTGATCTCCTAATGGACAAGATAGCAATGAAAATATCAGAAAAGCAAAATCGATTTAAAATATGCGTATAGTCAACTCCCACTTCACGCAGACACGCATACAGATTCCTAAACGGAGTTTACCGCCTAATGGATTTTTCACAAACATTACAAAAAATGATGGATACAACACTAGACGGTCTAAACTCAACAAACGCATTCCTAGACAACATCATAATAACAACAAAAAGAACATTAAAAAACACAAAAAAGAATTAGATAAGGCAATGAAAAAGATTAGACAAAGAGAATCTGACTATAAGCCTGCACAAGTACAAGTTCAGTTTAACAGAAATAATTTGGTTGGAATATAAATTAAACTCAGAAGAAAAAACAGATGCAATTGACCAATTGTAAAATCCCAAAACATTAAAGAAAGGGGAGGATGGTTTATGGGTAGAATCCACCGCCTAATCAAACTTATTTCTAACCTAGCAACACTATCCCCACTGCTACGTCCATTACTCTCATCAACGACATCAAATAAATCCAAAAGATTAGACTGGGAAGAAAAACACAGATCGCATTCAACAAAAACAAACAAGCAATAAATCAATCGTCGAAACAAACACTTCAACATCAATAACGAAAAAAGAGTAAAATGCGACGCAAGCGAAGAAGGATTAGGTGCATTTCTAGAACAAAAAATAACGCATGGCACTCAATAGTTTATACAAGCAGATTTCTTAACAAAAAACAAAGATATAGCATCAATGAAATAGAACTACTGGTAGAAGTATGGTTTCTAGAACACTTAAAATTTTACCTCTACGCATCCCACTTTACATTTCAAATGGATCAACAAGCCGTGTTCTCAGCACTAAAAAACAGATGTAACAAAACATAACAAAGCAGATTAACGCGTTGGGTAGACAGGTTACTACCATTTCACTTTAGAGTCGAACGTATAGCAGGCAAGAATATTGGATTTCTTGTTACTTGAGTGGAAATCCAAACTCTCCAACAACTGGGGGAGGGAACATCGTCAAAAATTATGTATTAAACACAATAGAAGCACTACACTATGCACTACATACCACATACAGAAAACTAAGCAATCAGAAAGCTCGAAAAACAAACACACTCAATGACATCAAAATTCATTCCAATCGAAGCAAACAAAAACAGCGCGTTTTTTGCAAATTACACAGTGACAAACAGTTGCACTCTGTTCTCTCTAAACAACTTCGAAATGAACAATTTCCAACAACAATTAGTCATTCAAATCCAGTTTCAAAATTTACTCTAAAACATTTATACAACAAAAATTACATATTACCACTAGAAACAAACCCCAACCAGAAACTTCATCCGTACCAATTAGAAGAAGATTTAGAGGCCCCAGTAAAACCAAAATGATTTTATGACAACCAATTGGGGAACAACAGCTTCAAACGAGTAGAATCGGTACCCAAACGGAAGAAATTAACAACCTAGGCCTAGGAATCTTACCTATAGAAAGCAACCGACGCCACAATCCACATTGATTAGAACACCCCGGGTACCTCTTAATCGTTTACAAACTTTTTGGCGGGAAGTTTATTGCAGAAGCCACAAAAGCAGACTCTCAAAATAAAAACCTATTCCACATTAAGGAAGATAAAGATTGGGACAAACTTGAACAATTCAGCCGTTATTGGCATTCACTAAAAAGGGATTTAAGCACTACTCCATCAGGATGCGTATTGTATGACGAAAAATTATACATTCCAACCCAATTACGTAAATTAGTTATCAATTCTGTCCACCGTGACCACCCCGGAAAATCAGGCATGATACATCTAACGAACCTCATATGGTTCCGCCGAATTCATCGAGAATTTATTAGACTAACGCAGAACTGTCCACACTGTATCAAAATAGTTAAGAATTTAGAATCCATTATTTCAAAAAACGTAACTTCACAATTACCACCACTAAACGAACCAAACGAAGAAATCCAATTGGATTTTGAAGGACCCATACAGGACAAAAACCTAAAAGATTCATATATCTTAGCATCAGAGTTGCAGATATTCAAGATATCCATACGCTAAAGTATACCTTAATTGTGCCACCGAAACAACAGTAGAGTATCCTAAAAATATATATTTAAATTTCCATGCCATCGCTAGAAACTTAAGATGCGGTCAAGCACAAGCTTTCAAATCATAACAATTTGAGATATTCTGTAATCACAATAACATAAAGCTTATAGTAGCACCAGCTGGTGAACATAGAGCAACAGGCATGATAGAACGCCTTATACAAACCATAAAAAGAATATTATTAGAATTAAACAACATCAAATGGTCAAAAATAACACTCGCAGACAAAATAGCCGAGATAATACAAGAAATAAAACTCATTCAAGACAATAATTTCCAACATCACAACAAAAACTCAACGCTGAGTCCATCTGCAATCTAGAGTCGGAGTCAGAACCCGAACTAGATGTAAGATTCCACGAAGAACTATCTGATGAAGAAACGGCTTCCAACCACTCGACACTGCGGAACCTGAAGAAAAAAGTTAGAAAGCGTAAGACCATTTCAACCATAAAAATCACAACAGATAAACTAATGTTAACAGTTGGAGATACGCCCACAACAATCACAAATACAAAAAAAACAGGTAGCACAAAAACACTAACACGCAGAACACCCGAACAGCGGGCCACACTTAAACCACTCTGGAACATAATACCAAATAGTATAATCACAAATTACTCACCGACTTCAATCATTTTATACACTAATACCCGCCGTGACACTGTAATCAGAAAGAATGACTTAGCAGTAATTACCGAAACAAAACCAAGATGAATGACTTCGTTTCATGTAAAACCGTCTCTTGAACAACATATTAGTTTCATACCAGCATCCTCGTCAACACCAGTCAATTCAAACAATCAAAAATCGGGCACTCTAGCGAGTACACTAGCGAGTACACACCTAGACAACACTCCCGCAGAACGGCAACATAAAGAAGATATTTTTGACAAAATCTATGTGGAGGAGGGCGCCGAAAACGAATCGGCACTCAGCACAATCTCGTCACTCAATACAGAGGAAAACCAGGCGCTTGACAAAGTTTTTGGCTAAAAAAAATAGTTAGCCAAGAGGTGGAATTGTGATGGACCAATCCACCCGTAGCAAGCAAGCTATCGAGACGCATTATTATAAACACTATTAAACTATATTGTTTATATGTATACCTATTGGATCAAGTTGGATATAAGCTCTTCGTTCATGATGTATCACCAATCGGTGAAATTAGTTGTACATATTTGACTGACACACTTTTGCGTATGTTGCTTTGTTAGGTGCCATCTGGTACTTAGTCATGGTCTCCAAGTGCAAAAGGACTTCCTTGCAGTTGTACTTTAGTTGTAAAGCTGTAAATTCAAAATTCATTCTTGCTCTTTTTGCACGTGTGTTAACCACACACAACAATTATTATTGTTTATAGTAAAACTTATTATTATTGTCAAGAAGGATGTTTGAGAATGCGAGTTGTCTAGTGATCTGTGGCTTTAATGTAGTCCTAACTGGGTTCGACCAAACCAGTTGGTTATCTATTTCTGATGTGTTATGTAAAGGTGAAGATGTGGATGATCTATCTAGTTCTTGACGCATAGGAATAATCTATTCTTATAGGAATAAAACACTATAGTGCAGTAATACTCAATTGGCCATGTTGCGACTGTTTTCTATCGCTATAGTTTATCGTCTGCACTTTCTTAATGTGTGAATAACACATTTCTATGTTTAACGAAACAGGTCGCTGCAAAAGAGCAACTAACACCAATTGGTATATATTTACAAAGACAGTAATTAAATAACATATGCATAGAGTGTTTATAGGTAGATAGTTTAGTACTTGGTTACAAAGTTTCTAGATACTGTAAGCTCCAGTATCACACTTCCCCTTCTCTGGAATGAAACAGTGTTTCACAATGCTTCATTCAGTGCCTCTATGTCAGCTGAGTTTATGTCGGATATTTCGCTTGTTGGGGATAGTGGAGGTGTACAGTACTCCTGTGATGTCGTGCTACTATTGTACGACTTTTGCGATGTGGGCTCGGTTCCTTCTATTGGTTGTTCTTTCGGGCTTGTATCTTTTGTCTTATTGTTCTTTTCTGTTACCAATTGGTCTGTGTTGTTGTTTGTTCCGGGTTGTGCTTCCTTACCAGTTGGTAGTGGAAATTAATTCCTCGTGTCCTTGTTGAGTGCCTCTGTGTTGACTGATTCTTGTGGTGCAGGAAGTATTGAGATAATGTTCGCTTGCTCTCTTTCTAATCTAACTTGTTCTTTTTGTAGGATGGTTGCAATTTCGTGTTGTTCTTGGGCTTTGTTCTCTGCGTCTAGAAATATGACTTGTGGGTTGTTGTCATTTAGTCTTTGTATTTTTTCAACTGTTTTATCGATTTTTGGAGTTGATTTAGTTGATTTAAAGTCGTGGTTGTTGGTTACTTCATTGTTAGCATTGTTTCTATCGAATTGTACTGGTGGGCTGTCCGGTAATGTGATCATAAAGTCTTTCGGGTCGCTTGATGCGAATATAGTTTGGGGTGATTCGTTTTCTACGAATTGGTAAGTAATTGTGCTTGTGATTGTTGTAGTGCATTCTTTTCTACTTGTATGAATGATCTGTTTTGTTCGTGTTCTTGTGTGCTTTGTAATGCCATCATTTTCGAACGTTGCTTGAATGTCTCTCCTGGGTTGGCTTTTGGAGTTCGCGGTCGTTTTTTGGAATCGCTCTGTTTTGTCCGATTCTGTTTCTTGGTTGTTGTCGGGCTTTTAGTCTTTTGTTGTTGTTTACGCTGATTTTGGCTTGCGAACTTTAGCTGGGCTCCAGTTGGTTGGCTGTGCTCTTTGACGTGTGTTCCTGGGGTTCGTTTGTTGAATTTTGTGTCCGCCAGTTGGTTGAGTCGTCTTTGTTACCTTCTGTTGCTTTGCTTCTTCTAAACAAAACTTCTTAATTTTTTCTTGGTTTCTTTTATATTCACCAACTGTTTTACATGCTACCATGTGTATTAGTCTTGGTTTTTGTTGTTCCTCTATTGTTTTTGTGATAGGTTTTTGTTCGTTTACTATAGCAAGTTGATTTTTTCTTATTACTGTGTTTTTTCTAAGTGGTGTGTCTATGGTTATTGTGTGTGGTGAGTAATTAGTGATGGTGCCGTCTTGTATTATGTTCCATTGTGGTGCAAGTGTATTTCGAGGTTCTTTTGTTTTTCTTGCGAGTGATTTTCGTGCGACGTTCTTTCGTGTTTTTATGTATTTTGTAGTTTTGTCACATATCGTGAAGTGAATTTCAGATGGATATATCTTACGTGGGGACTTTGTTGTTCTGGAAGTTGTGGCTAGCGGTACATTTTCTGAGTCGTCGCTTAAAGTTACTTCTACCGGTTGGTGACTGCCAGTTGGTGTTAGATTTGTAGGTGTCGACGGTTGAGTGTCTTCGTTATCATTGTCACTTCGGTATCTGATGTCGAGTTCTTGTTCCGATTCACCATCTCGTCTCCAGATATCCTCCATCGTGATGGCATTCTGCTTGAGCACTTTCTTGTCTAAACAGTAGTTTGTTAGATTTTTGTATGAGAGGTTTTTGTGTGATGCTTTTGTTGTGATGTTCGATATTTCAGTGTTTGGTTTTCTTCCGAAGTGTGCTTCAAAAGGTGATAATTTTGTTGTAGTGTTGGGTATTAATCTGATGTTTTCTATGATGTTCGCTAGCCTGTTGGTTAGTGTTGTGTTAGACCAGTTTGGGTCTATATCTAGTACCGCTAATCTTCTTTTTATTGTTTGGATTAGTCTTTCTACCATACCTGTACATCTATGATCACCAGCTGGTGCTAGTATTAGTTTTATGTTATTATTTTTGCAAAATATGTCGAATTCTTTTGCTTTAAATGCTTGTGCTTGGTCGCATCTAATTGAGCGTGGAATTCCGTGTACTTTACAGTAGCTTTCGAGATATTCTATGGCTGTGTTTGTGTCACAGTTGTTGAATATTTCTGCATGTGGGTATCTCGATAGTCTATCTACTGTTACTAAGATATAGTTATTTTGTGTGTTATTCTTAAATGGGATTGGACCTGCAAAGTCTATTTGTATTTCTTCGTTGGGTTCTACTAGTGTTAGTAGTGAGCCTAAATTGGTTCTTGCAATTATTGGTTTTAAATTTTTACCTTTTTCGATGCAATGTTTGCAGCTCTGCGCCTGTGCAACGATCTCACTATGAATGTGTGGATACCATATTAATTTCGCGAGGGCCAACACGCCCGCTTGACCTGGATGTTTGTTGTGAACTGTTTGAAGAACCATCGGTCTTAATTTAGCTGGAATAATTAGACGGTTGTCATATAAAAGACAACCCGATGGTGTAACTAAAAGGTCGCGGTGAATTTTGTAAAATATGGGATTTGTTTTCTTCAGTGAGAGCCAATCTTGTTTTTCTACGAGGTCGATAATGGGGCCTAGATCCTTTTTTGAATTTTCTGCTATGAATTCCTCGTTAAAGACTTTCATAAGATTAAATCTGTAATCGGGTGTTGGTGTGTCGTCTATGGCTTTAAATAGTTCTTCGTGTTTATCAGGAATAAGGGAGGATAGGCCTTTGCCTTTATTGGATTCGATATCAGTTTGTGTGCTATTGTCGCGCACATTTTTGTTTGGGACTTGGATCTCCATTGGAGTTTTATTTTTGTTTGGGCCACGGAATCGTTTGTTTATTGGAATTTCAAATGTGTTCAATTTTGGACGAGCGCGGGTTGTAATTGCAATTCATTTTGGTTTGATTCTTGTTAACAGAGAGTGAGAAAGAAGCGACTTACATTTAGATTTACTATAGCAAAAAGCGTTTTCTTTTGTGTGTGTGTTTTCTTTAGCATGCTTGACGTCATCTCGTTCATTTTGAGTTAAGCTCTCTGATTGGTTTGAATTACCAGTTGGTTTATTTGAACCAAATGAATTTATGCTTTGTTTTAAAATTGCGTGCTTCATTTCCTCTATTAAGTTTATTACAAACTTTTCGTCGTCCTCGTTAGTTGACGATGGTGCGCCTGATGGATTTCTACTTAAATAATCCGCGAACCCCATTTTTTTCCCCGGTATATGTTCTATTGTAAAATTAAACGGGAGTAGTCTATCTACCCATCTTGATAATCTGCTTTGGTATGTTTTGTTTCCTCGATTATTTTTAAGTGCTGACAGTAATGCTTGGTGATCCGTTTGGAGAATGAATTTATTTCCATATAGGTAATATTTGAAATGCTCTAATGCCCAAACTATGGCTAACAGTTCGAGTTCATTTGTGCTGTATCTTTCTTCTAATCTGTTCAGGAACCTACTGGCGTAAGCAACTGGTTTCCATATTTGACCGTGTTTTTGTTCCAGGCATGCGCCTAAGCCTTTTTTGCTTGCGTCGCTTTTTATTCTTGTGTCTTTGGTTATGTCAAAGTGTTTATTTTCTGTAATGTTTATTATTTGTTTTTTGATGTTTTCGAATGCTTCTGTGTGTTCATCTTTCCAGTCTAGTTTGTTGTGTGCTTTTGTATTGTTTTTTGATAAAAGTGGTCTTAATGGTTCAGATGATTCGGCTAGTCTTGGTGTGAATTTTATTAGGTGATGTATGCATCCCATGAATGATCTGAGTTGTTTTAATGTTTTGGGTGTTTCCAGTTGATTGATTGGTTCGCACTTCTTTTTTGTAGGCGTTATACCAGTTGGTGTTATTTCATAGCCTAGACAAATTATTTGTTTCTGTGCAAATTCACATTTTTGTAATTTTATTGCTAGGTTTTCTTTGTCCAATTGGTGTAATACTTTGTCAAGTTCTTTTTCATGATCTGCCAATTTTCCTTTTGTTATTACTAATATGTCATCTAGGAAAGCGAATTTGTTATGACAATTTCTAAGTGTTACGTCAATGGTTTTTTGGAATGTTGCTGGCATATCTGTTAGTCCATAAAATCCATTTAAGAATCTGTATGTGTCTGTTGCTTTTCCTCCTAATATATTGAAATTGCAATGTTTTTGTAGTTGTGGATCTAATGGTATTTGGCTGTGGGCGTATTTCAAATCTATTTTCGAGAAGTAAAATGTTCCTTGTTCTGTGCTCCGTTCGGAGATGTAGTTTGCAACTGCGTCTATTAAATGGTCGATGCTTTGCATTTGATATTTGTTTTTGTGTATTGCGTCGTTTAATTCCTTAGAGTTGAGTGCAATTTTAACGCTTTTGTCCTTTTAACAGTAATTACTACGGGGCTTATGAAGTATTCTTCTGAACACTTTTCCAATCTAATGATTTGTTTATATTCGATTAGTTTTTCTAGTTCTTGTTCTACCCTTTCTAATAAGTGTAGTGGGACTCTTCTACCTTGTGTTGTGTTGGTGTGAAATTTTCTTTGAATGTTGATTTTGCCACATGGTTTTTTGAACGTCCTAGTCTTGTGCACAGATGTGGGTACTTTTTGAATATCCATTTTATTATGTTTTGTTCTGTCGATGTGTCTGATACTAAGTTGATTATCTTACCGGTTGGTTTTGTAGCTGTGAGAACTATTCCCAGTTGTTGTAGAATATCTTTCCCCATAACTGGTTGTGGTAGATGTTTGACCAAGAGTATTTAACAGTTTTTTGCTGTCCATGCCCCCGATTTAAGTGTGATATGCAACACTCCTAAGATCTTTATATCCTGATTGTTGAAACATTTGTATCTTGATTTCTCTTCGAACATTGTTATTTTGCTTTCTTTGTTTCGTTTTGTTTAGAAATTTGTTTAGAAAAATAGAAATTTAACGTCTGTTGATATTCTAGCAAGCCTGAAATCAAATTTGGCAAAACCAACTGATGACCAAATGGCCGAAAACGATTCTCCTGAAATTGCAAATGATTCATCGAAAGAACAGCATCGAGGAACTTACGAGCCCTTCTTTATGAAACCGAGGATTAAGAAATTCGCAGACGAGCAAATCAGTTTGAGCGGATTGCCTGACCCGCGGTTGCTAGCTATGAACAGAAAATTAAGAGCTTCGAATTTCAGAAAGGACTGGAAAAGAGTTAAAAGGTGGAACACCGACATAGAAATTGAAAGGGTTCGGAGGCCTTTACGGAAGATCAAACCTATCAAACTACTAGATGGAGACGTTGATGATTCCTCAGAACAAAGGAAACCAGGCCCCTCAAGATCCCAGCAAGCGGTCCAACAATTTTCCTCAAGTTCTTATGAAGATACTTCGGTTCAAAATTACCAAACCCAATCGCTTAATTATCAGCAACCAGATACGAGTCCAATGGCTCATCAACAGCAATCAAGTGTCCAAGATCAAAGACACCCCCCTCCAAGCAACAAATTACCGAATCGCCGAAGCCCAGGGGCATATTCGGGAACGTATGGGCATTTTCTACAGTTTTTTGCTGTCCATGCCCCCGATTTAAGTGTGATGTGCAACACTCCTAAGATCTTTATATCCTGATTGTTGAAACATTTGTATCTTGATTTCCCGTCGAACATTGTTATTTTGCTTTCTTTGTTTCGTTTTGTGATTTCTTTTGCTTTTGTGTATTCTAAAAATGAGCGAGGTGAACCTGTGTCTGCTAGCCAATCCACTTCCGTGTTTTTTTCGTTTGTTTTGACCCAACATTCACCTCCAGTTGTTTTGTTAACTGATATGGTGTTTATTTTCTTCACTTCCACAGATCTTATTGTATTGACTGACGACCAGTCTTCCATTAGTTCCTTTATGTATAAAGCGGCTTCTGGATCGACAGTTTCTTCTTCTGTTTCTTGTTCCTCCTCGCAAATGTCCTGTTCTTTCACATGTCTCACTCTTCTCGTTTGTGATGTTGTTTGTTGTTGTTGTGTGTTTTTCCTGAAGTCCTGTCTGAACGTTGTGTTTCATCGTTCTGGCATTGGGGCTTTGCACATTGATGTAAAGTGACCGATCTTTTTGCAAATTTTGCAAGTGAAATTTTGGGCTTTGCACATGTTTAAGTGATTTTTTATAGATGGGCGACCACATTTGTAGCAGGGTTCTATTTTACCAGTTGTTGGAGTTGGTAATATTGGTTGTTGTGGTGGGCGTTGAGTGAAAGGTATTCTTGGTTTATTTCTGATGTAAGATACTTGTGACCAGTTGGTGCTGCTGGAGTGTGCTCTCAAAATTTCCTGCTGGTTTGCCTGGCCTCTTTCTCTGTTGATTGCAAAGTTGAGTACTTGTTGTGGCGTTCTTACTTCTGATAACAAAACCATTCGGATTGATGTGTTGGTCATGTTTGAAATGAAAAGGTCCTTTACCAAATCTTCCTCTAATTCTTTGAATTTGCATAGTGCTCCTGCTTCCCTTATTCTGCTGTAAAATGTCTCGAGTGATTCGTGTGATTGTTGCATGGATTTGAAGAATTTAAATCTGTCAAATGTGGTGTTTCGTGGGATAGTGAATGTGATGTTGAGTTCATGTGCGAGTTCATTTGTGGTGCATTTTTCTATTTGTGTGTGTGGATTTTTCTGATGGTATGTTTTTCTTGCTTCCGCTCCAAGTGATAGGTATATCAGGCTTTTTACTTTCGTGTCTGCCTCATCCCACGGTATTCTGTCGACCATTGCTCCTTTTCGCTCTATTATCTTGCATTCATTTTCAAAATCAACTCTCCTTCTTTCGTTCCTCTGTTCTCTATTTCTTGCCTCGTCTTCTGTCTCTCCTTCAAATTCTTCTTCGTATGTTGGTAGTGTAGGGTAGAATAAGTCTGTGGGTTGTGGTTTCAATTTGAGTAACTTATCTACTTCAATACTGTCGCGTGCCATTATCGCCATTTTTAGTGTTGAGAACCATTGTCTCCATTCTATTGGTGGTGTTGCGCCGGATTCCCAGAATGGGTTTACTCCTAATGGAGTTTTGGCTGACTGCGCCATGTCAAGAAGGATGTTTGAGAATGCGAGTTGTCTAGTGATCTGTGGGTTTAATGTAGTCCTAACTGGGTTCGACCAAACCAGTTGGTTATCTATTTCTGATGTGTTATGTAAAGATGAAGATGTGGATGATCTATCTATTTCTTGACTCATAGGAATAATCTATTCTTATAGGAATTAAACACTATAGTGCAGTAATACTCAATTGGCCACGATGCGACTGTTTTCTATCGCTATAGTTTATCGTCTGCACTTTCTTAATGTGTGAATAACACATTTCTATGTTTAACGAAACGGGTTGCTGCAAAAGAGCAACTAACACCAATTGGTATATATTTACTAAGACAGTAATTAAATAACATATGCATAGAGTGTTTATAGGTAGATAGTTTAGTACTTGGTTACAAAGTTTCTAGATACTGTAAGCTCCAGTATCACAATAATAATAATAATAATAATAATAATAATAATAATAATAATAATAGTAATAATAATAATAATAATAATAATAATAATAATAATAATAAAAACAATAATTATAATAATAATAATAATAATAATAATAAAAATAATAATAATAATAATAATAATAATAATAATAATAATAATATTAGTAATAGTAATAATAAGACTAAAGATAATAATAATACTAATAAAAATAACAATAATAATAATAATAATACTAATAATAATAATAATAATAATAATAATAATAATAATAATAATAATAATAATAATAATAGTAACAGTAATAATAATAATACTATAATAATAATAATCCTATTAATAAAATTTTTAATAATAGTAATAATAATAATAATATAAATAATTGTAATAATAATTATTATAATAGTAAAAACAAAAATAACAATAATAATGTCTAAAATAATAATAATAACAGTGTTAATAATATTAGTAAAGGGGATAATAGTCAAACAGATTTTCATAGTAATAAAAATTTGGTTTGAGCAAAATCAAATTAACGATCGAAGCTGTGTTGTAATAAAAAGATGCCATCCACATTGCCAACAGCGTTTTTTATTTATGTCGCTGGCAATTGGGAAAAACATCTGAAACTACTAGTTATACAGTTTTACAAGGTAAAATGACGGCGCGTGCGAAACTGTGCATAGCGCAAAGTTTTCCAACACACGTCTCAAATTTTTGAAAAACTTTTCTTTTTTTCTTCGAGGAAGAACTCTTTTGGTTATTAGTTTAGCGAAGCTCAAATTGAAGCAACTTTGATTATAAATGTTTTTGATACAAAAACGGAAAAATTCAGAACCCTAATTTTGATTAAATTTTAACAGTTTTTAGATCCAATGCTTTGTCTAATTTTGCACAAAATGAAACAGCCTCTCCAAAAATTGAAGTTTAAAAAGAGCAATTAGTCGCAAAGAGATTTTTTCATTAATGAACAATGTTAACTATATTAAAAATTAAGTTGCAGTGGTCAATTTATAGGCTAGCAGGAGCAAACAAATAATTGTCTAGCTTTTAGGATTCAACTTATCCTCAACGAATAGGTACTCCACTCCGTATATCTGTACCAACAAGTGTGACTCAGGATCCAACTGTAAATTAATCTCAAAAGAATAATGCCCAAAAAATGAAATTGCCAAAAATGGTGCAAAAAAGTCCATCTAGCAAGGAGGTTCATTTCGAGTTAGTTTTAATCATATGTCTTCACTTGTTTTTGTTTATGTTTTTGTACAACAAAATCAAACAATTTTTTTCACTTTTTACAAATCGAATGGATGAAAAAAATATGAAATGAAAGTTGCTTACGTTTTTCAAGCTTAAAAACTGTCTGTTTTTTATTATAATTGCTGGTTGACTCTGTTTTTGGATGATGAAATGCAATTATGAGTAATTTGGAGAAAGCTTGTTTTGAAAACATCCAAACATAATTTTAAAAAATGTTGCAGTGTTGAACTCTTTCTCAAATGACACTGTTTTGTTCCTCTTCTGAAAAATTTTTAAAACATAATCAATTTGGTTAGTTTAAATAAACCAAGGACTTGTTTTTTGATTAATAAAATGTCATTGATTTTATATCGCTAAAAAATTTCATTGATTTTATATGAAAAAAATTTTTGAGGAAATACTGTAGAATTTTTATGAAATCAAAATTTTAATCAAAGTGATGCTACTCAACCAATGCAAGCATATATTAACAGCATGACGAAAATGGGAAAACGTATATTTTGTCCAAAAAATGCCCGAAAAAATTATTCTGTTTATTGCCGGCAAATTTTTTATCAGTTGAGATCTTCTGAAAAAAGAAACTATACCAGCAACTTCATCACAGCTTTCAAATTTTTTGCTGAACGTAATGCTTAAACTTGTAAGTTATCTGACGCTTCAGGATCAATGAAAAAAATAAAGAATTGAAAAAAGTACAAGTTTCTTTTTTTCTCATAGAAATATCGCTTCTCTTGATTGAATCAAAAGTCTCCGATCTTTGGTCAATTTTGAAAAGTTTCAGTCATAATAATTCCGCGTTCAGCATAAGGTTTCAAAATTTAATTTTTTGGTTTAGCGTAATTGACTACCAAAATTTAAAAAGTTAAGTTTTCTTCAAAAATTAATATTGTTTCTATAGTTTTTCCGTTTAATCAAATAGTCTGTCATAGAAGGTAAAAAGTTTGCACGGCAGATAGTTTCTTCAAGTGGACAGAGATTTCACGCGAAATAAAAAACATATTATTTCAAATTTGGGTACTCTCCGAAAAAAAAGTTTTCTCTAGATTTTTTATACATCAGTGACATCGCAGTTGTTCATTTTAATACGAATTTAGGCTTATGATCTTAGGAAGTAATTTTAAAGTATTCGATAATTTTAAAAATGAATCAGAAAAAGAAGAATTTAAATGTTTTTCTTTTTGTTTTTCATTTTTAATAAAATTTAGAGTATGCTTAACCCTATGATTCCCAGGTTTTATCCTTTTTTTTCTGTTTTTTCACTTAGGAAATCTGTTGAACTTATAAAAACTAGATACTTAAAATGGGTGCCAAGAAGAGAAGAAAGAGACCGTAGAAATTATATAGAAAACTATTCTTTTTCACTGATTCTTAAATTTTAAAAAAAAATCTCCTCTCATAGGGTGACAACTCCAAACGACTTCAAATGGTTATCTCGCAAGATTTTGCAATATTCTGGCAGAATTCTGCAAAACGGTGCATTGTCTTACAGGATAACCATCTGGTCTCGACTAGGGAAAGTTTATCAAATTTGTACGTTGTATTTTGTTGTTCAAAGGGTTAACATCGCGGATTTAATACAACACTTACGCTTTTAGACTTTTTAACATCGTCTATTTTGTGATTTTTGAAGGTGTAGAATATAATAACATGTTAGAGTAGAATACAATAACATGATACTGTGGTGCGTAAGTTACCTATTGTTATTAATGTTTTGGTCCCAATGGCTACCCAAACACCTGTCTAACAAACTAATCACTATACAACAAAATACCTAGTTTCGCAATAATCAATTTCCAGTAAGAGCTCAAGGTCAATAGGATGTCTATGGTAAGAATCTAACATTTAGCCAGAGTGGCTTTCGACATACAGTGGTAAAATTAATGGGCCTCAACGCCATCAATTGTGACTTGAAGGCTGAAAGAGGGCGGGCGTAGATGATATTCTAACAAAGACACACACACGCTTCCGTGTTGTGACTACGTGGTCTACTTCTCATCCTCAGTTGCCCCTTAGGTTTGTGTTGATTACTTGATGGAAAATAGAAATATTTCCCCCCAGGAGAGTTTCTCTTGACTGCTTAAGTGGATAAATGCTTTGTGGAGGGCAAAATTTTTATGCAAATTCTTTTGAAATCATATGAACATCTAAAATGTAAGTTCATTGTTTGTGTGAATAGAAACTGCTTAGCATATTTTGCGTAGAAACTGTTGTTACTGTTTTTTAGGTTCAATTGTTTCCTTAATTTTTCTTTCTATAGCGAGATAATTTGAGATAATTTATATCATTTGGGCTGTCAGCATAATTTTCCCTGAACAATTTGTCGGAAAGATAAGGAAAATTGTTTTTCTGCTCAATATATTCCTTTCGTGACCATTTTTGGCTATTTATTTTTCTTTTATGCAGGTCTGCAACCCCCCCCCCATCTCCCCAACGCACACAGACAGACAGACACACACCATCTCACACACTCATTTAGACGCACACATACACAAATACAAACACACATACACACACACGTGCACACACACAGACACACACACACACACATATATATATATATATATATATATATATATATATATATATACGCATAAATACACACACACACACGCATATATATATATATATATATATATATATATGTGTATTTATATATATATATATATATATATATATATATATATATATATACGTACATATATATATATATATATATACGCACGTACACACACATACATACATACACACACACCTTCACGCACGCAAAGAAAACACATACACACAGACACACACACCCTCTCACACTCTTACACACACACACACACACACACAGAGAGAGAGAGAGAGAAACAGACACAAATAAACTTAAGCGCGTACGTGGTTGTTGCTGAGAGAAAACGAAAGAGCGGAAAAGAAACTTTTATCAGAACTTAAGGTCAAAGCTCATATTACAAATTATAGTCCCAACTACCAAATATATTTAACCTGACACGTATTTTTGCGATCTGATTACATTTATTGGGAGTGTTCTTGGAGTGTTTTTTGGGTGAACGAACTAAAAGGTGACTTGTATAACTATCTGGTGAGATCTTTTATGGTAACGAGTTTTTTACCCGAAACAGTCGAGTGCACAGGTGACAATTTTTTATACAAAAGGCACCTTGTTCAGGTACCAGGTATTCTAAAGATGACAAAAAACAAAAAAGCGAAGCCTAATGCTTAGTCGATTAGAATTTCCCTGTAGATCCTGTCAGAAAAATTGTGATAGTGTTTGTGTACAAAGTTCATCCTGCAAAACGTGGTTTGATTTTTCTGCTCAAACTTACCAAACAGCCTTTTTGCAGTTTTTCGAAAAAATTAAGTGCATTAGTTGGTCTTCATGAAAATTGCGAGCAAAGAAGTCAATTTCCAGTAACAAAAGCTGACACTGACTCTTTGTCGGATAACATTCAATCACTTAATTCACACACACTCAACAAGAGGTGTCTGAAATCAGAAACGGCATTAACCAAGTGAAACGAAGCTCATTCGAAGCTAAAATTGAGCCGCTACAAAGTGAAATCGAAAACTTAAAGAGCTTTTTGGGAACTCTGAAGCGAATTAATAATCAACAATCGGAAAATGACCTGAGCAAAAGCTAATAATTTTTGGAATACAGGAGAATCAGGATCAGCTTTCGAGAATGGAAGCAATGAGTGGAGACAAAAAACGATTAGTATCTCTTTTCGAGCAAATAATGGGGCAGAAAAACGTCGTAATTCATAATTGCTTCAGAGAAGGAAAACTAGTAAGCAACAAGAACAGATCTATTTTAGTGAAAATTGATTTTGCTTGGACCCTCAGAACGATGTTCCGATCTGTTTCAAAGTTAAAACGATCTGGAGTTGTCTTTAAAAAGTTCTTTCCATTAAAGACTACATAAAAGAAAAAACACTATATCACCGGAAGGCAAATCTGATGAGCAATTTTAGTTACAAAAAACACGGTTTCTCAATTAAAGGTCGAGAGTTATTTTATAAGGGAAAAATTATTGGGGAGATCTAAAAGCCTAATAGTGTGCAATCGTCTAGAGATCACAACGCTCATACCTGTTGACTACTAGTCCTCAGAATTTCGACCTTAAACTGTAGATCCTTGTTGAATATTATTTGAAGAAATTGTCTTGATATTCATCTCAAAGTTCATAAACCCATATATGTGTGAGCGAAACGTGGTTTGATTCGAGAGTTGATCAACGTCTGTGTCTTTAGCTGAAACTGTTATAGCGCAGTAAGTAAAATTCATCGATGTAATGGTAACCATAGAAGAGTTGTATTTTACTTGAAAACAGAAATAAAAGGTCACATTGAAACAATGCCAAATTTTCTGTTGATTTGGCAACTTTGGCTCTATTCTGCAATTTAGAGCGGGCAATAAATGTTATAAATGTTTACAATCCACCTCATGATTCGCCTTATTACTTAGAAGTAAAATTTTTTGATGCCTATATACAAGATATTGTTAGTTTGGCACATGAAAAAGTTCTTAATAACGATTTAGATCTCATCAATGTGCTCATAGTAAAGGATGTAAGCATTCTTGGAGTTGATTGGAGTCTTCTGAGCAGTAATAATGCCTATGAAAAAAACGTTTTGCCATTCTTTTTTCGAAAATGCGGCTTTTTTTATCTCATGGAAGATACAAACATTAAAAATGATTGTTTTGCTATTTTTCCTGACACTACATCTTTTGCTCAGATCCACTCGACATTTTCCGATCACCCAATGATTAGCGAAAAATTGCATTTTTCGAGCCACTAGGTTGAGCAATCAAAATCATTCTGTACTTTCCACAACGGGGATCTTCCCTAAATTGCTAAAATATTCATTTACTTTGATGAATCACCTGGAGATATAAACCACACACATCAAACCACACAATTCATGATGAAACCAACTGTTGCTTATGACCTTTGCTCCTCGGAAAATTAGAAGACAAGGAGAAGTCCCTGGTTACTTTTCGTCTCCTTCTATTTAACCAGAGTATA
>NC_134469.1:27698442-27715942 GCF_964194025.1 Convolutriloba macropyga | reverse complement strand
ACTATGACAACCCTTTCCACTTTGATGGCTTTCGGAATGATGCCCTCAAATCTGTGGCTGTACACGAGAAACTGGACGAAAGGTTTGTAAACTAAATTCCGCTACAAGCTCAAACCATGTCCCATCCCGATTCCAATGATTAGTCAGATTTGTCCGTTTATAAATTTTATACCAACAGAATTTTATAATTTTCAAGTTAACATTTTTAATAAAAAATGTATGTGAAAAATGTGAAATAAAATCAGGAGAACGCTTAAAAAACCTTCTGGTCATCAGATCGTAACCGGAATAATACTACTTTTCTTTTTGTTATCATAAAAAGAACGAAATATAATATAGCTGATAATTATGAAGCAAAATGTTGTTTTTGTTGTTATTGTTGTTTGTATAGATTTACAGCTGATGCTGCCCTGTAGGTATTCGCAGTAGTAATTTTTGTAGAATTGTACAATTTCCTCTGCAATTATGACAATTGCAAAAGAGTTGTTTCTTGTAGACGTTCCCTTACAAAAACTGTTAATAAAGAATTTCCACATTAACTTCAATTCAAGTTTTCATTCCTTTTCTGTTCAATGTACATTAATTGCATGGGCTGTTCCGGCTTGTCTTAAACCCCAATTCATGACTTGTTTTCTCCATTCGAATTTTTTAATCCTTTTAAAAGTGACTTTTATCGTTCATTTATATTGAACAGTTCATATAGGTGAAACACTGTGTTCATGTTGCAATTATTTCTGTAAATTGTGCTAAAAAACTGATTCCTTTAAATGAAAGGACATGGTGAATAGTAAGACGTTCAGTTTTCTAAATTTGTTTTTTTCACTACCCCATTTTTTTGTCCCCTGCAATTTCTTGTGAATCGGAGGTTTTAAAGCCACTTTTTTTCAGTGCAATTTTTGGAAGTTTATTACGCGTTCAGTGCCTTGAGCACTACGTCCGGTAATATATATATATATATATATATATATATATATATATATATATATATATATATATATAACTATCAGATATTTTTTTTAAAAAGGCCGGCCTCAGACCCGACTCCAGTTCCTGATGAGATCTTGCAATCAATTCTATCCCACCCAATTTAGCTCGCGATCCCGGTGTTTAAATATGACGCACGTGAAAAATTAAATTGGACTGCGACAGTGAGAGATACAGCGATTTTTTTTCATATCAAACATTCAAATATTTGGCAGCAAAGATACGAAAAAAGAGAAAGATCAAAATAAATAAATTACAAAATATACTTTAAACTACTAAAAGGCAGTTTTTTAACCAAAAAATTAGAAACAAAATTCATTAATAAAGCGCAGATAAGTACAAAAACACCAGGAATTGCAAATTGACCCCTACACGGAAAATTCGTGAGTCAAGTTTTTATGCATATTTTTCATCCTTTTTGACATATGATGAGTTCTTCAATTTTTTGAGGTCAATGTGGTGCAAATAAACTAGATATTTTATGAGAACTTCTGCCGTTACAGCCACCCATCTTCAGATTTTACTTTTGTAAGTAATCCATTTTCTCAAGAAACTGAAGATGAGAACTTAAAACTAAATTGTGTCTCTACATTTTCTTTTTTTATGAGTCAGTCTCTGTTAATACAGGTATGAGCAGTCAATTTGACGCATTACTTTCTTGGTTTTAAGCTTTTCCAAAACATTCTTTTTTCACACATTTTTGCCAATTTTCAAAAAAATTGAATATGCATACTCAATTTTGCCTCGTCTTTTCATGACCCATGTTTTAAGATGAGATTTGGAAAGCGTTTGTGTATACTAGTTAAACCAAGTGAATTTGGGTCAAAGGGTCAAATTTGCTGAAAATGACCACCTTCACGCGGATACAGTATGTAATTGCCGAAATGAAAAAAAGCCTAATCAGTGATTGTTTTCAGATTTGTTCCTCTCGATACTATTTTTGAATTAAGAAGACCCGAGTCAAAAACAAAAGTTAATCTTGTAAGATCTAGCAAGATTCGTGCAAGAATCTTACAGGATATTGTTAAATCTTGCAAGATTCTTAGAAAATTAACATTTTCTTGCTAGATCTTGCAAGATTTTTTTGGAAAATTACCCTAGAAAGCTAGGTAATAAGCGACCAAGAAAAGCCAAAAGTGACCTATCCTACGTTGTAACCAAAACATATGCCGATAAAATGCGCTCTCTTAAGTCCTATCCTATGGCGTTGAAACAAATTTTCGGCAAGATTAAGAATTGAATTTAAAGAAAAATGAAAAGATGCATCATAAAAATTTTCCTTTTCTTTTTTTTTGCTTTTTTCTACAGTTTTTTCCTTATGTCTTTTCTTTCTCGGGAAAACCACTTTTGGTTTTAAGAGAAAATAATTTTAATTTATTCGTCGGGTAATTTTTTTTGGAGTATCTGATTTTGTCTACCCAATATAGTTGAAAGAAGTTTTTTTTAGGTAAGACTTAAAATGTCTGTCAATTTTTCGATAAGAATCCTGCTGAGGTTGTGAAAACCACTTTCTGTTTAAAAGAAGATGAAGTTGACAGTTTCGTCGAAGACGTTTGTGCTTAGCTCAAAATCCTTACCTAATTTAGTTGAAAGAATTTTGTTCGTATGTCTGAAATTTTCAAAGGCATCTGTCTTCTGAAATGAAGTTTTAGTATAATATTGGTTAAACTTCATCTAGGAAACAAACTTGTTTTTCTATGGGATAGTGTAGTCAAGTAACATTGTTGCCTCATTTTTGCACGTTTTGATTTTTTATCCTGATGGCGAGATTCTTCCAAAAGAAGGTAATCTTGCAAGAATCTTACATGATTAGCTCTGTCTTGCAAGATCTTATAGCTTCCCTTTTTGCACTATTTTACACCCATAGCACTATTTATAGAACAATTAAGTCTTTGATGTTGGCTCCATGAATTTAGTAGTTAAATTCGGGCAATAAAGTTGTAGAATAATTACATGCTCAAAAGGGTTTAATTTGCACAAAATGAGTTTATTGAAATTTGCCTTTTCGGGCAATGGCGAGGTAATGATTTTGATTTATTTTTCATATTTATCAACAATTTTTCTACCCGTCTCCATTTTTTCTCATTTTTGTTTTCTTCGTTTTTTATTTCCACATTCTTTGCAGGTACTGCAATGTCAATCCCGTACCACACCATCCTGCTGTCTCTCCTCCTCATCCTCATCCCAGTGGCAGCCGGATACCTGTTCGTGATGAAGTACCCCAATATGCGAGGGGTGGTGGCGAAGACTGGCAGCTTCTCAGGTATGCTGGCCATCGTCATCTCGATGATCCTCTTCTTCTTCATGAACTACTCTCTTATGCAAATGAGCAGCTACACCATATGGATTGCAACTGCCACCATGCCCATATTAGGTATGTTCCTCGGTCATCTTCAGTTCTCCGTTGCTGGAGATGCCTTGAACTTGTTTGTTTTTGGAAATGTTTGTTTCACATTAAAGACTAGCGCCCCTACAATTTGGAACTTGAACTAGATTAACACAAATTCCATAAAATGGCTTATTTTATGGATTATCGTGACAAATTTTGCCACCATATTCTACACTTTGTGTTTTGTGGAAAACGAGAGTTGAAGATTGTGAAAATGGTGACAAAATTTGTCACATAATCGCCACAATTGAGCATGTGAGCATGTCTTAAAGCATATCGTAGTTTTAAAATGCGGAATCTGAGGTACATATTTTGTCACTAAAATCTACAAAATTCCCAAATTGGCCATTTAGTGGAATTTGGCGAGAAAAAATTGAACCCACTTCCAAAAACTTCGTTTGTGACCATATTTCACAATTATGAATGTTTTGAGATACATTTTGTGGAAAACGATGGGTGAACGTTGCGCCCTAGATCTTTATTTTAAGCTGAGTTGATTGTGTTCTTTAGACATGAAAAATGAAATTTTTTTATCGTAACAGCTTGCTAATCAGTAAGACAACAAAGCATTAGAATAAATATTTTAACATTTTTTAGCGGAAGTAAAATTTAATTTGAAAAAACAATGCTACAAAGGCACAAACTGAGCTGTAATTAGCTCTCTGGTACCATAGTGTATGTTAATTTAGAAAAAATAAACAGATAGCTGAATGTTTAAATAATATAATAGTGGCAGCCGGAAGATTTTTTTGACATTTGGGAAGATTTGGGAAGATTTTTTCGACATTTTGAAGTGAGTCGACAGATTCAAAGTGAAAAAATTCTTGGTAATCTCATCAGCAAATAAATCTATATAAAGCTTTCTTTTTTTAATAAAGGCCATGAAAAACTTTCTTCGGTGCTTTTATATGATTTCAAGGATTTTCATGAATGACTTTATCAGCGCCAGTACAAATTCCACGAGCGAAACTGGCCTTAACCTCAATTGGCGAAAAACGGAACAATCAATGTCACCGCTCTGTTGTTAGCCTCATCGAGAACTCAAACTCCAAGGCTAAACCGAGTTGTTGATTAACTTTGAACGGGCTAGAACCGTGTAGTTTAATATTTTTAAACTTTTCCAACCCACTCTCCGTGTCACATTATAACTTTGGCAACAATTCTGTAGATATAAAGTGTAAGTTATAAAAAAGTTTTATAAAACCCATCAGTATAAAATTAATTGATGATCAACATTTCGTTAGCTCAATTTCTTAGGAAGCTCTTACAAATCTCTTGCGATCTAAGCAGGCAGTCATGGTTTTTTCAACTCTAGCGAAAAATTATCAACATTGTGGTCTAATTTTTTTATGTCCTCGCGTTTTGGGAGATGACAACGCTTGAAAAAATTAAGGACAAACTAAGAAAGACGTAAGTGAAATTCTAAACCTTTGCTTGAACCAAAAGAATGTTTCATGGCATTATTCCAAAAATCTCAAAATTTTGTCCCGAAATGTTTTATGCTTGCCCTGCAATTTTTCTGGTTTTGCAAAATTGGACAAGAATCATCAATAACTCTAACTGGTCTCGTGAAAAAAATTGAGACAAATAAGATGTCACTCCGTTCCCTTAGATAAATTGTTTCCTCCAAAATATGTATTTCGCTGTATTTTTTTGTCAACTATCTCCCCGAAAAGCATTTCTAACGGTCAAATTTAATATTTCTATATGCTTGTTAGTTTAGTTGCTTTGGTTATCACCTGCAACAGCCTCTCAAAAATTGGTGACACTTCTCACCATTTTTACAAGAACCCGCAAAAAAGGAGCTTAAGTTTATCACTATATTCGCCAATAATTTTGCTCTATGAAGTGTTTTGCTTTCCACAATTAGCTTTCTACAATAGCGCAGAGATCCCCCTGTTAAGAAAGCTTGACTTTTCAAAAAACTTGACTTTTCAGTCTCTGAGCGAACGCCTGAAAGCCTTGTGGTGACTTTCAACTCGACTAATCGAGAATTGATAAAAACTCAATTGATTGTTCAAAAATCAAATCTGCTATTGGCAAAAATGCTCAATTAAAACAAATTTGAAAATTGTAACTTTTTTCGGATCTATTCTGTTCCCCCCAGCTTAGTGAGCTTATACTTTTTACGCCCCCCAGGCGCACGTGCTACTTTCTTACATAGTAACGTGTTATATAACAACATATAAATTGTAACGGGGGGGGAGGGGTAAAACACACTGGGGGGATAAAACACACTGGGGGGAAACAGAATAGAAACCTTTTTTCAATAGTAGTTTTTTTGTTTCCAACTGCTCAAAAAGCGACTTGAAGCGTTTTATTTCTTAAATTTCTGTTGTATATAAAAGAATTTTTCATCTTTATTTTCGTCATATGCTTTTTCAGATCGAATTTCAAAAATTTGAAAATTGACAAGGTAGAGATCTGTTTGAAATATACTAAATTGAGTTTTTCGCAAGTTATTATAGAAAATTGCCAGCACAATGTATTTGTTTTCAATAGTACTATTTTTGTGCCGATGCTAAAAAGATTTTTATCACCATTGGTTGTCATTCGTGTGAAAAACATATATTTTTCAAGTAAATCTGACAATTTGTTTCAAAAAATTTATTCTTGTTCTTGTTCGACAAGCAATTTTGCGCTATCTTTAGATATGATCCATCATGAATTTTTTTATGTGAGAATAAATTAAACTTTGTAAATCCTCTAATTTGTAGAAAGATGCCAGGATAAAATTACGGAGAAAATCCAGATTGAAACTTGCAAATTTTCACCTACAACAAGAAACACTACAGTCAGTTTCACGTGTGATCTTTTCAAATTAATTGGGCTCTAGTCATTTGAGAAAACTTTCCGTATTGTGAGTTCCAACTTTATAGGATCAAGTTTCTTGTGGAGCTGAAACTAATGTTCCTCGTCAAAAACTGGCAAACTGTTATCTGTATTTTCTTACAGTTGGCTACTACAGTTAAACGATTTAAAATTCCCTCTATATAGAGTGAATCCATATCATTTTCAAACAAACATAAAATAGGCTAGCACTAAAAACACGCCCTTTACTACTTAAATTGCGATTTGAGCGTTTACTTTTGTCTCTGAGTGCAAGAATGCTCGTCTTCGACCATATCCGCACCACGCTATTTGCTTTATCCCTGCTATTAGTGTGATCTTCTCAGGAAAAACACAAATCGATGGTAAACGTTGGCGCAGTTGCACATAAATTGATTGTGCATTTTGAGTCCTCTGTATTTTAATAAATTTAATAAAGCTATTTGCTTCTTTTGAAATTTGGGAATTGGCGCTGCAGATTTTTTCGCCCAATTTTAGCATTCCTCGCTATTGCAGTTTTTTTCAGTCATAATGCTGATAATCAATGTTATGATAAATGAATAACCGACGACCTCGAAAATCTATTTATCAATTTTTTTTCGTGTATGCCTAATTATTGAAAAATCCAGTATTTTATTGTCCAAGCAGAACTCATTTACTCTTGATTCAATACAAGAATCCCAAAGCTTTCACTCAATCTATAATACTTTTTCCAGTACTCGATGGCCAATTTTTATTGCATTTGTGTTGTTAAAGTTTTAAAAACAAAAGAGGAAAGAAAGGTATGAAGAAAAAATTGACAGCAGAAAAGTTCAAACATAGATCTTAGGACAGGAAACTTCAGGTCTCTTCATCACCAATCAATTTCCTGACAAGATTTTGACCAGGAGCTAGGTTTTTGAGTATTCTTAATTAATGCGATTAAAGCAATTACCAATGTAACATTTATAAAAACCTTTGAAACGACAGGTAGGATCTTTCACGATCTATTGTTACCTTTAATGCTGAGAACTAAACTGACAAATTAAAATCTCCGAATATTTTTTTATTTTTTTTTACAGATATTTAAGAATAAGCAATTTATTGGAAAGCAAGTAAATATTTAACCATCTGGTTATATTTTCTTAATATAAATATTTCGAATATTCATGCTTTGCAGGCTTCTGTTTCGGCTACGCACTGTCTGCCATGTTCTGCCTGACTCAGAAGCAGAAGCGGACAGTGGGTTTCGAGACAGGGTGCCAGAATGCGTCGATCGCCTTCTTTTCAAATTAATTGGGCTCTAGTCATTTGAGAAAACTTTCCGTATTGTGAGTTCCAACTTTATAGGATCAAGTTTCTTGTGGAGCTGAAACTAATGTTCCTCGTCAAAAACTGGCAAACTGTTATCTGTATTTTCTTACAGTTGGCTACTACAGTTAAACGATTTAAAATTCCCTCTATATAGAGTGAATCCATATCATTTTCAAACAAACATAAAATAGGCTAGCACTAAAAACACGCCCTTTACTACTTAAATTGCGATTTGAGCGTTTACTTTTGTCTCTGAGTGCAAGAATGCTCGTCTTCGACCATATCCGCACCACGCTATTTGCTTTATCCCTGCTATTAGTGTGATCTTCTCAGGAAAAACACAAATCGATGGTAAACGTTGGCGCAGTTGCACATAAATTGATTGTGCATTTTGAGTCCTCTGTATTTTAATAAATTTAATAAAGCTATTTGCTTATTTTGAAATTTGGGAATTGGCGCTGCAGATTTTTTCGCCCAATTTTAGCATTCCTCGCTACTGCAGTTTTTTTCAGTCATAATGCTGATAATCAATGTTATGATAAATGAATAACCGACGACCTCGAAAATCTATTTATCAATTTTTTTTCGTGTATGCCTAATTATTGAAAAATCCAGTATTTTATTGTCCAAGCAGAACTCATTTATTCTTGATTCAATACAAGAATCCCAAAGCTTTCACTCAATCTATAATACTTTTTCCAGTACTCGATGGCCAATTTTTTTTGCATTTGTGTTGTTGAAGTTTTAAAAACAAAAGAGGAAAGAAAGGTATGAAGAAAAAATTGACAGCAGAAAAGTTCAAACATAGATCTTAGGACAGGAAACTTCAGGTCTCTTTGTCACCAATCAATTTCTTGACAAGATTTTGACCAGGAGCTAGGTTTTTGCGCATTCTTAATTAATGCGATTAAAGCAATTACCAATGTAACATTTATAAAAACCTTTGAAACGACAGGTAGGATCTTTCACGATCTATTGTTACCTTTAATGCTGAGAACTAAACTGACAAATTAAAATCTCCGAATATTTTTTTATTTATTTTTACAGATATTTAAGAATAAGCAATTTATTGGAAAGCAAGTAAATATTTAACCATCTGGTTATATTTTCTTAATATAAATATTTCGAATATTCATGCTTTGCAGGCTTCTGTTTCGGCTACGCACTGTCTGCCATGTTCTGCCTGACTCAGAAGCAGAAGCGGACAGTGGGTTTCGAGACAGGGTGCCAGAATGCGTCGATCGCCTTCTCCGTCATCAGCATGTCCTTCGAGGCTGATGTGTTGGGACATGTGCTCCTGGTGCCACTTCTATTCTGCCTCTTCTCATTCTTCGAGGGTTGGATATTCGTCATCGCCTGGCAGGTAATCTAAAACCAACCCAGGTCGTATAAGGGCATGTAGGTCAGTCCCACATGAAGCGATGTATGCATGCACAAAGAATCCAAAAATGTCATGTCGCATTTGCAGCCATAGCAAGATCACGTAAGAGATTTTTGTATGGCATGTATGGAACTAAAATGATTTTTGGATATGGTTCCCAAGAAGATATATCACTCCAAATGATGTATGAAAATCTCCGCGTGGACTATTTTTGCTAGTAAAAACAGCAAGACATGGCTGAACCACCAGAATTTATCTCGCTCAAAATTTTGTGTGCGTTCAGCTCCTCGTTCAGAAGCGCGCATGAAGATATCACTCCTGTCCAAAATGAGATACGACAGACTTTGCTGCTTACATGTTTATAAAGAAGAAAAAGACAATATCTAAGAAAACCCCTTATGATCCAGAGTAAGCCTTAGACGAGATTGTTGCCATTTGATTATTTTCCATATTTGTCATCATTACGCCGCGAAACGTCCATTTGGCCTTTTCGGCCGATTTGACCACATCGTGGACAAATGTGGCAATACCTCGTCAAAGTTTTCCACTATATAGGGCAGTACTTTCCATGGTCTTTTTGCATCCAGTTAGCTTACAACTAGAGTTATCAATTTTATTGAAAATGATCTAAGACATAGTTCAGAAGCTTAATTTTATTAATTACCATGTTTTGAGTTCGTTCGAACTCGCAGTTTATCTTTTCAATCCGCAATTAGTAAAATACAGAACTTTTTTCTAAATAAAAAATCAATACGGTTTTCTTTTATTTCATCTGAATTGGCACATTGTTTGGAGTTCTTGTTCGATGATAGCTCAAAAACAAATCGCGGACAAATCTAAAGAATATTTTGAAACTTTCACAAGATTGAATAAAATTCACTTTACTGTGACTCTCTTCCACGCTCGCTCAGAAGTAACACATGGGCGCTTGAAAAACACTGACAAAATCAAGCACATTTGCTGGTTTTCTGATACGTTTTGCGGCGTAATAACACATTGATATCTCTATCTTGTATTTGTAATTATATAAACTGAAGTTCCCAAAAATTGAAATTCAAAACTGAAGTTATTGCAACCAATTTTAAATTAACCTGTTTCTTGTTCGTTTTCGCTAATCTAGTCTTTCCAGTTAATCTCAAAGTTCAAGCAGTGACTATCCTTCTAGCGATCTTTTAAATTTGCGGTGATTGTTAACTTGTTCGGCATTTGTCTGATTGTAACATTTTTGGTGGATTGCCTATATTGTTTGTACAAAATTTGTTTGCCACTTTTTTTTACCTTTATTGGATATGGTAGTCGTTGAGTCTAGTGCACTAAAAAAATGAATCGATTATATTTAGTTGTCCAATCTCAACGTTGTTGTAAAAGCTGCAAAATTTTGAAAGACAAGTGGTGCTATTGGTCGCAAGTGTGTGTCAAAATTAATCACTCAAAATTAAAAAGAAAAAACTATTGATTTGTTAAAGTTCTTAGCAACATTTTAAGCGGGAACCCCTCAATTGGTTTTCGAACAATTAAATTTCCTCTATAACCAACTGAAAAATTTTGAAGGCTAAAAAGAATATTTAAAATCTAATTTTTTGGCTATTTTTTGAGAAGTTCTTCTTTCGAACCATTAATGGTAACCTTTTAACTTCAATAAAGCATCGTATGCGTTCATAGATTTCGGATTGCAATTTTTTATGCACAAACACGACTTCATTTCCTTTATTCGTCATTATCCTAAGTTGAAGTTGCAAAATTGGCCCATATTTGCGAAAGTTTTAATCAAAAAGGACTCAATTAATGTAAATCAAAGCCAACCTGAACTCAATTAATGTAAATAAAAGCCAACCGGATTTTAAAAATAAGTTTGGGCTGTTTAAAAATCTGTGACGTAAATAATTTGCAAAAATTTATTCAACATATACACATAAACCTGTTTTCTGCAGTTTTGTTTGTTACTTTCGGTAATTATACTTTCAATCATTGAAGAGCCGAGAATCACTTTTAGGTAATCTACTTATCTATAGTGTTACTTTGAATATTGATTGCTGTCTAAAACAGACAATTTGTGTAGGCCACGCTAAGAAATAAAAGACTGCTGCGTTAAAAGCAAGACCTCGATAATAAAGTTTTTTATTGGTTGTATTTCATTCAACAGGAAATTTGGACTGTGGACTTTGATTGCCCATTTTCTGCTTCAGATGTATTTTACATCTCGAAACAGATCGTTGAAAAAGATTGTTGTGTTGAAACATCCCCCCCCCCTCTTTCTACATACCAAATTCTCCTGATTTTTTTCAATTCTTGTTTCGATCAATTACAAACTGTTTTGGGACGTGCGGGCTGATTAATTCGAACCTTCAAACTGATAGGAAAAGACCACAACCAGTGATATGTTGGCCGTGTGCTTGAAGATTATGAAAAAAACTCGATTTAAAAATAAATCAAAGTTCTGGTCTTATCACTTTACAGACAGGGCACATTGTGAAGCACTTTCTCAGTTTTGTCCAATCATGGGAAGTAACCAGCGGAACAGAATTAATCAAAAATTGTTAGAAGATCCACGCGATATACCTTGATCTAAGAATTTTTTCTAGTTCTCATTTTTTGCGCAAATAATATGGTAAATAAATGCAATATGAAATATGTCTTTAAAAACGGAAACTACTTCTCAGTAGTCAACCTTTCTCGTTTAAAGACGATTGATGTGATCAGACTTGAGAGCTAATCATGAATAGGATGTGTAACTGATGATATGATTTTGCCTGTTATTATCTGTGGAATTTAATAGCTCCTATAGGCTGCTGTTAGTATTTGCAGGATAGCGAATACTTTATTTAGCGCATTTTTATTCGCAAATTTTGCAATTTCATTCACAGTTTTTTCAAGTGTGCGGTTCGAGGTAAAGCATTCTGATTTCTGCTAAATGAACTTCTGAATTTTTTTGCAGTGACATCGCGGACTTCATTTACCAGCGTTATTATCATTAATATGAGAATTTAATTCTTCAAACGCTTAAAATACTGTAAGATGCCTCGTAGCTAAGTGCTTTCCGATCTACTCTTTGCTTCTTTTTATCATGATATTAAATTTTCAATTTTTTCATTTGCAGCTTTGTTTTGACACAATTTCAACATTGGTTTGTTTCTTTTTAAACTCTTTTCTGAGTGGTTTCTGTTGTGTTTTTTCTCAGCATTGTTTTTGGGAAGAAAGCAAACAATACTGTCTTTGAAAAGTGATAGCTATCTATCCCTCTTTTGACAAGACAGGTTGTGTCCACGTGAACAAAAGAACCGCCGCGTGACCATTGGAAGATGTACCACCGAAAATGACAATAGTGATTCCTCCCACGTTTGCTATTAATTCCTTGATCAGACGGGTGGATTATTTATTCTCGCTCGTCCAGTATTTGTGACAAAAACCGTCTTACCTTCAAGCGAAAAATCTTGGATATCACCATGTCTTTGTGGCCCATAAGGAATATATTTTGCATTGTATTAATTATAGTAGCGTGAAATAGGTAGGCGGTTTTCCCATCTAAGCAAGAAAGGACATCAAAGGTTGCTTTTTCTTTGCTTATTGTTATTGGGAAGATCAAAAGATAAGAATGGCTCCGAGGACTTCTTGATGTCCTAGGAGGCGACTGGGAGACAAAAGCGAGTGGCAGATTCTTTTCTGCTATTGACAGGACTCAAAGGATAAATACTTCTAATGCGATAGAGAATGCGAAAGGCACCTGGTATTTATATTATTATAGATTATTTCTCATTTAGCATTGTTGCGTTGAAACAGGGTACAAGATGCGACTCCCAACAAAAAACATCAGCAGGCAAAGTTAACTCCTGTTTGCATGCAAAGTTTTCTGTCAGAGAGAAAATATAGTAACCCCTAATTATAGCTTGAAAAAAAAATATTGAAGAGCATATAAAAAAGCATGACTTCCTGAGGGACATGACTGGTGCAAAAAAATTTTTAGTGCAAAAATGATGAGTACAAAACGTACACAAAAAATGGTGTCAGGACATTTTACACAATACCATTTTACCCAATTCCAATTTACCCAAATTACCCTATTGCTAAATTTACCAGAACGACTATTTAGCCGACTAAATAATTAAATGGCCCAGGGACTTTATATGAAACTATCACAACCGAACATAGGATTATATTGTCCACATAAATATTTTAAATCATCCTTGTAATAGCGCCTGCTAATTTGTAATCGGATAATTAAAACGAAAAGATCAAAGGGCATTGGGTAATTGGTATTGGGTAAAATGGCACTGGGTAAAATGGTATTGGGTAAAATGGCAGGTTGGGTAAAATGGCGTTTCCCGTTACTGTATTGCACCCCACAACAGATCTTGCCCGATCTTAAATTTGTTTTTATTGTTTTGCTGTCTCGTTCCATTTCTAACAAAAACTTGAATAATTCTGTCAATCATGATGCGCACTAAAGTTATTGTGAGTAAAACACCACACACGTTTGATGTGATCAGACTTAAAAGCTAATCATGAATAGGATGTGTGATTTGATTTTACTTGTTATTATCTGTGGAATTTACTAGCTCCTATAGGCTGCTGTTAGTATTTGCAGGATAGCGAATACTTTATTTAGCGCATTTTTATTCGCAAATTTTGCAACTTCATTCACAGTTTTTTCAAGTGTGCGGTTCGAGTTAAAGCATTCTGATTTCTGCTAAATGAACTTCTGAATTTTTTTGCAGTGACATCGCGGACTTCATTTACCAGCGTTATTATCATTAATATGAGAATTTAATTCTTCAAACGCTTAAAATACTGTAAGATGCCTCGTAGCTAAGTGCTTTCCGATCTACTCTTTGCTTCTTTTTATCATGATATTAAATTTTCAATTTTTTCATTTGCAGCTTTGTTTTGACACAATTTCAACATTGGTTTGTTTCTTTTTAAACTCTTTTCTGAGTGGTTTCTGTTGTGTTTTTTCTCAGCATTGTTTTTGGGAAGAAAGCAAACAATACTGTCTTTGAAAAGTGATAGCTATCTATCCCTCTTTTGACAAGACAGGTTGTGTCCACGTGAACAAAAGAACCGCCGCGTGACCATTGGAAGATGTACCACCGAAAATGACAATAGTGATTCCTCCCACGTTTGCTATTAATTCCTTGATCAGACGGGTGGATTATTTATTCTCGCTCGTCCAGTATTTGTGACAAAAACCGTCTTACCTTCAAGCGAAAAATCTTGGATATCACCATGTCTTTATGGCCCATAAGGAATATATTTTGCATTGTATTAATTATAGTAGCGTGAAATAGGCAGGCGGTTTTCCCATCTAAGCAAGAAAGGACATCAAAGGTTGCTTTTTCTTTGCTTATTGTTATTGGGAAGATCAAAAGATAAGAATGGCTCCGAGGACTTCTTGATGTCCTAGGAGGCGACTGGGAGACAAAAGCGAGTGGCAGATTCTTTTCTGCTATTGACAGGACTCAAAGGATAAATACTTCTAATGCGATAGAGAATGCGAAAGGCACCTTGTATTTATATTACTATAGATTATTTCTCACTTAGCATTGTTGCGTTGAAACAGGGTACAAGATGCGACTCCCAACAAAAAACATCAGCAGGCAAAGTTTACTCCTGTTTGCATGCAAAGTTTTCTGTCAGAGAGAAAATATAGTAACCCCTAATTATAGCTTGAAAAAAAATATTGAAGAGCATATACAATAGCATGACTTCCTGAGGGACATGACTGGTGCAAAAAAATATTTAGTGCAAAAATGATGAGTACAAAACGTACACAAAAAATGGTGTCAGGACATTTTACCCAATGCCATTTTACCCAATTCCAATTTACCCAAATTACCCTATTGCTAAATTTACCAGAACGACTATTTAGCCGACTAAATAATTAAATGGCCCAGGGACTTTATATGAAACTATCACAACCGAACATAGGATTATATTGTCCACATAAATATTTTAAATCATCCTTGTAATAGCGCCTGCTAATTTGTAATCGGATAATTAAAACGAAAAGATCAAAGGGCATTGGGTAATTGGTATTGGGTAAAATGGCACTGGGTAAAGTGGTATTGGGTAAAATGGCAGGTTGGGTAAAACGGCGTTTCCCGTTACTGTATTGCACCCCACAACAGATCTTGCCCGATCTTAAATTTGTTTTTATTGTTTTGCTGTCTCGTTCCATTTCTAACAAAAACTTGAATAATTCTGTCAATCATGATGCGCACTAAAGTTATTGTGAGTAAAACACCACACACGTTTGATGTGATCAGACTTAAAAGCTAATCATGAATAGGATGTGTGATTTGATTTTGCTTGTTATTATCTGTGGAATTTACTAGCTCCTATAGGCTGCTGTTAGTATTTGCAGGATAGCGAATACTTTATTTAGCGCATTTTTATTCGCAAATTTTGCAATTTCATTCACAGTTTTTTCAAGTGTGCGGTTCGAGGTAAAGCATTCTGATTTCTGCTAAATGAACTTCTGAATTTTTTTGCAGTGACATCGCGGACTTCATTTACCAGCGTTATTATCATTAATATGAGAATTTAATTCTTCAAACGCTTAAAATACTGTAAGATGCCTCGTAGCTAAGTGCTTTCCGATCTACTCTTTGCTTCTTTTTATCATGATATTAAATTTTCAATTTTTTCATTTGCAGCTTTGTTTTGACACAATTTCAACATTGGTTTGTTTCTTTTTAAACTCTTTTCTGAGTGGTTTCTGTTGTGTTTTTTCTCAGCATTGTTTTTGGGAAGAAAGCAAACTATACTGCTTTTGGAGAGTGATAGCTATCTATCGCTCTTTTTGATTTCAAAATGATCTTTTTGCCATATTTATTGACGAAAATCTGAATTTAAAAAAAATGTTTCCCTGTACTGGGACTCTCTGTTTCCTAGCACCAGACAAAACTGTTGGTCACTCTGATGCGTTTAATTGAGGTTTTTGACCTATTAGACCATCTTTTACGTAGCTTTTGTTTGTTAATTTTGGGGTCTCTGCAGCTCGATCTTATCGATCGGATCGAGGACTTTACTATTTAGGTGACGTTTGTAAGCATGCTGTGCACTTCATCATGTTTTTAAGTTGCGTTGTTTTTCCAACTCTTTCCATTGAAATCTGACATTTCCTAGCGTAACAACTTCGCAAGCAGTAAAAGAGGCTATCAGTTTAATCATATTTCAGCCCGATAAAATTAAATGTTTTAAATTGAACCCCTTAACTCATATGATGATAGCTGAGCACAAATCATGCCTAATGAGCACAAATTTTGTTTTTCCTTAGCTTTTTGGTACCATGGTGTACTATGGTGTAATGAAGGTACAATCAATTATAGTCCGAACAACTCAAATCGAGGAATTCTGCTGTTTACAGATTCAAAAACGCAATTAATTCTTGGAGACATACAGATCAGCCCTCTATCGCAAAGCTTATGATTGTTCCAGTTCTCGGTCACAATCACGTAATTTTCTATCATATCGTTTGTTTTCCTTTAGTTTCTCGGGATCAAAACGCATGAACATTTGATGTTAATTATTGTTCTTATAACTCGTATCAATACTGACAGGAATTAATTATGCCCAATTAGTTGCCCGCACAGGCCATCAAGGCCAGTTTTGTGTGGGTAAGGTTAACTGACAAAGTCTACCACCTGCCCCGGAGTGTTCCGAGGTGAATTCCAGTTGTGTTCCAGATGGTGAAGAAAATGCGCGTGAAATGTGATGTGTGGAAAGAGCAAGGTTGTCAGGGGTTTGAGGAGAGTTCAGACGAGGAGGACGAAGAGGCCAAAAGGGAGCCAGATGAGAAGTTCAAGGCCAGAGTTGCCTCTATAACCCAGACAGCCATCGAGTGGAGGCTGAAGAGACAGAACAGCAGTTCCAGACAACCCAGTCGAAATGGGAGCTCAATGAACTTGCAAGTATGCACACAACCCCGAGATTAATTTCAAGAGTTCATTCCTCTATTAAACTAAATTTGAAATACATTGATCAAATTTCTTAATAGAATTCTCGACTTAGTGAGATACCGCCAACATTCGAACAAAATTGCGAGATGTTTGCATGTGCTTGAACAAACAAGGTATCTTGTGGCACTTTTTGATGTCTGGTAAAGACTATTTGGCTAAAGTATTTTGTCATTCATATGAAAATGTTATCAGTTTCCGGTTGATCGGATTGATATCGGTCAAATTAATTCTTGTAAACGTCAGGAAATGGATTGTCTACATGCAGGGGGTAGAGAGGGGGGGGGGGGCTTGTGCATGGGTACAATATTTTTCTGATAGATTTCCCCACATAAATAATTTTCACTACAAACAAATTTCTAATATAATTCACGCAGTCAAATCAAAAATCTCTAAGAGCGCAATGCGTATTCCAAGGAATCAGTAAATTTTTAACGTTTGCGTTCCTCAAACGATGCTTTGACAAACAACACTTGTTAAGCATGAACAATGGTATACATTGATTAACTATACGGGTTTCTAATTATAACTAAGCTATTCTAACTAAGTTAGTTACAATTATAACTATATTGATTCTCTTTCTAATTTATGATTTAAAAAAGGCCCCTCCCCTCCTAAAGGGTAGTCAGTCAACGCGGGCGGGAAATCAACTCCTATACACGTGTATAAATA
>NC_134469.1:27372858-27698242 GCF_964194025.1 Convolutriloba macropyga | reverse complement strand
GTAATCAGAACAAGTGAGAAAATACTATTAGGCGTACGACAATAAAAGAAAAGCACCGATTTGTTTAATCGGCCACCAATCAAACTATTGGTCAATCATATCACATCATCCTACAAATTATGATCCAATCATTCCGGCTGCACTCTTCAATTGATTGCACTTGACGTAACCTCTTCCATTATTTTCCATAGTTTAATTTGCAAACTAGAAGGGACAATAAACACAAGCGAGTAAGTTCGGATGAAATGCTCTCAAACAACAGTTGAAATATGCATTGAAACACGATCATACAAAAAAAATTAGAGGAAATTTTCTCCTTTTATCCAAGAACACATATTTTGATTTCGTTAGTATGCTCCACGGGCACTGATTTTCGTTTTTGTACAAATTAATAATTTGTTCTGAATTTCGTACTGATTAATGGATTGTATAGACTCGTACGAAAGGGGGCTAGCAATAATAAATATTGTATACTACTGAAAAGTTGAGAACCTAGCAATTTTAGACGGTTACATACCACGGAGAGGGGGGGGCACAGCGCATTCACGGTCGAACGGAAAAATATAATAAACAGCTTGATCGAAAATACTTCAGATATCGATTGAGAGCAATAAAAAGCAGATAATTTAGGTAAACCAACAATGCCGTACATATCTTTATCCAAAAATCAAGCAAACTATTTATTAATATAAAGACACTCTGTAGCAACAAGGAATAGTATCTAAATGCATGACTTACAGGAGCACCTAACATCGAATGATTTATTTACTTTACGTACGGCTCCTCTTTATCAACATCAGACCATCCGTAGTAATGACTCAACAATCTTAGGACATTTAACTTGTTCCGACTAGCAGAACTCACGTATGCAACTTGTAAGAACATAAGCCATCGACATAAGAGCAACTATCTCTATCTGTTAATATCCTAAGCCCAACCATACAACGCTTAAGAACATATAAATCACGAATAATTTTAACGCAGTCTACGCCATTAACATATATGTGACCCACAAAACAAAACATTCCGCAAGTTATTGTATAGTCTATTCCAGCCTCGCACTACAAGGACAATTTTCAGCTACAAAAGTCAGGATTTGGCCTCATCTCAAGTTTTAATCTCTTGCTCGCAAAATTGTGAAAGACGATTGGATACAGGAGTTCGTAACGCGAAGCCAAAAGGTGGCGAAGGCTCCATTACATTCAAAGTAATGCATAATATCTGAACAGCAGGCGGTTGGGTAGTAATATTGTAATAAATGCACGCACGTTGACCTGAGCTACTGTCGAATAGTGAGTATACTAAAACAATTAAAAAAAAACACGTTATTTAACAGCAAACAGTACATCATCTATATAGCATGGTTCCACTGATTTCGATTGATCGATAGAGAGGATTTTACAGCAAATTCGGAAAGATGTAAACTTTAGCTTGAACCATATATTTTTTCCGATCCACTTTACAAGGGGAGGAACTATATACTCAAATGCGTTTTTTTTTGTTCAGACAATTTTGGCCGATCGATATAATCATCGTAGAGAGTTGTGAGTGGTATCATTAGAAAGCCCGTCCAGCGTAGAATATGGATTAAAAAGTAGAATCCAATTTGCGCTTTTTATAGGGAGTTATCGAGGTTTAAGGTTTTGTGAATATTAGACGCTGTTTTCATTCACATTTTTGGTATTTTTGACCAAATTTGTGTCAATTTTGCTAAAATGTTAAAATTGTTGACAATACTGTTGTTGATTTTATCTCTAAAGATAGAGGAGAGCTGCTGAATTGTTTAATCCGAGTTTTTGGCTGGAATTTATGCTAAATTTTTCAAAATTCAGCCTTTTTTCGTTAAAAAATGGGACCAAATTTGCTTTTTTGCCCACTTGCTTCAAATTTTCTGGAAGTAGACACCTTAAAAATGCAGCCATATTCTTCTTAAGCTTGAAAAAGAACTAGTTGCGATCCCGCTGGTTTTAAGAGTCTTCTGGAATTATAATTTTGCCAGTTTTTTTTTTGCAAATTCAAACTCGATAATTGTACAAATTACATTTTATTTTTGACAACCTAAAAAATTTTCTAAAAATTAGTCTATTTCGACACCAATTGAAAAAATGAGTGTTTTGTTAGACGTGCAGTACCATTTGGGCTGATTTTGATCTCACCATGGATCCTTACGATAAAAAATTACTAGACTTTAATGGGGCGCAAATTTTTTTTCAAAATTTTTCCGCTATGTAAATATTATTTATGTAAATTACTGACATTAATTTCAAATCAGGGCTCAATTAATTACAGTTACTATTTACAATAAACGAAGCCCAACGAGATTTTATCATGGTTTCAGAGTTAAGCTCATTGTTTTTATGGCTCTTACCAATTGTTTTTGTAAAAATTTTATGGACTTCTTGAGTTTTGCTTTCATTTGTTATACTTATAGCCCAATGACTCAGTGTCCTCAATCAACGATTCCGTTACTTATTAGGAGGCAAAAAGGAACATAGACAACTATTTCAATTGTTTTCTAAGGTCTGTTATGACTGTGAATATATTCGTTTTAAGAAAAAATTGATGAATTTTTGAAATTTGACGAAATTTTATCTCATTTTTCTCAACTTCGGGCACAGTCTCATTAAAAACAGGTGGAAACCGATTTCCCGTGAGTTATAAATTATGGTAGGTAACGGTTTTCTATTCAGCTAATGGGTTCTTTGTTTTGATACTACGCGTTTCCAATTTTTTTTTTTTGAGTAAAATTGCCTATGAATTCATTTTATTTCCTTGTCGAATTATCACATTATTAACAAAACCAATTAAAGGAAAGGATAGTAAGGAAAACACCTAATGTTGGAAAAAGGCGTATCTGGATATGCCAACTGTTTTTGTTGATTAGTTTATGCTTTTTGGGCTGAGACACAGTTATCTCGCAAAATGTTGTGGATTTTTTCTTTTTGCCTATGTTTGTCTGTCTTTTTGCTTTTGTACGCCATATACCTGACAACAATAGGTCTCAAATGCTTCTCCTGAATCCATAACTCATATTAGTAAAAGATTTCAGTTTGTAGCTGTTTGTTTTAATGACTTTCAATTTATATTAAAAAAATTTTTTCAACTGTCTCATCTTGCTCTCATTTTTGTCAGAATCTAAGTCAATCTCACTAATTAGAAGACGCACTTACTTTTGTTGATTCAAACATTTCTTTCCGCTAGATTATACGTTGTGACTTATTGCTTCGACCATTTAGTTTTGTAAACAGTTTTTGAGATTTCTGTACTGTTCAATTTTTCGATTTCTTTTTGTCATGTCTAGGTAGTCGTTTTATAAGGAAGACTCGTTGACGTAAAGATGAGAAGAAAGTAATGATTTACAGTTCTTGCATATAACATCTCATGAACATAGTGCCTTGAGCACTGTGGTGTCGTGAAATTATTTGTGAGGTTTTGGCTTCTGCCTGTATTTGTTAATTTTTAGTGTGGTGATTTAGTCTCATGAATAACATTCCCAATTGACTTCCTGAGGTGTTGCACCTTAATCCATCGCTTTTTGTTGAATTCTTCAGTCCATTGTGAATTCTGAAACAATTTGTTTTCAAAAACATTGGGGTTTTTGAGCTTCGTCTTTTATTTTAAATAGTTGTTCGACCGATTTGTAGCTCAGTCTCTGTAAACACAGGTCACAAACCATTTCCAGAGAGCTATAGTTTAATCTTTTTAACGGTTTTGGCTTCAAACATTTGTTTCTCGGCTTTGTCACTACTGTTACTACTAGATTTTATAAAATCTTTACTACGAGATTTTTTATAATTGTACATTTTAAAGGATTCTTGTTTTCCTTTTAATTTATAACAAAAAAAGTAGATACCATTGGCTTTGAAACTTTTCGCAATTGAACATTGGAAGATGGCATGTCTCAGTTGCTTCCTGTGGAGATATAAATGAACATCTTAATGATGTCAGTTGATATCTGATAACATTAATAACTGTGAAATAAATTGTTTTCAAAAAATAAACGTATTTTTGAACCTCGCACCTCTTTGCTTTTTTTGTCGACCTGTCAACAGGTCGCATTGAGGACAGGTCCCATATCTTTTGTAATGAAGCCTTGGTTAAATTGTTTTGTTTAGGTTTTATCTGATGCAAGTTTGATTTTGTTATTTTTTTTATTATAGACATCGGTCAAAAATGTGTGTTGTTTGAATTTTATTATTTTTCTTTCTAGCAGTCCTTTTATCAACAAATTTTATCGGCCCTCTAGCGTAGCATTATTTTTTTCCATTGGTTGTTTATTGAACGATATGTATGTTTTTGAAAGTTTTGGTATCTCTTCATCATTTGGTACCCAATTAAGTCAAGAATGTGGATGAGCGGGGGTCGGATCATTATGTGCGTACGCACATTTCCGAGCCTCCTTGTTAGCTTAAAGCAAAAAAACTCTGACCTTCAAAAAACAGAAAATATCCAAGTACAAGTAAGATATAACTATATTCATTAGGTATCTGAAAAACAAAGTAGCTTTGGATAATGGCTCTAAGAATATATAAAAATTTGTAATATTTACGTGCATGTTTATAAAAAAAAAGAGAAACGAGCAAAAAATCAAACACCAACTTCTTTTAAATCCCTATAAAATAGAATCATGTGCAAATAATTGAGTTTTGAGGCCAAATGAGAGTAGAAATTTGGGTCAAAGATTCCAATTGTCATATTCCAATTGGCGACGAAAATTGAGTCTCGACTGCAAATGTCTCTGAGTTGCCAAAATTGAGCCACCATAGCAAAAAAACTCCGGCGACTGTTACTCTTCCATGTTGTCGCAGAGCAGATAACAAGGGCAGAAGGTAAATCAATTTAACCCTAACTAACAATAAAACACCCAACAAAGTTCAACTATTTGGTACTTTTTGCAAGAAAAAATGCGTCGTTCTGACTGGTATTTCTTGTACTTTAACTAATATCACAGGAAAATGAGATTAAATTTGAATCGTAGCTCAGGAAATCAGGAAACTTACGCTAAACAATTCCCACAGTTCTCAGCAATCCAGGCAGAACAACCAGATATTTTGAGAAGCGAAATTTGAAAGTGCATGATAGTACTTCATTGTTTTTTGAACATACTACGGTTTACCCCAATTTTAGATAGTTAGCTCAAGTTAAGTTTCGAAATTAAGATTAAGTTTCGATATATCAGGCCAAAGTTAGTTCATTCCATGCTTTTGGTAAGGTTATTGATCAATGAACTTGAAATTCTAATTTAGTGTCAGCACAAAAACAATTTAAACTTGTGTTTGTTTTCCTGAATTTTCTGCCCGCCAGAAACTGCTTTTCGAAACTCAACTCGTGATATTGGCTTTATTCAATGGTTAGCTGCTCGGATGTCAGGATCCCAAAAATTTCTTGAAAACGCTATTATCAAGTGGATCTTCTTTTCTCTGAAAAAACTTGTACAAGTTTCTTGACTAGTTAAAAACTATTACGAATCCTACTTTTTAAGGGCATTTAAGTTCTATCCCGATGTTTTGTAAAATTAAACTTACTCATTTCCTCTTTGGTCTGTGGTAACAAACTTTTGTTCTTGAATTGACGTAAACGTTTACGATCAAAATTTCGACCCACAAAGCAAACATCAAAGCACACATGTTTAGCTGTCTTCAACTCTAAGAAATGGACAGTACTTGACGATTGAAAAAAACCAGGAAAGTATAACATTCATGATTAAATGCTCTCGAACAAAATTTGAAGCAGCGTAGTCTGTATGTCTATTATACGCAAAACTATTTCTCGGCAGTTTTGACTATTCGAGTGATTCTTGTAAAGCTTCACCTCTTGATATTTGCGTTATCTGAGTTCGTCACTCTTTCAGCAATTCAGCTGAGCTCAAGTGGCGGCAGTTAAACAAACCAAGAAAAACATTACTTACAGTCAAGCTCAATCAACCTGTATTTAACTAAACCAATCAACCTGTATTAAACTTCAAAGCAGATAGGGTCTTTCCCCAATGAGACTGGGTAACAATTCAACGAAAACAAGTATAAAAAAGGGCAATGTCATAACAACCATCAACATACAACTGAAAATACCAGATACATTCTGCTTAACTCCTTAGGAAGGCAATGGCACCAGTAATTAGTGAGAGAACGAATTAAATAAAACCGCCTTGGACACCCGATGAGAACTGCAATTATTGGAACTAGGAGATAAGATAAACAACAAATTCAATAAACAAAAAACAAACGTTGATTACGTTGACTCAAATAATAACGAAGTCAAATAAGCATCAAATAAAACCAGACAGCAGACTATGTAGCATCAGAAAAAGTCTAAATAGCATTAAAAAAACATAGAATTCTCTAGAAAGTATATGGGACCGGTTCTCAACTGGACTAGGTAACATGTCAGAAAGGAGCAAAGTCTAAAAAAATACTTTTATTAACTCATCTAACTTGATGTTTTATGAGCGCTGACAATTTTTTTTTGCTGTATTCCACCACATTTATTTTTTTCGATTTTATAAATTGAGGTTGAAACCTAATCTGGGAACGCACGTTAAGATTAACGACTTCGTTGTCTATTCTCCTTTTCAACTCTGGTGTTTCTAGCTTCAAACCCTTGTTCTATTTAACGAGTCGCAAAATTTATGAAGAAAAACACCAGGCACAATAACTTGAACTGTAGGCGTTTTATCAGTAGGCGTGCTAACTTTATGTCAATATATCAAATTAAACCTTACCATTATAAATCTTAATTCATGAACTTTAATCTACGCGAACTCGTTTTGACTTAGCGTTCGTTCCTTACACACTTGAATGAATGACAACAGATTTTTTCACAAGGAGGCGCGGTAATATGCTTTCGCACACAATGTTCCAATCCCATTCATCCACATTTTTGACTTAATTATCCAAAAAAGAGGAAGAGAAGGAAAACACTCAAACATACCCGGCAGATTGCCGGAAAATAGCCGCCGTTGATTCAAATAAGCATGATTGGGATTGAAGGAATAGAAGATATTGAAAAAAAAATTGTACAAAAGAATTTTTTAAGTCCGATTTATTTTGATGGCATTTCGTAGTTGAACATATTTCTGTTTCTTAGAGAGAAGCTACAGGGGCTACTATCAATACCAATAAGCTTAAGAGATGGTAACTAAGACTTATAGGAACGACGTTCAAATAGCGGACATCTAAAATTGGGCTTTAAGGGTTTATCCCGTTTCTACTTCTGACTTCAATTTTTTATACTAACTCTGTTCATTTTGAATTGCTTTGCTGAGCAACTGATGTTCAAAATCACTCTTGGCAGAATGAGAGAAGAGAGAAACTAGCCTAGAGAAGTCAAAAAAATATCACGCAAAATGTTGAAAAAGCGGCAAAATGAGGTAAAGCGAAACATTTTTTTATTCGACGAAGTAAAAAAACATAGCAGGACAAGTCCTGACGTACAATTCAAAGAATTTTCATTGACTAAAAAAACTAGACCTAAAACGGACTATGAATGGATTGCAAAAAACCATTTAGAAAAAAATCCGATCCAAAAACTCGAAAAAAACAGTAAAAATCAAAGTGAAATTGCCGCATGTGAACAAAAAACCACTAGCGAGAAAGCGAAATTTTGTTCAAACACCGTTTTCTCATTAGTGAGGCAACGACATGAATAATGCCGCCTTGGACATTCGATGAGACCTGCCATTAACGGGATCAGGAGACAATATAAAATACACATTCAAACAGAGCCAGCAGCACAGACGCGCTTGATGCACATCGGGATTGAACCAGAAAACAAAAGGAGAACTGGTCGACTTTTTCGGTTTTCTATTCAGTGTCAAAAACTGTTCTAATTTTTCGTACAGTTTCAGTTAGATTCCAAATTTTGCTTAATTCTGCTTCTAAACTGAAAGCTAATAAACTTAATACCAATAACAGCTAGCAAACACTCTAATGAACTTTGATAACCTTTTACACTAATGACGGGGCTTTATCATGTTTCCTTTGATTTTGCCTTTGATTGTTTTGACTTTGACCGTATTCACTTTATTGCGTAATTCAATGCGTGAAAAAATGGAAATCCATTCAACTGAAATAGTGAGTGAGGTAAGACAGAAGTCAAGCGTGATAAATCGTGACCAATGTAAAACGAAAAACGTAAAGTACATTTGAAAGCAAAAAGTAAAGCAAATTTGAAAAAGGATAGCGCTTAAATAATAGCCGTTGAGAGGCTGACAGCGGCTACTAGTAAACAAACATTGCAACAAATTGCCGGAAAATAGCCGCAATTGATTCCCATAACGCCGATTAGGATTGACAGAAGAGAAGAAATGGAAAAAAAATTGATTGATGTACAAAAAATTGAGTGCTAATTAATTTGCTTTCATTCCACTGTTAGACATACTTCTGCCTCTTGTGGAGAGGATACAAGGGCTAGTATCAAAACCAAGAGGCATTAGAGATGGTAACCATTCTAGATTTTTTATTCGAGATTATTGTTTCTATTCTTGATTCATTTTATGACTCCAGTCATTTTAGATTGCTTTGCTGAGCAACTAATGTTTTAAAACAATTTGAGCAGAATGAGAGAAGAAGGAAACTAGTCTAAAGAAGTCAAAACGATTTCACGCAAAATGTGCAATAAGCGGCAAGAGGTAGAGCAAAACAAATTTTCATTCGAAGAATTTAACAAAGTAAGAGGAGCACAATAATAGCCAGCTGAGATGAGCGCGGCCATCACAAACAAACGTTGATTACGACAAAAACCCAAAGACAATTTTTTGACACACTTAATAACAAATTGACAAAAGAACATCAGATAAAACCAGACAAAAGACTAAGTAGCATCACATGCAGTATGCGACAAATTTAAATACCACCAAAAACAAAAAGTACTTCCCACGAAAATATGGGGCCGGTCTTTAATGGGACTAGGTAAATCCAAAAAAATAGTTTCATCATTTTGAGAACAATTTATTTCAAAATCAATATAACTATTAGCCATCAACAAAATTATCCAATAGATTTTCTTCTAGGAAGTCGTCGAGCTCTGTCGTATCCAGAATATGTCTAAAAACTATATTAAAAAGCCCACAAACACATCATACATTAAAAATTCAACAAAACGTTGGGAGAAAACAGTGTTGAAGAAGTTAAAACTATGCAATTTTCACTAACAACATTATGTTTACTTTCTCTAATCAACAAAGCCAATGGAAACCGTCATTGATGTTGTAATTTGACAAGAAAACAAAAAAAAATTGAAAAGAGGCAAACGCCTAGAAACCACAAAAATTTTATGAAGCATGAGAGCTATAAAATCAGTAAACCAATTAGTTAAAACGACAACAGCTATAACAGCTTTTTAAAAAGAACGTGCAACCTGTCTTTTCTGAGCTAAACAACACTTCGAAAGAATTAGGATAAAAAAGTGGTTAAAAATTAGGATAAAAATGGTGAAATCAAAAACTCTCCTGTTTAAAAACAAACATTTTCAATCAAATATTTTTTAAACAAGAAATTTAGTTAACCAAATACAGTCAAAACAATAATAACCGTTGAACCAATAGAAATTAGATAGCTAAAACTGCTAGTCCTTAGGCAGCTAGTTCTACGACTCATTAGTTGAGACTAAGTCTTAAAACTTCAATTCGGCAGTTCTTAAATTCCAAACAATTGTTTACAAAAACACAAAGTTGAAGCAGTTAACACCATAAGCCACCAACTGAAAAATTAAAAGTAACGAATGGTTGACTTTTGAACATCAATAGGGCCTCAGTTTAAGAGCACTCCCAAAAAGACCAAAGAGAACAAACCTCATTGACCAGGATCGAAAATCAAAAAAATTTTGGAAACAAATAAAGTCGAAGTCACAAAAACATCAGTTGCAACATGAAAAAGTAAAACTGATTAATATTTGCTTCATCAAAAACTGGCTGGGATATGTCATAAATGAGACTACGTCACAAGTTTTCAAACATACCCGGCAGATTGCCGGAAAATAGCCGCCGGTGATTCCCATAACTCTATTGGGATTGAAAGAAAAGAAAATACCAGCAAAAATTGATTTTTGTATAAAAACATTTTTAAGAGCGATTTATCTTGATGTCATTTCGTAATTGAACATCCTCCTGTCTCTCAGTGAGAGGCTACAGGGTCTATTATCAATACCAATAAGCATTACAGATAGTAACTAAAACTTATTAGAACAAAGTTCAAGTACCGGGCATCTAAAAATGGGCTATATGGGTTTATCCCGTTTCTATTTCTGACTTTGATTTTTTTCATACTGACTATTCATTTTAAATTGCTTTGCTGAGGAGCTGCTGTTTAAAAGGAATTTGAGCAGAATGACAGAAGCGTGAAACTAGCCTAGAGAAGTCAAAAAGATTTCACGCAAAATGTCGAAAAAGCGGCAAAACGGGTAAAGCAAAAAAAAAGGTTCGATGAATTGATACAGTCCTGAATATTCAATCTAATCATATGTTGCACATCGTATGGATTTTAAACCTCCACATCCAGAAAAATAAGATAATTTTCTCCTCGGCAGTTTTTGTGAATCACATACTTAGATACTAATAAGGTTTTAAAAGAACTACTCAGCGACTTAATGACGTAATATTTTAATGACTTAATAATTTCAGAGCAATATCACCTCGGGTTTTACTATATTATCTCGCCCAGCTATAAAAGGCAGACAAATCAGTAGAATAAAAAACATACCCGGCAGATTGCCCTAAAATAGCTGCCGTTGATTGCCATAACTCTATTGGGATTGAAAGAAAAGAAAATATCAACAAAAATGGATTTTTGTATAAAAACATTTTTAAGTGCGTTTTATTTTGATGTCATTTCGCAATTGAACATACTCCTGTCTCTCAATGAGAGGCTAGAGGGTCTAGTACCAATACCAAACAAACCCTAATCTGGGAACGCACGTTAAGATTAACGACTTCGTTGTCTATTCTCCTTTTCAACTCTGGTGTTTCTAGCTTCAAACCCTTGTTCTATTTAACGAGTCGCAAAATTTATGAAGAAAAACACCAGGCACAATAACTTGAACTGTAGGCGTTTTATCAGTAGGCGTGCTAACTTTATGTCAATATATCAAATTAAACCTTACCATAAATCTTAATTCATGAACTTTAATCTACGCGAACTCGTTTTGACTTAGCGTTCGTTCCTTACACACTTGAATGAATGACAACAGATTTTTTCACAAGGAGGCGCGGTAATATGCTTTCGCACACAGTGTTCTAATCCCATTCATCCACATTTTTGACTTAATTATCCAAAAAAGAGGAAGAGAAGGAAAACATTCAAACATACCCGGCAGATTGCCGGAAAATAGCCGCCGTTGATTCCAATAAGCATGATTGGGATTGAAAGAATAGAAGATATTGAAAAAAAATTTTTGTACAAAAACATTTTTCAAGTCCGATTTATTTTGATGGCATTTCGTAGTTGAACATAACGTACTTCTGTTTCTTAGAGAGAGACTACAGGGGCTACTATCAATAGAAATAAGCATTAGAGATGGTTACTAAGACTTATAGGAACGACGTTCAAATAGCGGGCATCTAAAATTGGGCGTTATGGGTTTATCCCGTTTCTACTTCTGACTTCAATTTTTTTTACTGACTCTGTTCATTTTGGATTGCTTTGCTGAGCAACTGATGTTCAAAATCACTTTTAGCAGAATGAGAGAAGAGAGAAACTAGCCTAGAGAAGTCAAAAAGATATCACGCTAAATGTTGAAAAAGCGGCAAAATGAGGTAAAGCGAATTTTTTTTTATTCGACGAAGTAAAAAAACATAGCAGGACAAGTCCTGAAATACAATTCAAAGAATTGAATGAAAAACTTAAAAGTACTCTACCTAACCAGAAGATCAATTAAATAAAGCCAAAACAAACAAAATCATCTCAAAAAATTGAGAGACTAAAACAATCAAACAAACTAAACAAAAATATACTCATTACCAAAAACTCTTGAAGCTTTTTCCCTTAGCAAAGGTTCATCCCTTTAAAAAACATCTCTTCAAAAATATATTCAAGGCCATTTTTTGTTTTTGAAATCGGTCCAGTATTCTATCTGCATGACCTGAAAAAAATCATTGGCCCTTGAAGATCGATTAACTCAAAAATGACCGAAAAATATAAGAAATGAAATCGATTGCTAAATGTAAAGAAAAATTTCTGAAAAATGTGATTTAAAATCTTCAGAATCATTTCTGTCTCTAGAGGCTATCCACTAACCCCATTCCAAGCATTAAAAAATTCATTGGCTCAAAGATCGATAGGCAATAACTTTTAGAAAAAATCTCAACCTTCAAAAAATAGAAATTCGTTCTATTAAAAGGTTGAAAACCGTTCAATTGCCCCCTAGCAGTTATCTTATAACATATTATCACACGCTGGGTGAGGTTAGCTGGCTACTGAGGCAAGCAAAACTGAATATAAGACAAATGTTTTGACAAAACTTGAATATGCAAATTTTATCAAAAAATTTCTAAAAATCGAAAAGCTAAATTGCTGATAACAAATCCATTGAAGCCAACAACCATGCAGTAAATGTTTATCAGACCGTGGAATAGGTTTTCTGGCACTTGCGAATGGACAAATATCAAAAATTGACAAAAAACTTTAGAAAACCTTGAAAAAATTGCAAATTTTATATAAAAATGCCACATTTCGGGACATTAAAATGTTGAAAACCAATCCATTACTACTACAAACCATGCAGTGCTCCATTGTCAAACCACAAAGGAAATTTCCGGGCCCCTGAAGCTGGAAAAACTTAAAAAATGACAAAAATTTTCAAAAAAAACTTGAAAAAATTTTTGCATGTTTGTATTTGTGGGTACAAAAACTTATAACTCATAACATGGTCATAACAAGTTATTTTGTCTCGCAAACGGCCTTCATCACTTCTCAAAAACATCAACGTAAGACTAAAACAAAAAAAAATTACAAACATAGTCGGCAGATTGCCGGGATAGCTGCGAAAGAATAGACCTGCGTGCCATATAATAGAGATAGAAACAGATACAGATTTAATTGAAAAAAATTGACGCCGCTCAAAAAACTAGGCTAAAAACATTCAGCGATAAATTAATGAAGCTTGTTAAAATTCATTCCACAGAAGCCTCTTATTAGGGACCTTTACTGCACATATGAGTTCCTTTGACCTTAAACAAATTCAAATTAAACTTAAGTTTTAAAGTGCAAAAGTCATTTTATTGAGTGAGGTAAGTCAAGTATGATAAAAAAATTTAATCATGCAAATAACCTAAAAGCTTTTGCTAAAGCGAGTGAGAAATGACGTCACGCGCGCAAATGCCGTTAGTGAGAGGAAGAAGTCATTCAGAAAATTTGACTTTTTCAGCTTTGCTGTGTGAACAAATGTAAAACGAAAAAAGAGCGTCAGACGACGAAACAAAAAACCAAGAGCAGCGCAATATAGCTACGCTCAGCTTACAGCTTCGCAGCTATAAAAAACATGAAAAAATTGCAACATTTTGAGCCCGAAAACTCCTAAAAATGACCTTTTAACCTTTAATTGAGGCCATCCCAGCAGCTGCACCACTCTAAGCACTTGAACGACTACTGAAGCTCAATTCGGACCTCCAACGAAACCTAATACCCGCTGGGCTTTACTTGTTTATCCCGTTTTGAAAGATCAAAGTCATTGAAAAATGTGTGAACACATCTTAAAAAAAACACAGTCCCCCAATACAACTCAAATTCTTTGAATTGTAAAAAAATATGAGCGCTATAATAGCCGGCTGAGAAAATGAGGGCGGCTATTAAAAAGAAAAAAAGCGGCGCAGTTCAAAAAGCCGTTTAAACTTTAAAAACTATTCATTTCAAGGTCATTAGAACTATTAGCTATGAATTCGAATACTACAATATGTTCATTTATATCTCCAAAGGAGGCCGCTGAGACCTGTCAGCAGGCCCAATTTGCAAAACGACTACACGAAGAACACCAAAAACAGGCAAAAATCAATTCAAAACTTTAATGAAGACGGTTTCAAAGCCGTTAAAACCATACGCAAATCACTAAAAACCTTATATATATTCAATTGCACCTTCTTTGAAAACCAATTGAGCCCCTTAATGTGATAATCTCTCAAGGAAACATAAAAAAGCAACTTCAAAATGGGCCAACATCCCAAAAAACACGAAACTTCTATGAAAACTCGATGGCATGTAGTATCGAAGCCATGAAACAATTAACTGACAGATTAAAGAATTCGGTGGCTAAGTTCAAAAAGTCACTGAGATCTTCATGAGACAAAACAAATGTTCAGTCAGAGCCATTACATATCTACTGAATAAATTGTTTAAGTTAGCGTATACCATTTACAGAAGCCAATTGACATTTTAGTTAGTGACAAAGTCATGAGACTACAAAACGAGTGCTGATAAGAGTAGAAATGCGGGCGAAAAAAAATAAATCAATTATTGTTTACGGAAAAACTTTGTCAAAGCCATAAAAAGAATGAGCTTTTCTCTGAGAACATACAAAATGAGACCACTGAACCATAATTTCACTAGAACTGTCAATAATTGATCGTCGGTAGAAAACTATTTTGATCTCTAAAAAAACAAAAAATGCAAAAATTTTCAATCGAAAAATATTGCCCAATACGTTCAGAACAATTTCTGATTGTCAAAACCACGTCGAGACAAAAACTAGCTTTGATAGTACTGTGCATTAATTAAACATACCCGGCAGATTGCCGGAAAATAGCCGCCGTTGATTCCAATAAGCATGACTGGGATTGAAATAACAGAAGATATTGAAAAAAAAGATTTTCGTACAAAAACATTTTTTTAAGTCCGACTTATTTTGATGGCATTTCGTAGTTGAACATACTTCTGTTTCTTAGAGAGAGACTACAGGGGCTACTATCAATAGAAATAAGCATTAGAGATGGTTACTAAGACTTATAGGAACGACGTTCAAATAGCGGGCATCTAAAATTGGGCGTTATGGGTTTATCCCGTTTCTACTTCTGACTTCAATTTTTTTTACTGACTCTGTTCATTTTGAATTGCTTTGCTGAGCAACTGATGTTCAAAATCACTGTTAGCAGAATGAGAGAAGAGAGAAACTAGCCTAGAGAAGTCAAAAAGATTTCACGCAAAATGTTGAAAAGGCGGCAAAATGAGGTAAAGCGAAACATTTTTTTATTCGACGAAGTAAAAAAAAAAAATAGGAGCGCTATAATAGCCGGCTGAGAAGATGAGGGCGGCTATTAATAACAAATGTTCCAAATGTTACCAAAATAGACAATTAACAAAAATTAACAAATTGAGACAAAAATTTCAATATCAAAAATAAATTACGCATTTTGGATCATGTTTAAGTTATCGAAACATGGCGAAATATTTATTCGAGAATAAGAACACTCTTTTAGGAAGCGGAAGTATAACTAGCCAGCCCTCTTTTGATATTCTTCTGCGCAAGCAAATTTGCTGCCATTTTGATGGCAAAAGGCTGAATTTTGAAAATTTTACTTGAAATTCGAAGTACAATTATCGGATCAAACAATTCAACAACCCCTTCTTTGTTTATTGGCAAACCCACTAATACTATTGCTAACAATTTTATCAGATTTTAGCAAAATTAACGAAAAATTGAGCGAAAATTCCATAAAATTTGAACTTACCAAACACGTAAATAAACAGGATATTAGTAAACAGGGGTAATATATCTCCTCCTTCCTCTTATTGCATTCTCCAGACACGGGCTTTCTAGGATCAATATCTGAAACAACCAAAAATTAGTTAAACCCCAATGGGCAATATTACTTTGGTTAGGATGGTCATAAAACATTTCGGGAAGTGACGCAATTTTATTATATCTCGCTTCAATACAAAACCAGACGATTGAAACATTGTCGATTTTATTGGTTTCTGCTACTGATTAAATGTTAACAACATTATCAATATATGGTCAGAATTATATATAGTAATTAGATTTTCGAGGAATATGGCGCTTCAGGTCATTTAAATAATTTCGAAACCAAGTGTGCAACTTCCAAATATAAGAGCGAACGTTATATTCCAGATATAGCGGCAACAGAGCTCACACTGAACAACAAAATCGTGGAATTGACAGCCGAACATTTGTCCAATTTATTCTAAATTTAAATCTATTCAGTTAAACAGTTATTGGGGTAGGTAGGAATTCAAGAAAGTGACTTAGGAAAGCAAATCCTAAGAAGAAAAGGCATAACCGACTAACGTCCGACGAATTGCTCTCGAACGACTACTGGGAGCTCGAGTCTATTGAAGTCTGCTTCAATCAGTGCGGGGGTAATAACTAAATTCACTAATGGGGCTTCAAATGACGTCATTAGAGGTTACTAGCAGGCCCGCAAAACCTTAACAAGAAAATCATTTACAGGAATAGAAGGTTTCAAAAGAAGTTAAGTTTTCTGTTTCGCACCGACTCGGGCTCGAACCCATGCCCTTCGTTTAACAGCCATAGGTCTCACCACTTACGCTAACTATGCGTATTGCACTTGTCTTTTGTTCTTTCTACAGCAAATCTCCAGAAAATGGACTTTGTGACTTGCTTGTTTTTGCTATACCGCATGCTTAATGAGAGCAAAAAATGTGCATATTAGGAGCTTAAAAATGATGGTAAATCACGTCTCAAACCGCATTTATTATGCTAAGTTGCATGATTAAGGACCCCTAAAACATGTTACGATAGGAGTGCCGTTGAACATTGTGCTCAATTGCGACTGATATTGACTATAAAAGAGGAAGATTAGACAATACGACTAAAACTTCTCAAAACTTAGTTTCATAGCAATTTTATGGATGTTGGTAATAGAAAAATACTTCAAATTTCAGATTAGCAGTCCACCATCTTACGAACTGCGCTAGAACCACTACAAAACTAACACGGCAGATTGCCGGAAAATAGCCGCCGTTGATTCCCATAAGCATGATTGGGATTGAAAGAATAGAAGATATTGTACAAAAACATTTTTTAAGTCCGATTTATTTTGATGGCATTTCGTACTTGAACATTACGTACTTCTGTTTCTTAGAGAGAGGCTACAGGAGCTACTATCAATACCAATAAGCATTAGAGATGGTAACTAAGACTTATAGGAACGACGTTCAAATAGCGTGCATCTAAAATTGGGCTTTATGGGTTTATCCCGTTTCCATTTCTGACTTCAATTTTTAATACTGACTCTGTTCATTTTGAATTGCTTTGCTGAGCAAATAATGTTCAACATCACTTTTAGCAAAATGAGAGAAGAGAACCTAGCCTAGAGAAGTCAAAAAGATTTCGCACAAAATGTTGAAAAAGCGGCAAAATGATGTAGAGCGAAACAAATTTTTGTTCGACGAAGTAAAAAAAAAAGGAGCGCTATAATAGCCGGCTGAGAAGATGAGGGCGGCTATTAATCACCGTTTCTCAATCACTTTTTACCTTATCAATAAACATATTTCAGATTGAGAGCATCTGAGATAATGCACACATCAAAAAGTAAAGCGTGAAAAACTTAATTGAAAGCTGAGTGTTCTAGATTAGAGCAGAATCTGTAAGGCTAAAACTTTGCAAAAACGCACACAATAAATACTTCAGATTTGTTCGGGAGCAATTAAAAAATACGTAGTACCCAGGTCAGTAATTCCTCCCTCAGGGCAAGCGTACTTTCAAGCTCTCTTAGCCTCGTGATAACTGCACCCGTCTAACAGTCTACTCTCGTATGTTCGTTTCTCACTCATCTACTTTGAGCCTTTTAGGTCATTCACCTCTCTAAATATCTTCGCTTAATCATGCTGCTCAATTAGGCTTTTAAACATGGGGTTCGAGAGGTCCATTAAAAAATTTCTCCAATTTTAGAGCTGACGCTTTTAAAACATAGGATTACCATTTTTCATCTTCCAAACACACACACACACACAGGAACATGAACCCACTCGCGTCGCATGAATTGCTCTTGAACAACAGGCAGCATGGTGTTGAGTAGAAGTTTCATGTCAACAAAAAAAGGTAACCCACACGGGTTCGAACCCTCGACCCTCCCAATTACGCTATAACAATTACATACCACCGTTTCTCACACTCGCTTTAAAATTATCAGTAAAAATATTTCAGACAGAGCATTTGAAATCATGCAAAAATCAAGAAGTAAAACGTGAAAAACTTTGTTGAAAGCCGAGAGTGTTCAAGAATGGCAGAACCTGCACAGCTAAAATTTTGCAGAACACACACGTTTACATTAAGAAGTTAGTTCGTGAGCAATTGAAAACCACGTAGTACCCAGGATAGTAAACCCTCCCTTTAGGCGAGAGCATAATTTGAAGTCCTCTTAGCCTCGTGGTAAGTGCACCTGATTAAGTCTTTTGTCTCAGGTTCGGTTCTCACCCATCTACTTTAAGCCTTTTAAGTCATTGACCTTTCTCGGTATCTTCGCTTAACCATGCTGCTCACAACGGCTCTTGAAAATGCAATTCGAGATGCATCTTAAACATGCAAAAATTTTCTCATTTAAGAGCTCACGCGTTTAATTTATAGGATTACCATTTTTCATCCCCCAAACACACAGGAACACGAACCCACTCGCCTTGCAGGAATTGCTCTTAAACAACAGGCAGCATGGTGTTGAGTAGAAGTGTCATGTTAACAAAAGAAAGGTACCCGACACGGGTTCGAACCCTCGACCCTCAGAATAGCAGTGCTTCATCTTACCAACTGCGCTACAACGACAATATACCACCGTTTTTCACAGTCGCTTTAAAGGTATCAATAAAACTATTTGAGACAGAGAATTTGAAATCACGCAAACATCAAAATGTACAGCGTGAAAAACTTTGTTGAAAGCCAAGAGCCTTCTAGAAGCGCAGAATCTGTACAGCTTAAACTTTGCAAAAAACACACGTTTACATTAAGAACTTCAAAGTTAGTTCGTGAGCAATTGAAAACCACGTAGTACCCAGGACAGTAAAACCCTTCCTCTAGGTGAGCATACTTTGAAGCCCTCTTAGCCTCGTGGTAAGTGCACCTGATTAACAGTCTTTTGCCTCAGGTTCGGTTCTCACCCATCTACTTTGCGTCTTTTATGTCATTGACCTCTCGATATGTTCGCTTAACCATGCTGCTCAATACGGCTCTTAAACAAGCAAATCGCGATGCCCCTTAAACATGCAAAAATTTTGTCCCATTTTAGAGCTCACGCGTTTAACATATAGTATTACCATTTTTCATCCCCCCAACACAACAGTAACACGAACCCACTCGCGTCGAATGAATTGCTCTTGAACAACAGGCAGCGTGCTGCTGAGTAGAAGTTTCATGTCAACAAAAAGAAAGGTACCCGAGACGGGTTCGAACCCTCGACCCTCAGAATAGTAGTTCTTTATATTACCAACTGCGCTACAACGACTACATACCACCGTTTCTCACAGTCATTTCGAACGTATCAATAAAAATATTTCAAACAGAGCATTTGAAATCACGCAAAAATCAAAAAAGTAAAGCGTGAAAAACTTTGTTGAAAGCCAAGAGTGTTCTAGAAGCGCAGAATCTGTACAAATAAAACTTTGCAGAAAACACACGTTTACATTAAGAACTTCAGAGTTAGTTCGGGAGCAATTGAAAACCACGTAGTACCCAGGACAGTAAAACCTCCCTCTAGGCGAACATAATTTTGAAGACCTCAAAGCCTTGTGGTAACTGCACCTTACTAACAGTCTTTTGTCTCAGGTTCGGTTCCCACCCATCTTCTTAGAGCCTTTTAGGTCTTTGACCTCTCTCGATATGTTCCCTTAACAATGCTGCTCAAAGCGGCTCATAAACATGAGCTTCGAATGGCCCCTTAAACATGCAAAAATTTTGTCCCATTTTAGAGCTCACGCGTTTAATATATAGGATTATATACCACTATAGCAACTAATAAAAATTAAAGCAAAAAATTACACCAATTTTGGCGCACTTTTCATTTGACTTTTAGTAATGTACACTTGAGTTACGCTGCAACACTTGTGGATGAGAAAAATTTAGATCAGCAAAACGAAAAATTCACTCAAAAATTAAAACGGTCAGGCGAATTTCTGCAAAAAGACGTTTACAATAATTGTTTCAAACTTCGTTCGACATCAATTAATAATCTGAAGAATTCCAGATGGAGAAAACAACTACCAAAAACTAATTTATAAACTGCCTTGTACCTACCTGCAAAATAATCGCAAAAAGGACTCAAGACTGGAGTATTACGAAGTCAAAATACCAGCCGATACAAAACAAAGCCAACAAATTTCCGAAAAATAGCCGGCGTTGACCCCCCTGCTCGACCCCAGCCTCATTTTTTCAAAATCTCAAAGTTCTAAATTAGTCAGCAATTACATCGAATTTGATAAATACGGCGAATTCGGTATTCAAATTAGAGGACAATAAGCTTAATGCTAACACAAATTTGCAGTATACACAAAAGAACTTTCATAAATTAATGCACCAAGTCGAAAAAAGTAAACTTTAGTGCCCGGGCTTTACTTTTTATTGGGTTATTCCGTTTCATTTGATTTAATTTTTTTGACATTGAGCGCAGTCCTGCAGTATTGCGGAATGAAGTTTTAAATTTCATTTAGTTTAAACCGAGAATGATGTAAGGAGACCAAAATCATCACATCAATTTGACTTGATCACTCAAAATGAAAATCGTGAAAATGTGTGAACATCTTAAAAAAGAGCGCCATAATACAATTAGAATTCTTAAGTAGAGCGTCTAAATAATAGCCTTTATGTGTTTCGCAGTAAAATTTGCTGAGTATACGACAATAAAAACCATGCTATATTCAACAAACAGGGATTAGTATCAATATTTGTAAACATTAGACGGGGTAACCAAGACTAAGTAGAACAAAGTTCACATACTGAGCGGGTTAGTTCCTTTTCTTTTAGATTTAGTTTTTAGCGACTGACTGTTACTGTCAGATTGATTTTATCAATACCTGCTAATTCAAAGCGATTTGAGGCGACTGAGCGAACAATGAATTTACACAAGAGAAGAGTTCACGCAATATGTTGAACAAGCTGTGAACTAAGGTAGAGTGGAACAACGTTCTATAGACCTAAAAAAACAGAAGAACAAGTCCTGGCCTACAGATCGAAGAAATAGGATTGACTGAACAAAAAAAACTAGACCATAAGATGAGAAACTGAATCGGAAAACCACTTCGAAAAAAAAATCCGATCAATAAAATTGAAAATAAAGTTTTTAATCAATGGCTAATTGCCCAATGTGAACGAAAACCACCAGCGAGAAATTATAGCCTTTGTGCATTTCATAGTAAAATTTGCTGTGTATACAATAAAAATCATGCTACAGACAACAAACGGATTAGTATCAATATTTACAAACATTAGACGGTGTAACCAAGACTAAGTAGAACGAAGTTCACATACTGAGCGGGTTAATTCCTTTTTTAGATTCAGTTTTTAGAGACTGATTGTTACTGTTAGATTGCTTTTACCGGTACCTGCTAATTAAAAGCGTTTTGAGGCGACTGAGCGAACCATGAAACTATCCAAGAGAAGAGCGGAGCGGAGCAAAGTTTTATAGACGTAAAAAACAGCAGGACAAGTCCTGGCCTACAGCTTGAAGTATTAGGATCGACTGAACAAAAAAACTAGACCTTAAGATGAGAAACTGAATCGGAAAACCATTGAGAAAAAGAAATCCGATCAACAAAATTGAAAATAAAGTTTTTAATCAAAGTCTAATTTTTTTTCCTTGTGAATGACTTAAATTAGAAAATCTTGGTTCATAAACGATCAACGATCATTGTTATCAGTTCAACCCATGCAATCAAAATAGTTTCCTTTTTGGAAAAATTGTTTGAGGTAAAACTTCCTGATCTGGGCAATCACATTTCACCCGCCGCTGAGGCACAACTAGTATGATAATTCATTGGGTTCATTGGGTGAGTCAAAAACTTATCACTATAGATTGTCCCCGCTCATGGATGACACACTATTCAAGGCCGACTCGCCTCTTAACTTCTGTAACAAGGATTCAAAGATCTGCTCCTGTTTCATATGTGTCTATAATCTCGCGTCCCTTGCAAGGAGCATGATTACAGACCCCCGAATTGCTGTCACAGACTGATTGAGATAACCTACTGAAGGCTACTGACAACCCCGCCGGCTGCAAATTTCTGTTATCAGCCAGAGTAGCGATTCGTTTGAGGGTCTTACGAACTGTCTCTGAAAATCCTCCAAACGTTTCGAAAGCCAGAGGAATGAATTGAATTCCGACTTCACTACAATTCTGGGCGTACTGTTCGTACATCCTGTCCTCAGCAGCTGACAGAGCGAAACCACTCTTCTCCGACGCATTTATAATGAGGCTTGACTGCAAGGGAGAAGTGACGGTAACGTCTAAAGCTGCTGGTTGACCGGCATTCCATACAGGTAAGAAGATATCGCCCGGTCTGGAGTTATTGTCGGGTAGTAAACTTTTCTGTTCAGAGATGGGTGACAAAAGAGCTCCCGAGCAAGCTGATATAATTTTGTCTCGTATACGATCATGACGAGAGATCATATCACCGCGACCATGGCATGACACCGCATGGTCGCCCATTACGTCTAGAGTCCCAGATTCACAAAAAAGGACATTTCCTCTCGTTCTCGTACAATTTTACACCCAGTCGATATTTGAGAGCAACACGGAACTCATTGGAAGATAGGTGTAGTCCCAGAGCTGGAATGGGGGCTGCGGATAACCAGGCACCAGACTGCGGTAGAGAAAGAGATTGTAAGCGAGCTTTTTCTCTTATGGAACTTTGTTTTCCTAACAATTTGTCAAAGGCTGAGTTATCAAGTTCCTCCTGAATTTTTCTTAGAGAGGGATATATCGTCGCAATTTCGCTCATTTCTTCAACTGCTTTAACAAATGAGATGTCTTCAGTTGGATTATGGCCTGTTAATTTTTCTACAAGAACAGAGGATTGAAAAACAGATCCAACGTATGCAGCCTGAACTTGATCTGCTGATCGTCTTATTCCTACACCGGTTTTATTGACTGGAAGGCACGCTTGGTCCCAAGAGGTGTCTGACAACAAAACTCCAAGAATACCTTCAAAGGCTGCACGCTGAACCGAATCAAATTTTCGAAGGATTTTATTTGATTCGTCCGAAGGAGAATTGCACCGCAAAGAGTAGACCATTTTGGGAGCACCAAGGCAAAATCGCAAAATACCAAGAGCACATTTAGGATCGTCTACATATGCTAAATTATCTAGAAGTTCCTCTAATTTTTTAACGCGTTTGAGTAAACAAGAGGAAACAAAAGCATCGGATCCTATGGCAGCTCCTAAAATTTCAATTCCATCTACACAGTTCCTCTTGATCAAACTGTCAATTTTTGTCATGCTTTCGATTGACCATAGCTCGCACTTATCCTTCCTGAGTTCCAAACCAAATTTTTCTCCGGATTCTGAGAGAATTTCTAACGCTTTACAAAGTTCGATCTCGGTTCCTGCAATAATTCCGTCATCAAGATACCAGCAAAGTTGCAAGATATTCGGTATTTTGCTTTCGATTTCGTCAATAAAAGGCCAGATGGCCAATGAAAACAAAAGTGGACCTAGTGGATCACCTTGTTGCACTCCTGTCTGACTGTCAACAGTTGAGCTATTGAAGAACAAATCACTATGTTTTGAGTAACAAAAGGAATTATGCAAATGAAATTATACTAGGCATCAAAACTTTTGTTGAGCCGAGATGACTGCGCTTCACTGAATTAAATGCGTTTCTGAAATCAATTTGAAGTATGCCCCCACTTTTTACTCTCTTCATTCTTTCGAAGGTTATTTTTGTGGCATGCACTATGCTCTCGGCACCTCCCTTGACAGCAACTCCCAACTGCTTTGTACCAAACAACTCAACCGCCTCAATGGCTGCTTCTTTTGCAATGCACTTGGCAACAAGGCGCCGAATAACTTCCTCCACAGCAATACGTCTAATGCCGGTTTTCTTTTTATTCAATGCTGTTAATGTAGCACTACAAAAAGCTGGAGCCACAAAACTTGGGAGCTGGCCCCTGCTGGCCAAGTTCACTAATTTGGTTAGGGAATTCATTGCCCGCTTGGAATGATCAGAAATTGAACAATTGACTGCGTGGAGAAGATGCTCTGGGTACATTTTGGACGGCCCAGCTGCTGTGAATTTCGAAAAAGACTGGAGCTGCAAAAGGACCTTTCCCTCATCGAATTGATAAGCTTCGCAGCTATAGTCTTCCAAGGACTCAAGAATTTCGTTTCCCTCTGGATGCAGTTTTTTGAGTTCAATGAGTGTTTTTCTGTTGTCGGGTGCTATTCCCTCCGAGGATAAAAGCTTTGCCGCACGACCAAACTGTCCTTGAAGACAAAGTGTTTTCGCTCGGGAGGCAAGCGCTTCCATTGTGCTGTTACATTTCTTTTTTGCTTGCTTCATTGAAGCCGCTTCGTACCAAAGGGCAGCATACTCACCCAATCTCCATCGCTCAAATCTATTAATCATGGAGTTTTCCTGCTGCTGCTCATGTTTTTTACCCCCTCTGTTGGAAGCACGCAAAACACATTTGCTAACTGCGAAAAACTTCTTCCAGTTATCAACACAGTCAGGATTTGAGATGCAGACCTCTATGATTGACGTAATAATCCCGGACCATGGCATTCAAAACTTCACGGGGATATAGCGGATCGTTGGAATATTTTTACTGCAAATAGTTTTCAAATCTGGTAATTGGCTTGGATTGTCACTGGGGCCTGATGGGCCACTGCCCAGTGTTGCAGATTGAACCAACTCGTCTATGCGGGCAGAGAGATCTTTCGGTATCTTTTTCACTGTTGACAAAAGTTGAGTGAATTGTGAATACGCCCAAATTGATTTCGAGCACACCCATTCATCGTAGTTTGGACCCCAATGCAAGTACCTCACCTTGGACTTGACCAAGTCGTGCTCCAAGATGGAGACTTTATAAAGGTTATCTTTTCTGTCGGGATAAAAAAGGATAGTTCCAACTGGAATCAGGAAACGAGATATGCCATTGTTTATTGTCAGTTCACTTATCTGCTGTGTTAAACCAGTTGAGTTGTCTGACATAACGTTTTCTACTGAACTGCTAGTGGTTGGTTCCTGTGAGTAACTTTTGGCGGGTGACATAGAAACTGGCACTTTTTCAATGATATTCAAAGAACATTGAGTAGGGGGGGGGATGAATCGTTATCGTGGTTTGCTTCAGACTGGACCAGATCTTTAGCTCTTAGGTTGTATTTCATGGTCAAAACGCGATAACGATTCAACAAGCAAACCGCTCCATGAATCGTATGTTTCGATGACCTGAAAGGCCACAGGGAGGAGGGGGGGGGGGCTGAGGATGGGCTGTAAAGTTTGGATCCAACCGGTTTTGACGACCTTCCTCGGCCTCAACTCGATAGTCTGGATAGTCTCCCTTCACACATCCACCCCACAATGTAATTTCGAAGACAAAAAAGGAAGGGGTTTTAAGATGGGTCCTAGAGTTGCAGAATGTTGTTTACAAAATTTGTTTTTAAAGATGGTCTATTCAGAAAGTTGTCGATAAGTCCAGAGCACGTGCTAGTTATCTGTGCTAGTGCTAGTTATCTGTGCTAGTTATCTGTGCACGTGCTAGTTATCTGAGCACGTGCTAGTCTAATTGCCCCATGTGAGCAAAAACCGCCAGCGAGAGCCAAACCGACAGCCAACTGTTGTTCAAACACTGTTTTCTCACTCAATATTAAAACCAGTATAAAACAATTACACGCAAAAAATCCCACCCTTTTTTTTGCTTCACTTACTATTTCGGAGTGAACAAAATCACTACTCCAATTGGACTTCAAAAATAACCAAAATATGCAAACAAGACCTATAAAAAGACAGCGACCCAAGACAATTCAAAATGTTTAAATTTTAAGGGATTAGCTCTGCGCGCAATAGTTGCCGGCTGAGCAGATGAGGGCGGCTATTAAACACGAAATAATCCATATGTTTCCCCGATTATTTCGCAGCTAAATGGAAATGGTCCACATGTTGCTAGGATTTAGCAATTCAGCTTTTAATTACTAAACTATTCCGCTTTATGGAAAATCAACCTGAACACATTCAGTCACGTCCCAAAAAATTAAACCAGCAGATTGACAAGAATAGCCGCGATTGAGACCCCTGACCTCCATTCAGATAAACAAATTAAAAAATACAAGTAGAGAGACTGAGGATGTGACATTGGGGTTGAAAGTGAACCAGAGCCGCAGCTTGATTACCATCAAGTAACCACAATTGCTTCCCATTGCCCTGATTGGGACAAAGACGGAAAAAAATGAAGAATTGAGAGCTTTCCCAAAACTCAATATGAAAAGTGCGTATTACTTTAATCGGATTTGATAATTAAGTCTCCTCGCTCTTTTAAGGAGACAATAGAGGAATTAGTATCAACACAAAATAGCACTAGACCATGAAGCTTAACTTGAAATACAATAAAGTTCAAGTAACGAGCATCTAAAATTGGCTTTATCCCCCTTCTTTTGATTTCCTTTTTCACAATTACTCCGTTCATTGCAAAATGATTTGATAATGAGAAGTAATTTCGCCTTCAAACGCAGATTATCCACAATGAAATTAGCCATGAGCCTAGAGAAAAGAAAAAGACTGCACGCAAAAAGTTGCCAGAGCGGCAACAGGAAGTAAAACCAAACAAATGTTTGATGAAACCGAAGCCCTCAAGACTGAATGCAACAGATTTTTTTCCTTTGAATTATGAGGAGGGATGCTGTCTATTATGACCGTCCAAACTCAACTTTCATAGTTACAATCGCTACAGACGACAATAAAAAACATGCTACAGATGACAATAAAAATTTCATTGTTTCATTATTAGACACTTTACTACAATACTAAAACCCTCATTTACTCAACTGATCAAAATAAATTTAGCAGATATCAACAAGGAGGGAGAGAATAATTAGTCTTCAGTGAAGTAATCCACATGTGGCCAAAAATATTCACGTCAATGAATAACAAAAACTTTCCTTAATAAAAGCACAGAAAACGTCGCGCGCACAACTCATTTAAAAATTGCATAAAAGAATGAACAACAGCTGATTTGAAGTAAGCATTACGTCATATGATCGTCACCAAAATCTTAACAATAAAAACTGTAGCAGGAAAAGTCCTGACATACAATACAAAGAATTTACTTAATTAATGACCTAAGCATCAACATTTTTCAGCAACATTAAACTAGTCAGTCAACAAGGCGAATGACCCTTCATCTGCAAAAAAAATCAAAGATCTCAAAAAGAAATGAAAAACTTCTTTTCCTTTTTATAGAACTATTAAACCTATGCGTCCTTATAAGGCATACCCATTTTTGCGGAGAAAAATTAAGCGAGAAATTAACAATGAAGTCAAAAAAGAAAATTGGAGAAAATCTGAATCGTTCTGAAAGTTGCCCCAAGTCAATAAAATAAGTTACGCTGAAATCTGGAGCGAAATACTTAAGTGAATAACGCCACATGCATCCATTGAAAACTTTTATTATGCTAAGGCAACAAGAGCGAGTTAAGACGGTGTCAGAGCCAGAAAAACAATAAGCTATCAACTGAACAGAAGAAACCCAAATGTCTCCTTAAAACGTCGAGAAGGCCTGTCATTAACAAGAAATGGCAAGTAGTCAGTGATGAGCAAACGAAATTCGAACAAAACACAAACGCTCCCGAATATTTCTTGAAAACAAATAGTCTCAAAAATTTAAACAACGGAATAATGACGAATTGCTCTCAAACAATTGGGGAGCTGTTGGCTTTGTCAGTACATACCTGCAGCTAAATTAAGCTTAATAGAAGTGGTGGGGTCGAGTATGGGGGGTTGAGTAACTGCGGGGTTATACTCCAAAGATCGCCATTCACTTTTCCAATCAAGTTTCCATGGATTGCGCACTTGAAGACTAGTAAAGCATAAAACTCTAAGAGAACTTCACAGCGACCTCCTTACGTTACCTTTATATACCACTCTTGGGGACCAAAAGTCAAGTGCGCAGACGAAGAAATCTATCAGAGGAAAAATCGGTATAAGATAAATCGCATTGAAAACAGGACTAGCATAATTTTGTTTGAAAGCAAACAAAATCGATAAGTCTTCAGTTCAAATCACAAATTAGAAACATTTATGCATGATTAGCAACCGATAAGACCTGCCATTAACCAGACTAAATGATAAGACCAGACAAAAACATCAAAATGGGCATACCTCAGACAATTCACTAACAATTTTAGGACAAATAGTCATGAAGCGATAATAACCATCAGCTGCCCATTGAAGGATTCAAATAACGGCAAATAGGCACATTTAGAACCAATCAGTTGAATTTTACTAGCACATGGGAGAAAAGCGAAATCAGACGTATAATTGCCGCACGTGAAAACAAAAATACGCTGCAAAAACCGAAAACTTGTCTGAACACCAAATTCTCGCTCCAATTAAAAAGCATTTTGAAAATACGCTTCAAATCTACTCTCGTTTTCGCTCCTTTCGCAATTTCAGCACGATTAAAATCACTGCTCTAATTTGAGATCTCATTGGCTTCAAAAAGAAGTGTGAACAGATCTTAAAACATAAACCGACTAACGTGTGATGAATGGCTCTCTAACGACAAGCGGGGTGCAATTAAATATAGGGGTGTAGCTTAGAAAATTTTTAGGGCGCAGAAACTGCGACCTGCTAGGGGTTCGCGACCTCTAGGATAGCAGTCAGAAATTTTAACCACTCAGCTACAAACGCATTGTTTCTCAACCACTACCAATCACATTTATATTAGCCAAACTTCATTTCAGAATCAGAGCAATTGCAATCACTCAAAATGAAGAAGTGAAGCTTGAAAATGTTCTAGAACAATGCCACAGAATGTTCTAGAACAAAAGCTCAAAAATCTTCAAGCAAAAATGTTGCATTAAAAAAGGTCAACATGTTTACAATAATTGCCTCAAACATCGTTCGAGAGCAAATAAAAACATCCATCCCCCAGCGTAGTAGGCATAGAACTTTTAGGCCCCCCAGGCGAACGGGCTTTTTTTCATATAGTAACGGCTATAAAAACAAATTAATTGTAATTGGGGGCGTTTAAAACACTGGGGCCGAAACTGAATAGATCAAAAATTACAGCACCAAAACAATCCCAAGCCTTAGGCAATTGACGTAATCTTGTTTTAGAAAACAGTTTAGTGCCTTGAATAGCTACATTAACGCAGGCTAAAACAACCAAGTAACGTCGGATCAACTGCTTTCCAACGAGTGGCAGGGGCGCCATTCTGTGTAGCCAGCTTGTCGGGGTGAGAGCCGGGGTTTACTGGGTTTCAGATGCCGTTGATTGAGGTTGATTATACAATACTATTAAAATTTAAAATGAAAAAAAAACAATTTTGGTACTCTTTCGGTGTCACTGCTGTCAATCGAGTTTAGGAGCTTAAAATTGTTAACAAGGGAAGTATTCAGTCAATTAAAAATTTAAAACGTTCAAGCGTAAATTTTGGTTGAAAAAGACAAACACGACTGCGATAATTGATTTAATCTTTGTTCGAGAGCAATTAAACACGTGCAGTAGGAAGTTCAGCGGATCAGACAACTATTTTCTACCTACTGTCCTTGGTAATGGTTTAACTAGCCTACCGGTCTCGATTAATAACTCAATACGTTTTAAAAAGCACTCACTTCTGTGCCCCTTGGGCGTTCTGGTTGTCAGGACATTCTCTGGACCAGTGTTCTGGACTGTTGCAAATGAAACAGTTTCCTCTTCCCCGGCCCCCGCGTCCACCAAATCCTCCCACTCCTCCTCCGCCACGCGCTCCTCTACCCCGTGGAGCTCCATCAAATCGACCACTGCTGAAGCCACCTTGTTGGTAACCACCGCCTAGAAACATGGAAGAAGGGGTGTTTAAGATTTTTAAACCAAATAAAATGAAAATTAAACTGCGCAAGAAACAAAAATAGCTGGCAGATTGCCAGAAAATAGCCGCAATAGCTTCGTAGATCGGCAGTCTAAAAAAACAGTAAAAAAGACAGACCAAAAAAATTCTTTTCATTGAGGGCTGATCTGTTATGTTTTGATTAAAAATCTGTACAAGCTTTTGCTGCCTCTATTAGCTGCTCTCAAATAACCTTCATTTAGAGTGACACACACCCATTTGACCCTATCTCTGAATTGAAGTAAATAAAAGTAAATTTCAAACTGAGGAAGTCATTTTTGAGAGTGAGGTAAGTCACGTGTGACCAAAAATTCAAAAATTTAATCACGCGAATGAACAAAAAACTCGCTCCAATAAGAGCGAAAAATGTCGTCACGCATGCACTTCAGTTCAAATTGCATGAACAAATGAACAAAAGGCCCATTTGAAGTGGTTGTGACGTCATATGGTCTTAACAAAAATCGCGACGACGAAATAAAAAAAACATAGCAGGACAAGTCCTGACCTACAATTCAAAGAATTTTCATTGACTAAACAAAAAACTAGACTTTTATTGGACTAGAAATGGATAGGGAAAACCATTTAGAAAAAAATCCGATCAACAAAATTGAAAAAAAAACAGTAAAAATGAAAGTGAAATTGCCGCACGTGAACAAAAAATTCCAATCGAGAAAGCGAATTTTTGTTCAAACACCGTTTTCTCAATCTACTCTAAAATTTGAGTGAAAAAATTTCACGCCGCAAAACCATTCTCTTTTTCGCTCCAGTTCCTGTTTCGGCGTGACCAAAATCATCACTTCGATTTGACTTCAAAAATCATGAAAAAGTGTGAACAGATCTTTAAAAAAAAGAGAGCGCCCCAATACAATTCAAATTCTTTGAATTGTAAAAAAAACCAAGAGAAGGCCAATAATAGCCCCAGCTATCACTGTGCGGCTATTAATAAAAACATACCCGGCAGATTGCCGGAAAATAGCCGCCGTTGATTCCAATAAGCATGATTGGGATTGAAATAACAGAAGATATTGAAAAAAAAAGATTTTTGTACAAAAACCTTTTTTTTTAAGTCCGATTTATTTTGATGGCATTTCGTAGTTGAACATACTTCTATTTCTTTGAGAGAGGCTACAGGGGCTACTATCAATAACAATAAGCATTATAGATGGTAAATAAGACTTATAGAAACGACGTTCAAATAGCGGGCATCTAAAATTGGGCTTTATGGGTTTATCCCGTTTCTATTTCTGACATCCACTTTTGTACTAACTCTGTTCATTTTGAATTGCTTTGCTGAGCAACTGATGTTCAAAATCACTTTTAGCAGAATGAGAGAAGAGAGAAACTAGCCTAGAGAAGTCAAAAAGATTTCACGCAAAATGTTGAAAAGGCGGCAAAATGAGGTAAAGCGAAACATTTTTTTATTCGACGAAGTAAAAAACATAGAAGGACAAGTCCTGATGTACAATTCAAAGAATTTTCATTGACTAAACAGAAAAAGTAGACCTAGAATGGACTATGAGTGAACTGAGAAAACCATTTTAAAAAAATCAGATAAAAAACCAGAAAAAAAACAGAAAATCAATGTCAAAATTCCGCATGTGAACAAAAAACCACTAGCGAGAAAGAAAATTCTAATTCAAACAAAAATCTAGACCTTGAATGAGCTGTGAAAGGATTGGGAAAACCATTTAGAAAAAAATCCGATCCAAAAAATCGAAAAAACAGTAAAAATCAGAGTGAAATTGCCGCATGTGAACAAAAAACCACTACCGAGAAACCGAATTTTTGTTCAAACGCCGTTTTCTCACTCTACTTTAAAATTAGAGCGAAAAAATTCACGCCGCAAGCCCACTCGCTTTTTCGCTCCATTTCCTGTTTCGGCGTGACCAAAATCACTACTCCAATTTGACTTCAAAAATCATGAAAATGTGTGAACAGATCTTAAAAAAAAGACAGCGCCCCAATACAATTCAAATTCTTTGAATTGTAAAAAACAGGAGCGCTATAATAGCCGGCTGAGAAGATGAGGGCGGCTATTAAAAAACAAGAGAAGGCCAATAATAGCCCCAGCTATCGCTGTGCGGCTATTAATAAAGTAATCCGAACCACCAGCTATCGATTCTCCATCCTAGCTCCCTCTCTCTCTCTGGTCTACGTAATTAACATACCTCCAAAACCGCCCCCGCCACTTCCACCAAATCCACCACCTCCACCGAATCCCGCAGCACGTCCGCTGAACCCACCGCTGCCACCTCCAGTTCCGCCTCCGTTGCGTCCTTTGCGGCACTCTCGTTGCCAATGACCAGGGAGGCCACAATTGAAGCAGTTATCGCCGCCTCCACCTCCGCCTCCTGCACCTCCTCCTCTTTGTCCACCACGGAAGCCTCCTCGGCGAGGCCTTGGGCGCTCAACGCGGATAAGACTCCCAGACAGCTCACTGAATCAAGAGTAAACCGACTTGAAGAGTATAGATCGTCAAAACGAATGAAAAAGAGATTTAATTTCGTTATTGTGAAATACATTAACAATAAGACAGGACAGATGAGATCACCGGAATCAGAACAAAAATAGGCACAAATCTAGCTCATTTTCATTTTTCGAAAAATTTTCCTCCGAATTTAAACAAACCACCAAAAAGATAGCCCAATGGTTCAAAACCGGGCCACTAAAATGGGTCTCTTCAAATCTTACCCCATCCAATTTAAAAGATTTTCGTAGTTAATTTAGCTTAAACGATGTCGGTGATGCTTCAATTATGGACAAAAAAAACGGCGTAAGAAGTATTTTTGCAATCCGCTTTTTGTTGATGTCGAATTTGAGAAAAATTTTTGATGAAATCCAAGCTATTAGCACTCCTAAAAATTCACTAGAGGGAATGATGAATAAAATTTATCAAACTGAAAAAAATCAAGTTGCCAAAACCACAATGACAACCAATAGTTGCACACCAAGCGCAAACATTTGCAGAGTTAATCGTTAGGTAGGCGGCACAAAAAAGTGATTTCAGAAAACAAATGAAAAACAGAACTTTTAGCAACAATTTAAATTCTAGTTTTAGCATTTTTTCCACGGAAATGGTGATAATAAATTATATAACAATGAGCATATTAAAAACCAAAGTAATGACAATTTTTCTCAGTTTGAAATACAAAATGGAAAAAATGAAGCCAAATTTCTTTGGCAAGCTTTCATAGCCTTAAGAACTAATTTAGTGCAATTTTTAGGAAAGAAATTAACCATAAGGTATATTTTTTTCTTCCTGCTTATACCTATATCAGTACACTCCCTTTTGTTAAACGAAAGTAATTTTTAATAAGTTTCAGAAGAGAAATTTGTCCCCCACTCTTTGGTTTTTTGGTACTTGAAAACTGACACTTTCCTGTTTCTGACACGTTCAATTTTCAATATTTTAAATTTTTGAGAAGAAATCTTCAACACAGTAGTTAGTCATAGCTGGAGCGCACATGGAAATGCTCTATCTATGATAATTTGAGAAGCTTCTTGCACTAACTTTACTAACAAGCAAAATTGATAAAGAGAGCAGCACGGCTAGAAGCTATTTTCACCTAAATGTTGCCTTCGTTACTATGATTTCTAACTTACAGAGGCCGAGCACAGAAATAACAGATATCGACTATTTCCAAATTCTAAGGTTACAACCTAACAGTATTACAGTCATCTTCGTTCACTGAAAACTATATTTAAACAGATCATGTAGATATGGAAATGCCTTATCCAAAATTGGTTTCCCCAAATTGCTAAACTTTGGATAGTACTGGCTTAATGTTTTGGGTTGTACTAGATTTGGGTTGGACTAGCTTTGTTTTACTCAGTTCTCAAACAAAATCCAAAATTCATCCATACTTGTATCTGAAGTTTATTTGTTCTGCTGAGTTGGAGAGAAGGGTTATAATCACAGACGTCTTGCCTCTTGGAGAAGAAATTACTTAGGTTTAAAACACGATTGCAGAAGTGGTTTTGAGAACTTATTTGACTGACATGCCCTTCAAGGACAACCTCATCAGATAATCTGGTTCCAGGATCTTCATATCTAATATCCCAGAAGTCAGAAGCATAAATAAGTTAAGTAACCAATCGGGATTTTTTCAAAAATCAATCCAGAGGGGTATAACTTGTATCTGCAGTTAACTGTTTTTGTTGTGTTGGAAAGGGGGTTGTAATCGCAGAAGTCTTGCCTCTCGAAGAAATTATCAAACTTTACAAAACGATTGAAGAAGTTGTTTTGAGAACTTGTTTGACTGACATGGCTTTCAAGGACAACTTTATCAGATAATCTGGTTCCAGGATCTTCACATTTAATCATAGAAATCAACTTAAATAAAAAACATTCCGGAGTTTGTTCAAAAATATAAGATCATGAAACACTGGTTTGTAAGAAATTGGCAGCATATTCAAAGTCCGCAAACAATGAAGTGTAATTTTGACTTCCTTTTGTTTTTACTGCGTCAAGGTATAGGTCCCATGATAAATTTTCCGAGAACAAATTTCCGAGTTTTCCTTTTTTTTTATAACGCTTTGTCCTGGTTAAAAAAAGCTTGCATTAGGCTTCGTTCTTTTTTCGAGAGAGCACAATCTGCATTTTTTTGTAATTTAGTTCAATTTGATTTCGCATCTCCACTAAATTGCATTTTCAATGTCTTGTTGCTATTGTTCCTGTTACATAGAGATCCTACAATTATTGGGTCGTCAACATTCAGAAAACATTCACATTTACTATAATTTCGGGAACGACATTTATAAAAAAAAAACTGAAAGATCGGAAACATTAAAAAGAGAACCTTGTGGCCTACAACTGTGGATTGAAATGAACTGTAATTTTTAAGTACAGACCCCTCTGCTGTCCTCCTTCAGAAAGGAAGCAAAAAATTTTAGGAACCCTAAATCAAAACCGAAACCGTATAATTTATGAAGAATAATATGGCAATTAATTGTATCAGATGCTTTTGCAATGTCAAGGTAAGCTGTTATGGGATCTGTATTGGCCTGAAGTTCTTAAAGTTTTTACAGTAAAACAGAACCTGTGTAATTGTCGAGTGATATTCTCTAAACCAACGCTGCTCACTTCACAATTTACTCCGGAGTTGTTTAATCTCTTTACTAGCAGGCCCGCAAAAGTATAACAAGATCATTTGAAAAATAGAAGTATTAAAATTCATTTTTTTTCTACCACCTCGGGCTGGAACACATGCCCCTCGTTCAACACCCGTAGGTATTACGTTACGTTACCGATGTGTTTGGTTTAGTATAATACCTCCAAGTCCCAGCAATTTTGTGTTCAACTGTTTTCGGCTTTGCTGACCCTTATAATTAGGGAGCGCTAAGACTTGTACAGATAACGAAATTCTACATGGTGTCGTAGCGTAACGCATGTAATACGTTAGGCTGCATTTTTAAGGAGCGTAAAAAAGAGAAGAAACAAGATATGGAGGGAGAGAAAACAGAAAAAAAACAAAGACAGAAAGGAATGAGAAGAAACGAAAGGGCGAAACGAGACAGAAGACAAAGGAAAGACAGAAAAAAGAAGAAGGACAGCAAAACAGAACAGAAAAAGAGAGAAAAGAAAGACAGAAAAGACAAAAGAAAGAGAAAAAAGTCGAAAGAAAGGAAGAGAAAGAGAGAAAAGCAAGATAAAACGAGAGAAAAAATGACCGAAAAAAAGACAAAATAGAGAAAAGACGGGTGGACGAAAGAGGAAAAAGTCAAAAAAGACAAAAGAAACAGAGAAAGAAAAACAAACGAAAAAAAAGAGCAAGAGAGAAAGGAGGGAAAAGAAAAAAAGGACAGAAAAGAGAGAGAAAAGAAAGACAAACAAAAGAGAGAAAATAAATCGAGAAACGAAAGACAGAAAAGAAAGAGACAAGAGACAGAAAAGCAAGAAAAGAGAAAAGCAAGAGAGAAGTAAGAGAGAAAAACAGGAGAGGGAGAAAATGCGAAAGGAGAGAAAGAAGAGAAGGAGGGAGCAGAAAGAAACAAATGAGAAAAGAAAGGAAAAAAGAACAGAAAGGAAAGAGTTAAAAGAAAGAGAAAAGAGACAGAATTGAAAGACAGGAAAGAGAAACGCAACATAAAAGAAAAACAAATCAAGAGAAAAAAGAAAGACAGAAAAAACACAAAAGAGCGGTAGAGAAAAGAAAAAGAGAAAGGAAAGAGAAAAGAACGAGAAAATAAAGAGAAACGACAGAGGAACAAAATAGAAAACGAATGAAAACAAATAAAGGCAGGAAAAAAAACAGAAAAAAAAAACAGACAAAAGCAACAGAGAAAAGAGAGAAATGAAATACAGAAAAGAAAAAGGAAAACGCCAGAAAGCAAAAAAAGAAGAAAGCAGAAAGAACAGAGAAAAAAAGAGAACGAGAGAGACAGAAAAGAAAAACAAAAAACGAAAAGAGGCAGAAAATACTATTAGAAAAGCAAGAGAAAAGAAAGACAGAAAAGTGAGCGAGACAATAAAGAGAGAAGCTAACCAGGAACAAAAGAGAGAGAGGATGAGAAAAAAGGCAGAAAACAACAGAAAAGAGAAAACAAACAGAAAAGAAAAGCAGAGAAGAAAGAGTACAGTAAGACAGAAAAGAAATAGAAATGAAAGAGGAAAGAACAACAAGCTAAAGAGAGGAACGAAAAAGAGAAAAACCATTAAGAAACTAAAAGGAGAAAAGAAAGAATAGAAAAGAGAAAAGAAACGCAGACAAATACAGAAAAAGACAGAAAAAAAAGCAGAACGACAGAAAAGAGAGAGAAAAGCAAAAGAAAAGGAGAGATAAGGAAAGGAAAAAAGAAAGAGAAAAGAAAGTGAAAGGAAAGATAAAAAGCAGAAGAGACAGAAAAAGAAATAAAACAAAACAAAACAAATGAAGGCGAAAATAAAAAAAGGAGGAGCAAAGAAAGAAAGAAACGGCAGAGAAAAGATCTTCCTTCGGAAGTAAAAAAGAAAAATAGACCAAATTCTTCACAGCCTAACATTTGAAAAAAACTGGAAACAAAAGATTCAGTTAATTAAACTTCAGTTGTACAAAAATTTTATGAGACTGAGATCAAGCAAAACTGAAAACAAAAGAAGCAAAAGATTGTTTAAAAATTGGTCACGCAAACATTCAGCGTAAAAAGTTCCGATTAAAAACATCCGTGGCTATCCAGTCATTGACCTTTATTGCATAAATTACGTTTCGGTCACTGACTTTTTAACAATGACAGCTTTTCGGTCATAGGCAGCTTTTCCAAAAATGAACCATTTTTACATTCAGTATTCAGTCATTCACCTTTACGGCATAGAAAACTTTTCGGTCATTTACTTTTTGGCAAGGTCAAGTTTTCAGTTATTGACTTTTTTCAAAATACATGCGAATCAAAACGCTTTGATGTATATTTAAGAGGCCTTAAAACATGTGAAGATTAGGAGCTTAAACATTGTGGTATAGGTATTCGAAAAATTTTTAATATGTAGATTGATAGAAGGTAGATAGTGACAGTAGAAAGGCATGGAGCACAAAAAACTGTGAAAAAAGGAGGGAATTGGAGAAAGTGGAAACGGATGCGACGTTAATGGACAAAAATCCCGATAAATACGCGGCTCAACTGTTTCTTAGCTCAACTCATTGCGCTTCTGCCTCTTAACTCACGGACCCAGGTTCAAATCCGACTGTTGCCAGTCGCTTTTTGCCGAAAAGCATGTTTAGGGGCTGTTAAAACATGTAAAGATTAGGAGCTTAATAATGGTGCCTTTTATGTCGACACTAAATTAATATAAAGATACACTAGTCGTTCGAAGAGACATATACACTAGTCGTTAATCTTATGTCTATATAAATTTCATTTCTAAAATGAGGACGAATAAAGACTTCTATATAACTGGAAACTCGCATTTGTTGATGATAGAGATGAACAGAACTATAAGATGAAATTTTGTGTACGGCAATGCAGCTTCAAGTAATATTGTGATTCGTTAGTCGAATGATTTGTAACCACTTCGAACCTTTATTTCTTCGAGTGTACTTGCGCAGAACTGAATATCATCAAGAAAAAGTTCTGGTTGCAGCAAATCTCATATCTGCACCTCTGAGTTATAAAAACAGAGGCAAAACGTTCATTGCGTCATTCTGCAATTTCCTAGTAGTCACTAACAAAGCGGTTTTTGATTTTCATTAGGTATGTTAGGGCAGATTAAGCAGTGAATTGTTTCAACAAACTAAAAGCATCTGCTGACGACCATATTTTACTTTTTTTTTCAATGAAATGATGCTCGTCAATAAAAGTGATAGTTGGTAATTCGATAGAAACTTTTTTTGTTGGTTCGTGTTACTTTCTTCGGCAGTTCTTAGCTTATTATCAAAGTGAATACTTTTTCCGGACATATAGAAAGGAGCTTTTGCCCTTCTGATAGCTTTTGGATTGGTTGCATTGCAAGCTAAATCTAAATAATTGTTCAAAAAAGGTTTTCAAGATATCATCAACGGAAACTTCCGACAACATTTCAAACTCCGAATCACTTGCACAATTGACAAAAAGTCAGCAACCAAGCCAGCGAAAAGACACCGGAACCAACTTGAATTCAAACATGACTAAAGCCGCCGCTAATCAATCAAATGTGTCCCTCAGTATCTCATTCGATCAGAAAAAAAACGATATAAAAATAACTACAATGATGATCAATATTGAAGTCATTAATCCGATATTTTTCGCAAATCTCCACTAGTTGCCACTCCCAAAGCAACAACTCTTGTCACAGTTTGTGATACCATTTCTATTCAAACAACGTCTTTAACCATAAAAAGAAACTCTTCTGTCCAAGTTACGACATCCAAAGTAAGGACCCTTGTTGATAATCCTTGAATTCAACCTCCGAATACACAAACATGGAAGAGGATATACTGAACGATAAAAAAACAAAGCCAGAAAAACTTAAAGCCATTTATTGCATTTCAATAAAAAATACAGTTAGTCATAAACGATCAACTTTTAATTAATCAAACATTTTGCCGTAGTAACTTAAACTAACATTTGATATTAGATAAAAAATTTTTTGAACAGCACTATTCTGAGAAGCACATTAAAGAACAATAACAAATTTGAAAATTCAAAAATACACGAAAACAGGCCAAATTTGACTCAGAATAATGACTACTTTTTGGAACAAAAATCCTTTAAGTGATAAATTCAAAAAACTAACAAAACCAAACAATTCTGAATGCGAATCATTAAAAAAACTCGCGCCACTAATAGTGAAAATGAACGCCACGCACGCAAATCACTCAAATTGACTGCATGAAAGAACAAAAAGCAGATTTCAAATCTGCGTGACGTCATATTTTTCCAAAAAATACAACAAAAAACAAAGAGGGCCAACAAGAGCTCGCTATCACAGCTATCAATAAACAATCGTGCAGAGTCAGCAGAAAATATTTTGTACATAGACACAAACTAGTTTTCTCAATCTAGAGATAAAAATCTTATAGCTGGTCATCTATCCAAAAAATGGAGAAAAACTAGTAACCACGTTGACATAGAATAAATGCATTTTCAACAAACTATGTTCCCCAATCTAGAGGAAAGTTCGCTATCCATCTAATTTAACATTAAGAAATGAGTAAGAATGAAATCATTTTTCAAAAAGAGATAAACTATGTTCCTGATCCAGAGCCAAAGTTGTCATAATAGCTCATTTTCAACCACAAGTGTCTTAAGGCGCTATCTGAATTAACAAAAAGTCAGCAGAAACGATTAGTCGAGTCACATTGTAGAATCTATTTAAAGCAATGCAATGAACCAGGTTTTTCATCCAAAGCTACCTTCATATAAATGGTTACCTATGCAGTATATTTCTCTAATTCTAATATCATTATTAATAATTTTCAACCCGATGGATTAGTTATTCAATAGAAAATATACGCATCAGATTGCTGGAAAATAGCCGCTATTAATTCCAAAGACCAGGATTGGGATTGACACATTCATCACAAAATGAAACAAAAAATTTCTTCCAACAACAGATCATCAAAACTACGTGGTTGACTGCATTTGGTATACAGGTTTAATATGAATAAACAAAAATATGGATTATAAACTGTCAGCAAAGATTAATTATAACAAAGTTCGGGAAGCAGTATTCAAAAACTGAGCTTCAATTCGTTTCTTCTGATTTCCTTCTTCGATTTGACTGTATATTTTACTTTGCTGCGCAACTGCTGTTTAACAGCACTTAGAGCAGAATGACAAAGAATGATAGGAATGAAACTAGCGGCAAAAATATGTAACATGAAACAATTTTTTGAGCAAGTAAAAGATACCCGCAAGACTCCGGAACCAACTCGAATTCAAACATGACTAAAACCGCCGCTAATCAATCAAATGTGTCCCTCAATATCACATTCGATCAGAAAAAACGATATAAAAATAACTACAATGATGATCAAAATTGAAGTCATTAATCTGATATTTTTCGCAAATCTCCAATGGTTGCCACCCCCAAAGCAACAACTCTTGTCACAGTTTGTGATACCATTTCTATTCAAACATTGTCTTTAACCATAAAAAGAAACTCTTCTGTACAAGTTACGACATCCAAAGTAAGGATACTTGTTGATAATCCTTGAGTTCATACATAAACATGGAAGAGGATATACTGAACGATAAAAAAAACAAAGCCAGAAAAACTTAAAACCATTTATTTCATTTCAATAAAAATACAGTTAGTCATAAATGATCAACTTTTAATTAATCAAACATTTCGCCGTAGTAACTTAAACTAACATTTGATATTAGATAAAAAAATTTTTGAACAGCACTATTCTGAGAAGCACATTAAAGAACAATAACAAATTTGAAAATTCAAAAATACACGAAAACAGGCCAAATTTGACTCAGAATAATGACTATTTTTTGGAACAAAAATCCTTTAAGTGTTAAATTCAAAAAGCTAACAAAACCAAACATTTCTGACGCGAATTATTTAAAAAAACTCGCGCCACTAATAGTGAAAATGAACGCCACGCACGCAAATCACTCAAATTGACTGCATGAAAGAACAAAAAGCAGATTTCAAGTCTGCTTGACGTCAAACTTTTGCAAGAAAACAACAAAAAACAAAGAGGGCCAAAAACAGCTCGCTATCACAGCTATCAATAAACAATCGTGTTGAGTCAGCAGAAGAGTATTTTATACATAGACACGAACTAGTTTTCTCAATCTAGAGATAAAATTCTTATGGCTGGTCATCTATTCAAAAAATGGAGAAAAACTACTAACCACGTTGACAGAGTAAATTCATTTTCAACAAACTATGTTCCCCAATCTAGAGGAAAGTTCGCTATCCATCTAATTTAACATTAAGAAATGAGTAAGAATGAAATCATTTTTCAAAAAGAGATAAACTATGCTCTTGATCCAGAGCCAAAGTTGTCATAATAGCTCATTTTCAACCACAAGTGTCTTCAGGAGCTATCTGAATTAACGATTTTAGAATTCTGAATTAACTATTCTGAAGTAGTACAACATGAAAAACAATTTTCAACCACTTAAATTTGACAACAGATGACAGCAATTACAGAACCTTCTAAAAGTAGCTTGACGAATCTAGAACCCTCCATCGAGTTTTTTTTAAAAATCAGAAACATGTAAATTAAACTAACCAATTGATTAATGTTACATGTTAGAAATTTATTAATCAAACATTATTATTTTCTAATTCATAACAAACTAAGGTTCAGTTTTCTTAAAATAGATTAATAAAAAATATGTTTGAATCCTGCAACCCTTCTGCCATTGGAACTCTTTCGTGTCGTTTAAGCATTTCCGCTGTAACTTTTTGTTTAAATTTGGTCTTCGACGTTTCTTTTCTAATTGTAATTGGAAGTGTGTTCCATTTTCCAATACAATTACGAACAATTGAACCATTGCTCCATTTTGACTTACATCTTTGTTCTAATAAAAGGTTATGAGTTCGATTGTTTGCAATAATTGGCACGTTTACTAAAAATCTGAAATAGTTATTAGAGCGATTTCTTGTTTGTTGGAGAATATTGTAAAACCTATTTAATGACACTCGTGTTTTTTGGAGCTCTGCCGGGAGAATTTTAGTCCCCAGCCCAAAAGTAGATCTCTGCCAGTATCGTATTTGGTTTTCATAAAGCAAACTTTTATTCCCCAGTTTAACTGTTTGTTAATTCTGTCAATAGAGGAAGATGTTAAATTTTGAAAAAAATTGCACTGAAATCTAAATGAGACAAAACTAGTGTTTTAAAAAAGATTTATTCTTGTTTTTAAAGGTATCTGATAACGAACCAAATAAAATGATCTGATTGCCGAAGCCATTTTACTGATAACCTTATTAAGTTGATTTTGGTAATTCAGTTCCCGATCAATTATTACACCTAAACATCTACAATTTTTAGATGCTCCCAATCAGTGTCCCTTGAAATCGACAGTTTCAATGATGGGAAATTTTTCATTCCTGAACACGATTAGCTCCGTTTTTTCCGCGTTCAAGGTTAACCTATTTGCTTCATATATTGATCTGTCTTGTTTAATGTATCTTCAGCTATTAGCTGCAATTTTGCTTCATTCTTTGCATGACACAGAATTGCAGTATCATCGGCAAACTGTAGTACATCACAATTCGTTGATACAGCTTCACTGAAGTCGTTGACATAAAGTATAAAAATTAAAGGCACTAAGACAGTTCCCTGAGGAACACCGTGGTTTATGACAACCCAATCTGATTTTGCTATCCCATTTTTTACACACTGTCTTCTATCACAAAGGAAGGAGTTTAATAAGATTCTTGCATTCTCCCCAATTCCATAAATCCTATTTTTGTCCATAGAAACATCTACAGATAATGAGTTGAAAGCCTTTGCTAAGTCTAAAAAAAGTTTAACATTTTCGTTATCGTCAACGCGTTGGTTTATTTTTTTTCAGTTAATTAGATGATAGTATCGAGACAGGATTTTTGCTTTTGAAATCCGAATTGATTCTTGTTAATCAGACCATTAAGAGTTCGGTGGTGAGTTAGTTGTTCAAGTAGTAATCGCTCAAAAATTTTCGCTAAAGTTGGTGTGACTGATATGGGTCGATAGTTTTCTGGTTCTAGTCGGTCTCCTTTCTTATAAACAGGTGTAAGATGGGCTGCTTTCAAAATATTAAGAAACGTGTTTTTGTTTATACATTCATTGACGACAAATTGTAAATGAGTTCCAATAGACAGTTTACTATCTTTCAGCGCCTATGCTGGTATATAGCCCGGTCTGGGCGATTTATTCTTAAGTAGATTATCAATAACATTACACAATTCTTTTCTGGTGACTGCTCGGAAGCTAAATTTCGGTCCCTCAAATGTTAGGGAAGAATGATTTGGAGAAACGTCTTTGCCTTTGTATAATCCGAGCCTCGCAAAACAGTTATTGGCAATCTTTCTGTCATCCTCAACAAAAAGACTACCTTCCCTTACTTTGTCAATTTTTTCTGTTTGACTATTGGAGTTGATCCTGTTTTTGGTGAATTTCAATTGTTCTCTTGAAGTTGGTAGCTGCTGGAAAAAATTCTTTCTATAATCATCTGCAGCTTTTTTCAGTTTTCTATTCACTGAATTGCGTAAAGATTTGTAAATATTATAAATCTCTGGTTTTGAGTTTTCTTCCACGCATTAAAGAGACGGTGTCTTTAATTTATGAGACCACGTAATTCCTTTGTCAACCTGGTACTACTTTCTACCAACTTCAAGGGTGCATGACAACTCAGTAAATTTTTAAAAATGTCGATAGACAATTTGAGAAATTTTAGCCCTGAAAGAACAATGGAAAATAAAAATATTTCTGAGGTAATTTTTCCCTTGTTTCAGAAACTCAATCGCTGCAAAAGCATTGGAAACTTAAAGTTTTCGACCAGTGCCAAGCTACCACTATTTCTTTTAATCGTTTAAAATTTATTCTGAAAAAATAAAAAAAGTGGCAGATTTACTAAAAAGCAACGTATCTTCGTCACCTTTAGTCCTAACAACCAATGAAACAATCTAATAAAAAAGAAAAAAATCTTTATAATTGACTTCTATGACCTTGCTGCGACGTCAAAAATTGATAATCTTCAAATGAAATAAGATCTAATCATTTGACTTTAACTCCTCAACGCTATGAAAAGCAGAGTAATTGAGAGTGAGGAAGTCGTTTTGAGAGTCAGGTAAGTCATGCTTGACCAAAGAATTATTGAGTCGCATAAACGAAAAACTTAACCTTATCATAGCAGAAGATAAAGACCCGCATATACAAAAACTGCATAAACAAAAGCTGATTTAAAGTGAGCGAGAAGTCAGATGATCGTAACAATTATCTTGCCGACGAAATAATCAAAGCTAAGAGAAGGCCAATAATAGCTCAGCTCAGCTAACGCAGCTAATTAAAAAACGATTCATATCAAAATTGTCAAAAATGCAAAAAATTTTTCAATATCATTTCGGAATATAATTTAGGGTGATAATCCACTGCTGAGCAATGAGCTGAACTCCCACATGTAGGTAGATAGGAAAAAGGCGCACTAATTGGTGATTAAAAAACGAAAGGAAAAGATTGTTGGGACAAATTTTTTAAAAAATGTATTGCATTATTTTTCATTACCTCAGAGAAAAAAATCATTCTTTGAACAGTGGGATTTAAATTGATCATTTTTAAAGAAAAAATGATTGCATTTTTCATCAAAAAATGAACATACAGTCATTAGAGAGATAAATAGTCGAAACGTTTTAATTTTTGCTTTCGTCCTCTATACCAAGCCAGTGACCCCAATTTCGAGTGCTCTAAGAACGCATCTTTGAAACAATTTTCAATGAGGAAAAATATTTGATCGCGTAACCATTGAGTTTTGAACTAATTTTTGTCAAACAATTTGCATAAAAATTGCTGAAATGCATGGGAAACTGCGAGACCTTTGCTACCATAATTTTGCTTCTATTAGTTTCTAGCTTGATCAAAAATCAACCTGGCTCTAGGATAGCTGTTTTTGTAGAATTTTAAGTTTTAAAAAATTGTTAGGGAGCACCGAATGATTCAAGTTAATGACTAGCATGATTAACCGGCTTCTTCTCGCAAAAAATAAATCTAACCTTCGGGTGCAAAATTTGCAGAAAAAAACGGCGAGTTCTCGTTTTTCAGAGGTGACACCCAAATTGTTTTTGCTCTAGAAGACGTCTTTTTAAAACATTTTTCCAAAGAGAGAACACATTTTGGCCCCCTGACTGTTCAGCTTTGAAATTATTCGCCAATACAGCAATTTGTCGTAATTTGCAAAAATGGCCTCCCTAGCTCTGAAAAAGAACAATTATGCAAAGAATTTGGTTACGAAAAAACGCCATCAGATATTACGCCCATAAAAAAAATTTCAAAGGTCTCCTTTATCAACTAAAACTAAATGAACAAATTCCCATTATTGCTGAACTTGATAATTGTACATCCGATCCATTCCGAATACGGGGACTACTCTTTTGATGTAAAGTCTCCAAACCAACTCATCAGACTCCAAACCTCCAAAGACTCCAAACCAATCAAAACTCGACATCTCAAAATTCTTACGCAGTTTTCAACAAAATCCTCATATAGCGTCACATGAAGACGCAAAATAGAAACCTTTTAAGTTTACGTTAATATTATTGTGATTCATGTTCTCGACTGATTAGTAAATGTTTGATTTCAGGGACATTTCAAGTCATACTTTTTAATTACATCCAAGCATGAACTCTTTGTTCAAGAAAAAACTCTGAGAAACAGAAATGCTAATACAAACGGTTCATACCTTAAAAATGAAGTATGAAAAAAATCAAAGGGTGTAACATTTGTTCGTATGACTTTTCTACAAAGCTATTTCCAAGCCAAAGAGGGATATAGAAGAAGTACGAGAAACAACGTCAGACAAGTAACAGCATTGGAACTAATATTTAGTGAGCGAAGAATAGAGAAAACTTGATACTCTTATAACGATTACTTTAGTAATTTCTATTATGTTTCTGATTAATCTATGTTTCAGGTCTTCGGGTAAATAGTGAATTCGTTGTGGCTATACCCTTTATAACATATTTGTGTTCAACTTCAATTCAAATCTAATTCTACAATCTCTTTTATCGACCAATTTTCATTTCAATCATCTCTTCAACAACTCCAACTTTTTGGTAAGAACTCATTCCTATTTTACAAATTATATCCAATAACATATAAGCATATGAATACAATTATTACAATCATTTTATCCAATCAGGATCAACTATCAAACCATACTTTCTATAATATTCATGATCGAATTCTAATGTTGCTGTTTCGGTCATGACACTGCGCCTTGTTTTATTAAAACTTAACTACTAAGTTCAGTAATTTCAAAATTAATGCGCCTTGTTTTATAATAAGCAATATTCAGGTTTAGCAGCTATTAAAAATTTAATTGCAATGACGAAGTATTTTTTTTTAAATAAGTGTGTAGAATTTAATTTCTAGGTTTTACACATGCAGACTTTTGCCCACAGTCATAAAATATTAAGCTTGGTGGTTATCTGAGCTGAGTTTAAGGTCTAATTTGGAGAGCAATCTGCTCACACAAAGATTGCATAGGATTTTGTTCCTCATATTGGGGTGCTCGTATTAGCCATTACGGTTGCCTCTCTGAGATCTTTCTCATTTAGCACATAATTTGTTTCAAAGAAGTCAGTCCTCTGAAGCTTTAGAAAGTTAAACTGTACATCGCTGATAACTGACGTCCGTATTTGTTTGTCAAATAACCAAATAGTAATTGTAGCACAAGAGAAATAAAAAATGATGTGACACCAATGGCGACTGTTATTTTCCATGTTGAGCTATCTGTGAAGCGGTTTCTCAAGCTTGGTTTAATGGTTTTCATATTTCCAATTATAGATTCAGTTAATTCGTCAAGACGATCAAAAGATTTTCGATGGTAGTCCGGTACATTCGCCAATTCAAGTTGTACTTTTTCAATAACCTGTTCTCTTGCTTGTGTCAAAGTTGAAATATGTGGCATCTCGTTCAAAGATGGTATTTTCGAGAATAAGTGTTGTAAAGGATCCGTAAGGTTGACATCGATTCTAATCATCATTTCTACATGAAAACATGTCAGCTCTGAGTTCCATGAATCGTGTTTCTATTTTTGTTCCACATTGTAATTCTATTACGCAAGTTTTACATCCTGGCAGCCTTTTTCGCTTTAAGGGGTCGTTATTCTTCATCTCACTTAAAAACATGTCAAATTTTTCTGAAGCTGAAGTAATTAACCATTTGCCATTACCCTAATTTTTAGCTTTCTCTTTAACAGGAAGTTTCACAGTGTTTATGTTACAATTTTGTAAAGCTGCAAATTGATTTCCGATAAGCAAAGCTCCAAGGCATGTATCTTCTGCTGTCTCAAGGGAAAAACCGTTTGTGCAAACTGAGAAACTGCTTGATCCAATACATGAATCAATTTCTGGTTGAGATAGAAGAGCAATTCGTCTGGTTGACTCAGCGATTGCTATGTAATCTGCTTCCCATCTCATATTGGGAGGCATATCCGTCGGTATCATTCGTTGGCATAGGTATTGTGATGGAACGATACAGATTAAGAGCAGTTGACCCAGAGGCAAACGGAACTGCGAGACGAAAAATCATACCATAATCTTCCACTACAACATTTGTCAACAGTTTTGTTTCATAATAAGTAAGGATTTGAGAAGGAGGTATTGCTAGAGTTAATCGATCATCCTCTTTTGTCTGCTGGGTAGCTAAAGATTGAAGGATTTTGTCCAATATTTGCTTTGGAACCAAAGCCATGGGTATGAATTTGTTTATTTCATTATTAAGTGCCAATAGAGGACTTGCCAGATTTGTTTGCAATTTCAATTTCTGATCCCGGGCGTAGAAATATTGTGTGCAGGCCATCAGTTTACTCGAGTTTGAGTTTATGACATCTATCGCCTTATTCAGAGTACTTGCCTGTTGTTTCTGCGTTTGAATAATCTGTTTTTGAGTTTGTTTAACATCTTTCAATTGAGATGCTACAATATAGAATTTGTCATTAAGTTTACTCTGAACTTCGATCCATAAGTTTTCGTTTTCTTCAAGTTTTTGTAGAGCAAAGTCAATGTCATCCCGATTTTTCGTTGATCCACCACAAGCTCCAAATATACTTCCAATCGAGCACGCAATTCCTGCTCCTGCTGTAACAGGACTCGCAATCAAAGGGACTCCACGTCGGTTTCTCTCATGTGAATCATTTCTCATCAGTGTTTCCAAAATATCTGTTCTTAAGTCTTGTAGATCTCTCCGAGCAAGTTGTAATTGTTTATCAACAAAGCCAGACAAGTAATCAAAATTCAACGAGCTTTCGTTAGTATTCATATACGTCAGGTTGCATCCGTATTTATAAGTATTCCAAGATTGCTCTAACATTGATGAAATATTAGCCAATTGAATATCAAGACTATCGGGCAATGAAGGAAATGGAATTATGAATTCTACATTTATAAACTTTTCTGCAAGTAACAGTTTCTGTTGGTAAACAAATTCAATTCCATTGTTGGTAATTTTGTCATTGAGGAAAGCAATTTGTATAACAATTAAGAGAAAGAATTCAGTAATAAGTTTTGTTGTGCATTTCGTTTTAATCTTGACTAATTCTTTTTGTTGACATTTGCATGAATTTTCCAATTTGAAAGTTGAAATAAGAGCAGGACTTAAGTTTTTGCTTCAGTTGGCCAGACAAAAGCAATCTTAACTGCCTACAGAATATAAACAAGGTTGAAGTTAAAATTAGTAAGTTTGCAAGACTATAAAATAACAGAACGCAGTCATCCCAATGAGGGAATTACTCCTGTAGGGCTAATAAAGCTCAGAGGAAGTAAAACTTTGCTTGTAATCTAAACAAGCCTAAAGAGGAAGCAATGAAGTAATTTGGGAATTTTTCCTCAAAATTGTTTATTTGATTTTAATTATATGCTCTAGGTATAACCTTGTTTTTGCGCTCTAGGTGTTATTTAGTTTTCATAGGCATGAATAAGATGAGTAAGGTGTAAGTTTTGCTCAAGGCGCAGTGATAAAATGTCGGTTGAAATTTGTACTAAATAACTTTGTTTTTATTTTCAGCTCATGTGTAATGAATAACTTGTACAACTCAAGCAGGTAATGGTTTTTTAGATTAATAATGCATGTCATCTTTCTGTTCGCCTTATATTTTTGTTCAACTTTATGTTGTACTAAAATTGAGTACGACGTAGAAACGGAGGTTCTGTGTTGTCAAAGCAATATGTCCTTCATTGAAAACGGTGTTGTGGTGTTTTCAATTGACAAATTGGAGTACCCTTGTGAGGCGTCTGTTGCTGTTGGTGACGGCGACTCTACTGTCTTAGCTGGGTGATCGGGCTAATTGTCTGCTTCTTAGCTAGGCTCTGTGTATTTCCAGCAATAATTGTCTTAATTGTCAAATGTTGTTACTAAATTAAGTTTTGAGTAACTGAATTTTTCATTAAAGTAACTAAGGTTTTTTTTATTAATAGCAATTATTTTTTTAAGATCAAATGGCAATTACTCGTTGTAAATCAAATTTGCAAGACATTCAAACACGATTTCGAAATTTCAATAATGAATTTAGAAATCCAGATAAGCTAAAATCAATTGGTTGGCAACCTGTACCCATAGTCAACGTAAATCAGTCTACCGATTGGCTTCAAGTTACCAGATAATTAATATCTGCGGGATATTCGAAGTATGTGGAAAACGATTGGGTGAAAACTCCTATTGCTATTACAAATCATCGGTTATTTGAGCTTGATCCAGAATTTGTCTCTTTCTTAAATAATGTTAATAGCGAGTCAAATTTTCTTACGAAAGTTAATAAATGTTTTAATTTGCCATCAAGATTAATAAACGGTGGTCGAGAATCTCGCCTGTATTCAAAATTAGAAAGTCCCGAGGAAAGTTTGCAAAGTGATTCATGGTGCCACAGTATGACGATGAAAGATCTTGTAAAATACACTATTCCTTCTTGTTTAAAGGAAACAAAATGCGATGCAATTATACAATATAATTGTTGGTGGACTGATGGTCACATTGAAACAGGAGGCAAAGATTCTATCTCAGTAACTCCAATTGGGGAGAAATTATATTTTATATGTACTCCTGGTGTCCATTCCGTGAATTTTGAAAAACGAATGCGTAAATTTGAGGACTTTTCAACGTTTATTTCTGATGGTCCAGAAAGTTCATTAATTCAGAAAAATGTCTTCTATTACATTCCAAAACCTGATTATATTTTGTGCCAGCCCAGTTTATGTGCACATGCGGTATTGACTTCAAGCGTTGGTGTTTCATTTGTGTGGGGTTGGGAAGCGTGTAACATGAAAGATTTCAACAGGGCTGAGCGTACACTTAGAAGTTATGGAACGGGAATTAGACATGAAGGATTTAAGTCACTTTTAAATTACGCTGGAACGGAAGGCGCGCTTCAAATAAGCCAAGAACTTGATAAGAGGAACAAAATTGTAACAAGTGGTCTAACAGAACATTTGTATGCGTTTTCACAGTCTGGCCAGTCTGTGATAACAAGTAGTGGTAATAGTTCCAGAATAAAACGTGGGCGAAAGCCGGGTGTTGACGGTGCTAACAAGCGAAAGAAAAGGAGTTTCCGATTTCCAGCCAACAAAGACAAATACATTGCAAAGCGGATTAAGGAAGAAGGTTAAAACAAAATAAGCGCTGCTAACTCAGTAATATTATAGCTTATATGTATATTTTATTTAGGAAAGTGGATAAAACATATAAGGAAATTCTCCTGGCGTGAATGTGTGGCAACTTGTGCTGAAAATGTAACTATGGAGCACCGCTCATTGCTACTGGAGTATGCTGAATGCTTAGCAGTTACAGCCAGTATGGATATAGCTGTTTCAAAATGGCTTCCAAGTACATTGAGTCATGCAGAAAGGCATGATTCAGTGTCAATAAGGTATAACTGTGCGTTGAAATTATTCACCCCTTTAGTTCTGAGTGAATGCTATGAAGCATATTGTAGACTAAACGATAGGTAATCACAAGGTGAACAACGCTGTGCATGTAGATTTTTCAATTTTTGTCTCTAAAAAGAGATTTTTCAGTTTTAATAATAATAACATGTATAAGCATAGTAAATGATCATGCAAATTTGAAGTTTCAAGCTGTGAAACAAATGAATAACCAAAGTATTCCTATTTTGCCTGCGGGTAAATTGGAATGGTCTACACATATTGTTATTCTCTACGCTGTTAAATATATATATATATATATATATATATTAATGTAATGTAGACAGTAATACGTTATGTAGAATTGTTTCAATGTAATGTCTTAAGAGTTAAGTTTGTAATCTATGAGTCATTACTGTGTGTTGAGTAAGTTTTCCTAAAGACAAAGTGGAGCAAGCAAACAAACAGAAGACATGATCAATGATTAGGCTAAGTAAAATTGACATAATTGTAGTAATTAGGTAATTAAAAGTAAAAAATAATGCAGTTTGATCTTGTCTGTCAAAATGGTGATAAATCAAGAATTATTTACCAGAAGAAAAGAATTGTGTTTGTTTTCTTTCACGACCATACCGTGATGTAGTGTTAGCGACTTGAGGTCCAGTTTTTGAGACTTTTGGCATTGGTTGTATAACTGTATGTGATTGTGTAGGTTGGGAGAATGTCTGAGAGGTTGATGGCTGTTGCTCTGTTGTTTTTGTTTGCTTTCGTTGCTCACGTTTTTCTGTAATTAACCTCGCTAGATTAGACGTTGGCGGTTGCATAGAGGTAGAGTGTTGGGTTTGTGTTGGTGATGATGCTGCTGATGACTCTGAAGTTGGTGTAGTATATTGTTCAGGTGTTAAAAACTGTGGCGATGTTTGAGAGCTATTTGTAGACTGGGGGGTTGTTTCTCCCGAAAATGTAAGTGCTTCTGTTTGTGTCAATGGTGCTGGTGTCAATGTAGGGTCTGGTTGTGGCAGATTCTGTTGTCGTGAGACTTTTGATGTAATGTGTGGTGTACTTCTATTATCTATAGGACGATATGTTGTGTTTTCTAAGTGTGCATCAAAAAGTTGTGGTTCCTTAAGTGCTTCTGGAATTAAAGGATCCTCAAGAAATTTTTGTTCGTCGATATCATCGAGATCTTCGATTTTGGAACTGTGGTGTGAATGGTTTTAGTCTGACTCTATGAACAATTTGTGTGTAGTTTGTTTTTGTTTTCCGAATTAGATAGTTACTTCTAGTTAGAATTTTCTCAACACGATAGATTCCTGTCCATTTACTTTGTAATTTTCCAATCTTCTCGTGTTCTGTTGTTATTAGCGGATGGAGCAACATACAATAGTCATGTACTTTCAATGGTGTAGCTTTTGCTTTTCTATCATAATAATCTCGGTATTTATTGAAAGAAGCAACTAAATTTTCTTTTGTTGTAGCAAAGATGTTATTCAACTTAGTTTGTAGATCACTCACGTAGTCGAACTTACTTGAGTAGTTTGGCAGTGTTTTGTTGTTGAAGCGAAGATCGATTGGGTTCATTGCTATCCTGCCATGAAAAATAAGTGTTGGTGGGCACCCTAGCACTGTATGATAGCTTTTTTTGTGTTGGAATACTGCCAGATCAACGTATTTATGCCAGTCATGTTTGAGTTGGTTTTCATAAATTTTAAGATAGCGTTTCAGTGGTCCGTGAGATCTTTCAAGAAGGCCGATTGTTTGAGCGTGTTTAAAAGTTGCGTGATTTAGTTTAAACTCAAGCATTTCTGAAAGGTTCTGAATTAGTTTTGATGTGTATACTGACCCTTTGTCTGTTAGGATTCCTAATGGACTGTAGGAATGTCTCAAGAACCATTGCATTAAAATCTTAGCCACTGTTTCAGCTGAGGGGGATGTGATTGGTTGTGCAAACATATATTTAGAGAAAACATCCATTGCAGTAATCACATATGAGTAGCCTCCTGATTTTGAAAGTTGTCCAACAATATCAACTTGTAATAAATCTGCAGGAAAACTTGTGTTAGATGTGACTGGGTTTAGTGGTGGTGTCAAGTTTTCATGTTTAGGCGATTTTGTTTGAAGACAAGAGAGACAATTATTGATATATACGATTAAGAATTCAGTGAAACCTGGGAAGTAATATTTTTTGCGGAACTCAGTTATTGTTTTCGTGATGCCAAGATGCCCTTTTAATTTTGAGTTATGAATTCTAAAAAGTAGTTCTTCTCTCAACTGTCTTGGTACAACAATTTGTTTCGTGAAATTTCGACCGTTATGATCAAAGAATTTCCGGTAAAGAATTCCATCATCAACAATTAATCGATTCAGTTGCTTGTGATATTTTTGACAATCGTAAGATGAATAAGTTGTGTCTGGTCTAATTTTCTTTCTTATCCAAACTATTGCCTTCTGGATATCTAGGTCCTTCATTTGCTCTCTTTCAATGTTCAGTGGTGTCAGTTTGGATTCTAAGTTCATTTCATCTAGCGGATTAGTTGTATCAAGTGAGTTGATTAACGACTCTATTGATGTGAATTCATCAATCATAGTTTCGAATTCGGATTCCTCATTTTCAATTACAATTGTTGGTATATGGAAATTGTCTTTAATGGTTTGATTATCTTCTAAATGGCAAAGTTGATTTTTCGGCGTGTTTTTCTGAAATGAAATGTTTATTTTCTTAACTGGTATTTGGTTTTCCAATTTCAATTTCATTTTTGTTGCTGGATTTAAATTGATTCTTGACAAGTAATCAGCAGCCGCATTAGCTTTTCCAGGGATGTGACCAATTACAAAGTTGAATGACAAGATATAGTCAACGGCATTCCATAGGTTTCCAGGAATAACTTTTGCCTGAAAAAAATTTGTAACGCTTTTGTTATCAGTCAATACAATGGTTGGCTTATTGGATACTCCCCAGAGGTAGTGTTCAAACGTTTCAAATGCCAAGTAAACGCTGAGAAATTCTTTCACATAAATAGAATGCTTGAGTTGGCTTGGAAAAAAAATATGAACCAAAGGCGACTGGAGCATATGATTTTTCCGTAGGTTGATTCGAGTGATCGTGGTAATCTTCAATTAATAAGATATATCCTGCTGCATAAAAGCTAGCATCACATACGGGAATAAATTGGCAGTTCGGTTTAGCCATTTTTAGTGATAATTGACAAGCTTGATTCAAATCTCGTTTCAATATCTCAATACTGTTCGTGTGTTCGTTCGTTATGATGAATTTTTCATTTTTACGTAATAACTTGAAAAAAGGGCGTAATTTAACTGCTAAATTAGGTATAAACTTTTGGAAATATTGAATAAAGCCAATAAACTATGCGAACTTGTTTAATTGTTTTCGGCGTTTTAATGTTGTTGAGGAATTTTTCAACTTTATCTTTATTTGGGCTAAGGCCGTTTTCCGTAATGGTATGTCCAAGAAATTGAATCTGGGAAATGCCGAACTGACATTTTTCCATTGACAGCTTAAATCCTGATCGTGCTATGCTCTTAAAAATTTCATCAAGATTTTCCAGAAGTTTGATTCCATCATAAGCACCCCTCATCAAAATAGACAAAACATTGATCATTAGCTGCAAACGCTTCCAAGTGTTTACTAACACACGAACTGAAAGCAGTTGGTGATCTGTTAAGTCCCTGCGCTAACCTTTTGAATGCAAAAGTTCTTCCACCAAAATTGAAGGCTAACAGCTGTACACTCTTTTCATCTGCCATCTGCATTGAGAAATATGCTTGACTGCAGTCCATTTTTGCAAAGATTTTCTTTCCTGCTAAATGTGCCGAAGCATCAGACATGGTAGGAATAGGAAAATTATTATTGGTATAGTCATGTCGAAGAAGATGGTTAATTCTTCTTAGATCAATAAGTATTCTTAATTTTCCCGAAGATTTACGTTGTGCAAATATTGGTGATGAATACTTCGAAAAAGGAAGTGATGTAATGATGTCATAATATTGCATTAATGCAAGTTCTATAAGAATTTCATCACGTAAATGTATTGGTGTTGTGGGGTTCGAAGTGTATATCGGTTTATCATGTTCAGGCGTCAGTTTAACTATGCAGTCGGTGTTTTTTCCAAGATCCAGTCTGTGTCGCGCAAATATCTGATGATGTTTTACAGGCAAGTCTTCCATTTTTTGTCGTTCCAGTTTCGTAAATATAGAGCCGCTCAAATTGAACTTTTCCAAGAATTGTTTTTTGTTTTCCTGGTTGATTGTAGGGTCCAAAAGTTCTAGTTGTTTGAATCGTTTTTATCGTATCATAAATGGTTTTTTGAATACCGTTCAATGTTGATGGATCACCACAATTTTCTGGCGTAGGAAACCAAAAATTTTTGAAGTGTAGTTGTCCATTTCTGAAGTTTGTTTAGTTTCAATAACCGTGTTTAATTCTTTATAACAGTCAATTATTGAGGGATGTATAGGTAACAGGTAGGATGCTTTTTTTTGTGTAACTAATTGAAATTTTCCAATTCGAGTTTGTGGAGAGACTGTTATTTCGTAAGGCTGTAAGTTAATTATCCCAATTTTGGTTCGAAAGGTGGAATCAATTCTGCTAATAGAAGACATGACACACAATCCAGTTTTTCGCTAAAAAGCAATGACGGTTCAATAATTCCGATTACATTTTGTAATGATGGGTGCAATTTTTCAAGCTTACATTCAATTACCTCTTGTTGATTTGGTAAAACAGTTATTTTAGAAATGGTTGACAATACTATATTTCTTTGTATCGGTTTTGAAGAACTCATGTTGTTCAAGCTAAGAGTGATATCAGGTAGGTAAAGTAAACCTTCGTGAGGATGTAAGATAATATCATTCTTTTTGAAGAAAGGCATGCCTAGTAATGGTGAGTTCATTTCTTTCAAAACAAGGAACTGTTCAGTGAAACATGTGCCAGCAATGTAGAATTTGATTTCAATATTATAAAGAACGGAAACATTTTCTCCGTTAGCCAATTTAACAAATTTGGGAAATGATTTGCATGACGTTGAAATGTATTCTGGAGCTTCTTTTTGGATTAGCTTAAACGATTTGAGAGGCAGAGCGCTTGAAAAGGCTCCGGTATCAACAAGAGCATCAATATGAAATTTGGGGAAGCTCAGCTGTATATAATAAAGTTTGTCTCCATGCAATTGAATAGATAATGTACGATTAGTTGTGATTATTGATGAAAGTAAAATTTCTGACTGTGGCTGTACTAGTTTTTTGAGTTTCCTCTGTAGTAATTGAATGGGATATTTCCCCCGCGTTGAGCAGGTTGTCTAAGTAGACAATCACGTTGCATATGGCCAGGTTGACCACATATTCGGCATATGCCAGGGTTAAACCTAGCTCGATCGGTTTGACCTTGCGGTTGGTTATACTGCGACCGCGGGAACGGTTGTCTGTAATTTGTCCATGATCCAGGTGACAAATTATGATTGTACCGTTGTCCAAAATTGTTACGGTTGTTGCCGTTTCTGCGTCCTCTATTTGTTCCTCCGCGGCTCACCTGTCGAACACTTTTGTCGATTTGCAATATCTGTTGTCCTATATTTTTCTGTGTTTGTGCCAAATCTTTTTGAGCTTCAACAACTGAGTTTAGTACTTGTGTCAGACTATTAGATGCCTGGTCATTTGAAACAGCATTAAATGCAGTTGAAATTGAATCTTTGTCAGGTAATATACTTTTCAAGACAAGTCGTTTAGAAACTTGAGTGCAAAGCGTGTCAACTGTATCTGTGTCTGGTCGCATAAGTAATTTCAATCGCAGCTGTGTGGGCATTCCAGCAATGAATGCATCCCGGATTCTTCGACTTCGCTCGCCTGATCTATCTACTCCTCCTGAATTAGCAAAGGCAAAATTTGCAAGCTTCGTTAGATCCGTTAAGAAATCTTCTGGCGTTTCTTTTGACATATCGAATTTTCGTTCTTGAAATTTGAGTTTATAGAATTCAAGCTGATTAGCGCTAAAATACCGTCTCTCTAAAGCTGTGAGGGCTGTCGCAAGATCTGCTTTATCTGCCGCTGGCAGTTCAAGAAAGTAGCTGAGTGCTCCACCAGCCAAGTGAAGTTTCAGAAAATCAATTTTACCTGCATCCGGGACCTGTGCTAGTGTGATAGAGCTTCGAATTTGCTCTTTAAATACTCTGAAGTCGTCTGTTGGTCCCCCGGAAAATGGATTGATGTGAACAGTCGGAGCCGCTTGGCTTGTAGCTAAACTGGTTGTTATTGCATTTGCAATAGCAGTAGCTGCTGCAGCTACATCACCCATTGTTGAATTATAAGATTAAATAATCAATTTCCAATAAGTCAAGATCAATTAGAGAAGTGTTTGTAACATAGTTTTTGATGTAAGAAAAATTTTGTGGCGTAAGAGACAAGATGAAAAGAATTTGTTCATTTTGTAAATCCTTTGAAATAATCATTGCAATAACATGATAATGGGGGTCTGAAAATATTGCCAGTACTGTGGCATTGCATTCAGGCAATTTAAAAAGCGTCGGTTGTGGATGGAAAGTAGTGAAATTGTTATTATCAGTCAGTGATTCGTAAAATAAATCTATCAACTTAGGTAACATTGTTTCGTAAAGTTTTTAATTATCGTCAATTTCAATAACTGTGTTGGTTTTGTAAAGCAAGCTGAAAATAGATTCATAATTCAAATGAGATTTTAGTAAGATATAAATTCCCACGTGAAAGTTCAAAAGATTTCCACAAATTAAGTAAATATCGAATGTAGCAATGTTAATGTGGAAGGAAGTGAGTTTAGCGATATTCGAATTTATTTCGAGTAAAATGTTTTGTTTGCTAACATTCGTGCTTATAAAATCAGGCATTTTTATTTAGCCACTTTTAACTGTCACCATCTTATAACGATTACTTTAGTAATTTCTATTATGTTTCTGATTAATCTATGTTTCAGGTCTTCGGATGAATAGTGAATTCGTTGTGGCTATACCCTTTATAACATATTTGTGTTCAACTTCAATTCAAATCTAATTCTACAATCTCTTTTATCAACCAACTTTCATTTCAATCATCTCTTCAACAACTGCAACTTTTTGGTAAGAACTCATTCCTATTTTACAAATTATATCCAATAACATATAAGCATATGAATACAATTATTTCAATCATTTTATCCAATCAGGATCAACTATCAAACCATACTTTCTATAATATTCATGATCGAATTCTAATGTTGCTGTTTCGGTCATGACAGATACGTAGTAAGTTACCACTTTTACTCTCTCAAAAGGTGTTCAAATAAAATCGTACCCTATTTACTTGACTGTTAATGAATTTTATTTTTATTACATGTGGCACAAACTCTCCTTAGTAATACGTTGGAGTCAACATCAAGTTCTTAAGAGCTCTTAATTAGTTTGGTAATTTGACCAATCGGTTATATAGATGCATTCGTAAAGAAATAGATTATTTCGATAACAGCCAATTCATCAGTTTAATGCAAGCCAAAAAACGAGAAGCAAAGCAGCGTAAAAAGACGTCTTACTACCAGACAAAGTCAAAAATTAAAAGCAGCGCCTTTACATACCCAGCAGATTGCCGGAAAATAGCCACCGTCGATTCCCACAACCAAGATTGGGATTAAAAGAAGAGAAAAAAACTACTGAAAAGAAATATTTTTTGTACACAAAATTTTACAGTGCTTACTATTTTGATGTCATTTTGGAACTGAACATAATCCTATGTCCTAGTGAGACGACACAGGGTCTAGTATCAATAAGCATAGATGGTAACTAAGAACAAAGTTTGAGTAAAGGGCATCTAAAATTGTGCTTTATGGGTTTATCCCGTTTCAATGTCTGATTTCATTTTTTGATTCTGACTCTGTTCATTTTGAATTGCTTTGCTGAGCAACGGCTGTCTGAAAACACTTTTAGCAGAAAGAGAGAAGAGTGAAATTAGCCTAGAAAAGTCAAAAATATTTCACGCGAAATAATGAACAAGCTGTGAACTAAGGTAAAGCAAAAAAATTAGTTCGACGCAAAAAAGCAAAAAAAAGTAAAACATAGCAGGACAAGTCCTGGCGTACAATTCAAAGAAATTTCATTGACTAAACAAAAAAATAATGGACTAAAAAACGAACTATGAGTGAATTGGAAAAAAATATTTCCAAAAAAGTCAGATAAAAAAGTTTCAAAAATAGATAATCAACGTAGAAATGCCGCATTTGAACAAAAAAACCACCAGCGAGAAAAGTAAATTTGGTTCACACAAACCACTAGGCTTAGAATGGACAATGAATGGATTAAAAAACCATTTATAAAAAATCCTACCCAAAAAATCGAAAAAAACAGTAAAAATTAAAGTGAAATCGCCGCATGTGAACAAAAAAACCACTAGCGAGAAAAGCGAATTTTTGTTCAAACTCCGTTTTCTCACTACCTTAAAATTAGAGTGAACAATTTTACGCAGAAAATCACTCGCTTTTTGGCTCCTCTTCCTGTTTCGGCGTGACCAAAATCACTACTCCGATTTGACTTCAAAAATCATGAAAATGTGTGAACAGATCTTTAAAGACAGCGCCTCAATACAATTAAAATTCTTTGAATTGTAAAAATTCTTTGAATTGTAAAAAAAAACTTAGGAGCGCTATAATAGCCGGCTGAGAAGCTGAGGCGGCTATTAATAAAAAAATGAGGTTGAATGAACTTGTGTTCTCACGTGTTGTTGAGTTTAGCGATGGCCTCTTCAGCCTCGTTACTGTTGGCCATGTGAACAAATGCGAAAGTGCTCTTCAGTTCCACCTCAGTCACTTCTCCAAAGGGCTCGAACACTTGCTTGATCTCGTCCTCCTCCACTGTATCGGGCAGGTCACCCACGTACACCTTATTAGTCAGGGCCATCTTCTCAATTCACAGGGCAAAACTCGATCTTCCTTGATTACAATAGATCCTTGAACTCTCCACTATTTTCCTCTTTCACCTTATCCACGCCTCTCTTCGCCTCGCCTCTATCCTTAAAAAGCCACAAAATCTGTCCAATTTGTTCTTGGATAGCGTGATCGAACAAAATAATTCTAGACAAAATACTCAAGAATACTCAAGAAGTATTTTGTCTGGTACTGTTTTGCCTGTTCACCTTCGATAGCAGAACTTGGATTGGATACTGTAACAGCCTTATAATTATTACTCATTATTGTGTAATAATTAACCTCAACCACCAAATCAATCTACATCATTGAGTTAATTACTGACAAGGGGCATCTAATTGCGGTGTCATCGAGCAAAACTTATATACAACAATCTATGTCACGCACAAGAATTAAATTAAAGTAAACCATTACGGACCAAAAACCACAGCAGGTCTTTTGATTTGAGAACAGTACCATCACATAACTACTAGATTGCAACAAAAAGTCGCCATGGCTTTGTATACCCGTAGACTTGACTCGTAGAATTTAAAATACAAAATGGAACAAGGATGCTCGTTAATGTGCGTTTGCACATGATGTTCCGACCCGAGCTCATTTACACTTTTGACTTAATTGTAATCCAAATGAAGACATAATAAAAAAAGATGATTGAGTTTAAAAAAGCTTTTAAAAATCTAACTACTTATTGAATTACATAATGCCATGCCTCATTACAGCGCTGACGAGATCTTTCATTGAAAAAAACTACGAAAAAAAACACAAACAACAGAAGCAAAAACAAAAAAATTCACGGCAAAAACTAAGTTTCTAAATTTGAACGCACTTAGTAACAACGCCAAAATGCAATCGTACAAAACCTTAACTGCACAAATTTACTTTGTCCATACTATACAACAGATGACAATTTTCCTTAATGAGACTAGGTAACAAAGTCGACAAAAGGAAATAATAAGGCGAAGTTGGACAATCGATCAACTTTTTTTAAACCAAAAAAATTTAAACCAAAAATCATTAGCTTTTAACGAAATCAATCTTAATAAATTTACTAAACATTCATTATGAAACCAATAGAACCTGAAGTTGGTTAGATTAAGCCATAGGAACGGACTACAGAAGCAGAAAAAACTCAAAAAAATTTAACGATTTGGGAAAACACAAATTATTGAAGCCATTAAAATCATTAGCTATTATCTGAATACTAAGTATTCTTCCTTCCATTTTCATTCATACTATAACAACTAAAACTATACTGAAAGATTAAATAAGTGCATTTAGGCCACATTTCAAAATTATTGGGATCTGTTATTACGCAAATGTGCTAAAAGAAGAGAGAAAGAAACACAAGTACACCACTAAAACTTATATTTAAAGGCATATTGTCCACAAACAAAACATTAGTTACGATGATATCACTGGACATTTAAATTTTTTGAATACAAAAGATTGCATTAGACCTCTCAATAATGAGAATAAGCTACAAGTTGACAAAAAAAACAACAGAAACTGGAAAGTTAAAAAATCATTGAAAATGTATAATATCGTAAACTTTGAGACTATTTGCAATAAAATGACTACCTCGGGTAACATCAATCCTTGAATACTCAATTACAAGCTTTTGAGACCGGTCAGCATTTTACGCCTGCCTAAAGATTAAAAAAATAGGCGAAAACTGCTAACTCAAAAAAAAATTGAGCGAGAAAAGAGTCGAAGCCATCAAAAAATAACTTTTCGGTAATGACTTTTCTATCATCCAATAATTTTTTAGCAAAATGAGATTCTTTTTTCAATATGACTTCAAAATATCAATAAATACGAAAAAATACATTAAAACCACGAAATTTGAGAAAACCGTTAGTATCAACGCCATTAAACTCAATTGGTTTCAGCGAAAGGCAGTGAAAGCGCTCGATGGGAGCATGAGAGTTATGCCTCGATGGGACGTCAAGAATGTTCGTCATTGACAATTCATCAACACGATAAGTTATTACAATAAGTCATTGACTAAGAAAACAACAAATACAGGCAAAAACCAAAAATTCAGTAGAAAAGTGCATGAAGAAAGTGTCAAAGCAATTTAAATCATAAGCTCTACTCTGAAAACTTTATCTATTGAACCATTGAACGTCTTACTTAAACCAATGGGAACTATCAGTATTAGGATAACTTTATCCATGATCCATTGAAAATCTTTTCTAAGCCAATTGGAACTAACACTAATAGGATAATGTGATGAGATTTCAGAAGAACCACAAACACATCCAAAAATTTTCCAAATGTCCAAAAAATTTATGAAAACTCGCGCATCGATTTTATCAAACCATTAGTTGGAAGATAAAACCGCAAATTCGATTATTTTTGTTGAAGTAGGAAAAAATTAGTTCCGGTAATTACTGAGAGTTGGTATAGTTCACGAAAATAAGTTTACGATTGGTTAAGTTTCAAAATTTTTGAAAGATTATTTTTGAAGTCCTAACAACCATTAAATTCAATAGCTTTTGACAGAAGACAGCAAATACGCTCAGTCACAACTCGATAGAAGAAAAAAGATGTTTGTCATGCATGGGTAATCAATAAGATATCACAATAAGTCTTATGACTCTGAAAACAACAACAAATACAGGCAAAAACCAAAATATCAGTAGAAAAGTGCGAGAAGAAAGTGTCGAAGCCATTTAAACCATAAGCTTTTCTATGAAAACTTTATCTATGATCCATTGAACGTCTTCCCTAAACCAACGGGAGCTATCGAAATTAGAATAATATGGCAAAATTTCAAAAGGATTCAAAAATACGAAAATATCCAAAAATTTTAAAATTGTTTTTGTGAAATCATTTGGCATCAAAGTCATAAAACCAATAGTTAAAACCGCTAAAAATATTAGATTTGGTTGCAGTAGAAAGGAAGGGGATCCTGTCAGTACTGAGACTGACTTACAGTTTACAAAAATAAGTGAATGATCGGTTAATGTCTAAAAAAAATTCGAAAAATTATAAATAAAGTCTTAGCAGTCATTAGCTGTCCAATCAAAGCACTGAATAGCTTCACTAATGCTCATTACGAAACCCATCACACTTTTAGCCATAAAAAACATGTGTGATTCCTTGAAAACATGTTTTTTGTTCATTAGGCGTCATTTTACTGTAAATCAGGTTTATCATTAACCAAACATCGATATGAAGAGTGACCAGTCTCTAGGTGACCTAAAAAATACAAAATTTTCTAAAAAAAAACAGCTCTCAAATAGAATTCGAATTTTTTTTTACAGTAAACTTCCCTATGAGACCAGAACTCGTCTTTTTATGTATATTAGGAATACCTTTTGTGTATTAGGAATACGATATTGATTCCTTTTGTGGCGCGAAATGTAATTTTGAATAAACAATTTTTAAAGAAAACATCATAATTTGAAGAAGAATTACACTAAAAGTGAACGAAATCATACCAAATATGACGTGTTCACACAAAACTTCAATCCTCGATAACTCCTCGAAAAACACGAAATTCAAAAAAAAATCTGTTCAATATCAAATTCTAGGCGGGACGAGATACCGCAAACATCACCAGAAACTGTTTGAGAAAGCAGCTGAACTGAACTAGCAAAATTGTGAAAAAGCACCTAAATGTTGCCTTCGTTAGTATGGTTTCTAATTTAAAGGAGGCCGAGCTCTGAAAGGAGAAAAAATTGACTATTTCTATATTCTAGGGTTACAACGTAACAGTATTACAGCCATCTTCCTTCAATGAGATATATATTTAAACAGATCATGGAGATATGAAAATGCGTTATCTAGATACCATGCAATAATAATAACAATAACAATATTATTGAATTTAACCAAGCTTGGTTTCCCCAACTTCATATACCCCGATTTAGGATGGATTAGCTTTAGTTTTTTTTCAGTTCTGAAATAAACTTCATCCAGAGGGGTTTAACTTGTATCTGAAGTTTACTTGGTTTCCTGTGTCGGAGAGGGGGTTGTAATCGCAGTAAATGTAGAAAATTAGAAAATGTAAATTTAAAGAAGTAATTTTTTTTAATTTAAGCAAAAAATTACCGCTTTCAAACGCCACACGTAAACAAAAAGTTTCGCTTGCGTTGCAACTAGTTTTCCTGCATCCCAAAAACAGGTTATAAACAAAAAACAACTCTCCAAGATTGACCTCAACCCTAGCACATGCAGCATTTTCAGTTGCTCAAGCGTCAACAAACTTATCGACTAAAAATTGCTACGACAATTATCCTCTTCGAGTCGTAAAAAGACAGCGCCTCAATGCATTTCAAAGTAATACATTTTAATGGTGAAAGGTTCTTTAATCTTTGAAAATCAAAAAACCAGATTCAGATTTTCTCAGGAAGTTTTGATTTCTTAGATTAACATTACTAACCGCTCGCCTCTTCTGTCTCCACACACCACAGCTCTCGCCGACTATCTGATCTGCGGGTACACTCCTTCACACGAACCTCACTCTTTCGTACGCACTCGCTACTACTTCGCCGCTTCTACTCTCTCGACGGCCTCTCGTTTGGTTCGCTTCGAGCACCGCTTTCGACTGATAGTGGCTACACGCAACACGGCACAGGGCAGGCCTCCACACAGGCTGGATCTGAAAAAACTCAAGAAATGATCGACAGCTAGAGGTCAAGCCGTCTGAACCGGATTTTTTTCGATAACCATTGGACTAAATTTGTACTTTTTACAATCAACACAATTTTAAACGTATTGTGGGTACACATTTAACTTCAACTAACATTTAACATCAACACGTAATTATAATCAATTCAATATTGAACTTATTATGAAGCTAGACTCGGTTATGTGCGTACACACAATGCTCCGACTCCTTATTCGCAAATTTTAGCTCAGCTTCTTACACGAAGGGGCACAAAGGATGAACTTTTATAGAGCAAATCAATAAGTTAGTGATCCTGAATAATAATTCTGATTTTAGTAAATAGCGCTATAAATGAGTATCAGTGAACAGTATAATAGCATGGACACATCAATTCAAAGGCATACCAAAACGGAAATAGAAAAACGCAAAAATTATCGCCAAAATGTGAACAATTCACTCTTAAATTGCTTACGTGTATGATCTGTTATATTCGCTGATGCAAAATTCAAACAGTTTTAACCATTTTAAAAGAAGTCACAAAGTTAATGCATTCAAAACACAGAAACAGAAATTATATAAATGAAAGTATTTTTTCATCAAATGCCACCTTCTTGTCAATAGTTTTAATACTGTTTTACAGTTTCTCAAACATAAAAAATGAAATTACTCAGAAAACATTTGAAGTAGAAAAAAATAGGACAGCAAACTTCAAAATCCTTGGTATTCTTCAAATTCTATGATTTTTCTATTTAAAACAACTCTAACACCAAAACAGAAGCTACATTTAATATCACTCTACATACTAAAGAGGGCCGTGTTCTGTTGTCAGGGTAGAATGATTAGGCAAAAATCGGAAATTAGATTAAGCAACACATACATATCTACCATTTATGCACAATCATTCGGTGGAAGAATTAATTGCGCATTAATAAAGTTTCAGTTTTAAAAAAAACGTAAAAAAATTTCTTCTTAAAATCGTAAGTCAATCTTCCTGTATTAAAACACATTCTTCATCTCAGGTGCACTTAGCCATTTCAAGTACCATAAAGGACTTCTGCGGACTGAATTTGGCGTAACCAAACTAAACTGACTAAACTCAGTTCAATTCGCTATATCCGCGCAAAACTCACGCATCCTGACAAGTGGGTTCAAGCCCCAGTCATGTACATCAAACTTTATAGCCTTCTCAAAATTATTAATTTCTATTTTTTTGTTTTTATCAGTACAACTTACTTACCTAAAGAAAATGGAAATTACCAATCACAACATCTCCACGAAGCTAGCCAAGTTGGAGATGTTGTGATTGACAATTTCCACTTTCTTTAGATTACTAAGATGTACTGATAAAAACAAAAAGAATAATAATTTTGAGAACGGTAAAAAGTTCGATGTACATGACTGGGGCTCGAAACCACTTGTCAGGATGCGTGAGTTTTGCGCGGAAATAGCGAACTGCACTGAGTTGTCTTCTGTAATGGGACATAATTTATTTTGTCATTTCTTTCAACTGTTTTTCAAAGTGTCAAGAGTAAAGAAAAGAACCCGGTTTGAACAGGGTGGGGTTCGAACCGCCGCGCGAATTTTCGAGAGCGTGTTAGCGCACCGCACTGAGTTCCATGAAGCCATCTATTTTAGTTTACCTTTTGATTCCGAAGCATAAGAAGTTCAGTTCGATGTAATTAAGGCTAAAAAGTAATTATTTGGTAAAATGCTCATAGCATGCTTAGATTTATTAGGCTAAGAAGAAGAAAGCGTAAAAGAAGAGGAAAAAGAAGAAAAATTGGGAAGAGCTGTTATTGATTTCAAGGAATATAAAAAATTAACAAAATTAAGAAGTATTTAGGTAAAAAAACTATGCTGACCTGAAGCAGAACACCACAGAAACCAAACTGAGCCTAGCACCCTACTAGATTTATTTAAATGACTTACTGAAATTGTTATTCTTTTCTTCACATTAGTGGATTATCAAGAAAGAATGAGGTCGCGAGTCCTGATCTTCGTTAGTTGTAAAACCTAATGTAAGAATTGTATCGATAAGGTACCAGAAGCAAAGTGGCTGATCAGAGCTTCGAAATACAAAAGGCCAGATTTATTGATTCCACGTTTGAAAGTTTAACCATTGCACTGTTTCGTTGAAACTCAAAGCTAAATGTTCGATAATAAAACTACCGAGAGGTAAAAGTTTAAGCAAACGGGGAAAAATAGGACTAGGCAAAAGGGGGTTTTAAACCGAAGTTGTAGTAATAAAACAATGTTGAAACTCGTGACAGTTTTCACAACTGTGGTATTGTTTATGCTTTCGTGGTGTCGATTAGAAAAGGTAAACATAATTGAAAGTGAATGAGATCAAAGGAAGCCGCCAACGTAGATCCTGATTACGCGTAAATAGTCTGATAAAAGATATCCCGAGCTTTTGTTTTCTTGCGTTCAGTGATCTGTTGAGCCCCGAATTGATTATGCGAGCGGTTGGCTGAGCTAAAAAAGGCAACAGAATGAAGTTAATAAAGGTTCACACAATTAACTGCTGCGCCAATTTGTTCTGCTTAAACTCCTTACCAAGCAGTTTTTGAGTTCGCTGTAGTGAAGTAACGCCTTAAATGAGAAAACTAAACGAACAGAAGATCAAGAAGAGTTGGAGTCGAACCGTAGTTATAGAACTTCAGCTTCGCCGGTCCTCACAATTGCGCCGCTGGCTAATAACTCGTGCTGTTTTTGTTTGCTGGTCATCTCTTTCACCTGTCGTTTTGACCAGGATTTCAGAATCATATCTAATTGCACTTCTCTTTTTTCCCCGTTTCGTCGTCGGTTTCCATTTTCTGTCAATTCAAAAGATTTCCTCTGATTAGAGTCCTACTTTTGATCCAAGAATACGATTACCAATATTTAATCTGATGAAGAATTTGGACTCGATCCTTGTTTTATATCACAAAATTTTTGAGCTGTCATCTACGCCACGTGTCTATGGTCCACCAGATAGTTTTACAAATAAACGAAGTGGTCAAGAGCACTTTCGTATGAGCTCTGCGGACATTGTCCTTTTTTGTGTATTAGTTCTAATACAGACTTTATATTATTTTTAATTGCGCTGTTTACATAACCCTTCGCTAGTTTAATCTGAATTGCGCAAAACTTAAAAATTAGATAAAGAAACAGTTCCTAAAAAAGTTCCCAATAACAAATAGGATTTACTTAACGATATCAACATCTACTTCTACTCAAACGCGGGCTGCATGTTTGCTATAGTGAGCTAGATACAATATACCACTGTTGTTTTTCAACTTCATTACTACTTGTCACGCATACGCAACAAAATCAATTAAAAACAATAAAACTGGGATTTTGCAATAATATTGTTGGCTCTAATTATATTAAAAGACTTATTATAATCAGAACAGTCTTATTCTATACACAAATCAACTAGTCTGGTTGTAAACACAATACATATTGATCTCAATACAATACTTCATCGGACGTAAAAATTGCGTTCGAAAAAATTTTGAAAGGAAAAATCTTGTGGATACCTTTACTTTCCGAACACGGATATAGATGGATCAAAAATTAAAAAATCTCCTTCGTTAACAGAAAAATTTTACAAAAATTAAAACAAAATTGCGGCAAATGAAAAGAAAGAATAAGCAAAAGGCTTATAAAAAAAGATGAGCATAATAATTGAGAATAAATTGCAAATTTTTTGGAAACCAAAAAATTCTCACCACAAACCAAACATCTTTCCAATTCGTTGTATGGAACTCTTGCTCGGTGTTGATCTAAGTCTACCAAGAAAATCATTTACATTGTCCGATTTGATGTACAAAAATTCCTATTTTCGACAAAACTAGCACAAAATTAGTTTGTTTCCTCCAATTGGGTGATATTAACAAAGAAACGATTTAAACGCAATAAGTTTCATCACTGACAACAGGCGAAAGAAACATATACTTCATAGAATTCAGCTTGAATTCTCGACAATGCCATAAAAGTGAAGTAAAACTCAGCCATAAAAGTGAAGTAAAACTCAGTGACGTAAAATTCAATCCGACAAAGAGGCTCGGTAAGGTGCATCTGCACAATGTTTCGATAAAGCTCATCCACATTTTGACTTAATCGCCTACCAAAAGAGAAAGAGGGGTAGCTCTTAAAACTTCACATACTGTTCGAAAACGAATGTTGCATGAGTAAACGAATAGTTATAAGTTCAAACAACACATTTATTAAATAATGCCAAGATAGGGTGCCGATGAAACCTGCCATTAATAAGATAACAAAGCGACAACCGTAACATTAATTACGAAAAATACTCAACGTATTTTATCTAAAAAAACACTTAAAAACAAAGCCAAAATAGAATCAGGTCGGAATACGTCATAAGAATACTGAATAACAAATAACAACACATACAGGCAAGACTAAAAAATTCAAACAGTTTATAAAAACACTGTTGAAGCCATTAAAACCATGAGGTATGAACTGGAAAATTTCCATGCGTTCACTTAGGCCTCATTTAAAGATCAAAATACCTTCATTTAAAGATCAAGATAGAACTTAGGCCTGTTTTTAAAGGGGCTATGCCAAGGGAAAAAAGGAACCACAAAAACAGATCAGCATCAAAAACTCACAAAATTTGTTCGTCGAAGTCACAAAAGCATCTTTCGTAAACATAAACACACTACAGATTATTGTTTGCTTCACAAACGTTGATGGGACGTTGTCATGAGAACAGGCTACAAGTTGTCAAAAAGATGACCAACCATAAACAACCAACCAACTAACGTCAGACAAACTGCTCTCAAATGACCAGCAAGAAGTTGGCCTGTAGTTTCCAGCTGGGGCTTACGGACGCTAGAATTAGCTGGTGGGGGTCAGGTGATGAGAGGGTAATGTTGGAAGAGCTGGACGAGAGGGGTGCAAATCACTAGAAGGAGGTTGGTGGACAGGAGATGGGTGTAAAGGTCAAAGGTAAAAAATTAAGATAAAGAACCGCCCTTTACACCATGAAATTGCCTCCGCAAAAAGATTTTGGGGAATCGTATAAATAGAGTTTATCAAGACGTTAGGCTCTAAGAGAGCTGCTCAGCCATTTAATGCCTTCCGGGCTTCACCTGTTTACACGGCATCTGAGGTCCGAAAGTCAGAAGGGTCCGACAACAACACTGTCAAGCGAAAAATCGCAGAAGACCACAGAACTTATACAATTGCTTCAAACTTTGTTTGAGGGCAATTAAAAAAGAGGAAGTTCAAAAATACAAGGATATTTTAAAAACAAATTCATTCAAAGTCATAGAGACCATTAGCGATTCAATGAAGATATTAAACCGTTTCACTTAGGAAGCCATTTAGAGCTGTCATTATACAGGATACGTCATACGCCCATTCAAAGAACAACATTAAAAAAAGGAAAATTAAAAAAATGCCGAGAGAAGTGTCAAAGCAATTGAAACCGTAAACTATTCACCTTAAACATTATATGTTATCAATTGAAACAACTCTGAATGCCAATTGGAGCGGTCATAAAAGTTAAAATGCGTCAATTGGCTGAAGAAGAACAAAAAATAAAAACACGCAAACATCCCAACAAACAAAATTTTTATCAAAACTCGTAGTATCAAAGTCAAAAAACTATAGTTAAAACAAAAAATACTTTTAAAAAAAGATTAAACTATTATCCACTTGAAAGAAGATGTAATCTGTCTTTAATAAGATGCAGCTACAAGTTGACCGAATTGAGACAAAGTGACAAAGTTCACTGATATTTTAAAGCAATTATATTCACAAGCGCCTTTAATTATCAACTGAAACCATTAGATAGTTCCACTAAAGCTTTATTCGATAGCCAATTGAACTATTATAAATGAGAATAAATCACAAGATTACAAAGAAAACAACAAATGTAGGGAAAACAAGAATTCCATCAGTCGTAAGTTTGTCGGAGCCATAAAAAACATGAGCTTTGCTCTGAAAACAATTAACTTGTTAATTGGGGTAAACAAATTTTAGAAGTTCAAAGCTACAAAAATCTGTTTAAAAAGCAAAGGGTCTCAGAAAAAAGTATAAAAAGTGTTAAAACTGTCATCGAAAAATTTACGAAAAATTAAAATAAAAGTTTATTGTCAACTATTCAAAATGTGTACGGTATAATGAAATTGTCAGCACTAAGAGATTCCACAGATAGAAGAGCTTAAATTATCTGACACCACACCAAATTCTAAACGCAAGTCTCCAGAATAATTTCGGAACCTGAGATCTGATCTGTCAAACCAAATTCGGAGAAAGTCTCCTCTTACAAAATCTATCAATCAAGGGCTTTTAATAGATCCCATGTCTTCTTCAGGGACATATTAATACATCTTAATTGGCTTAACAAGAGAACCTGGGTAGCGTTTGGCGAGGTTCCCCTATATATAAATCGGATCAATAATACTAATTCAGGAGAGCCGAGGGATGCGATTTCAGGTGAGAATACGATTAGGCGAATAAATTTATATAGCCATTAAGCGAAAATCATGAACCAAAGTTCGGTCGAAATTAGGCTAATAGCAATTAAAACATTTAAAATAGGTACCTCAAAATCCACTTGATGCCATACAGCTATCAAGTGCCCCTAACAGTTGTCTTTACTTGCCAATGACGGTTAAAACTACTTAAAAATGTATTACTGTTTTCAATGCTTTGCATCTCTATTACTCTACTCGGCGTTATCACGACCCATAATTTTGATTTTCAAACAAAGTAACGGGGAAATAATGGTGAATGTTTAAACAATCTATTAATAGCTCTAAATTAAATAATGGAAATTAACCTGCTGGAATAACGGGTTGGAAAGTACATCGTGAAAATGCTCAAAATTCAAAACCTCTGGTCAATTTTTGATTGTATTTAAGCCATTTTTCTACTAAGTCAATTGTTGTACACACTTAATTATAGTATATCATTAGGCGGAAATTGCAGTACCTCCTTTGAGTGTTTTAATTGGTATTCGCCTATTTTCCACAAAACCTGAATTCAGAATTTTCGCCTAATGGTTACAAAAATTCCTTTCGCCTAATTACGTTTTAGCCTAAAATCTTACGCCCATATGATACATCCCTAACAATTCAGCTTCATCGATAATCTTCCACGCACGTTCCATTGAATCAATATTTAAAACCAGAAAAACACAATATCTAACAACAAAGCGCTCATGTTTCAAAGAAAACAGCACTCAATCATTATCAAACACTCTAATTATAAACAGCGAAAAATGTAGATCTGAATGCCTTGATCAATAATTTTGCTTTATCATTTTTTAAAAAATGCAAAAATCGAATTGTGTAAGTGGAGGGGGGGGGGGGCTTAAGTGGCAGAGTGTCAAACTATAAGAACCGACGTTTATACAATAAAAATTTGTCTCTCAGAGTTTCGATAAAACGCATACTTAAAAATTAGTGCGGCGAAAACTTAATGACCTCAGAGTTTTACCTGTTTAATCCACTTTTATGGACAGAAAATTAAAGATTCAGACAACAAAAACTATCTGACGAAAAGTTGTTAGAACAATCGCAGTTAATCGCAGACGAAAAATTACAGCAGTACGAAAGAGCAGCAGAACAAATGCACGAACAAAAAATCACTTAAAATTTGTGAAAAGTTTACAAACTTGAGTCATGAAAAACAAACGTATCAAAGCCTCTCATGGAGAGACTTGAGATTTACTGCCCTTTACTATGTTGGACCATTTGTTTGCCTATTTACCTTTTTCATTCACTGTCATTGCCAAGTAATTATATAACGGCCACTTGAAGTTTTTAAAATTAGGGTTTAATAACAGAATAACATCCAGATTTCAGTAACTTCGAAGCCACTGATTTCTTAAGATGAACATGTTCAAATACGATCGAGGAAAACTTTTCCAACAAAGCTGGCTCCTGAACAAGCAAATCTTTGATGCCAATTTTGTTCGTCAATTGCCTTTGATTGAAGGTCAATTATCTATAAAAGAAAAACAAGGACGCTGATTAATACGCGTTTGCAACCGATTAGCCAGAACCCATACAACATGCAGAAACAAATGACGTCAATGAAACAAATTCAGAGTCGTGTCAGAATTCAGCGGAAAAAGTTCCTCTTTGACTTTTTCACACGTGACCAAATGCTCGTAACTAAAATCAAGGAAAACAACTGATACAAAAAATAACAAAGCACAGGACCGCAACTAAATTCCGATGAAAAGAACGCAGTAACAACACTAATTTCGACACTTTCACGATAACGTCAGCATTTGATTACATTTGACAGCATTTGATTCGATTGTCAACAATTAAGACAAAAAGAAAACGAGAAAAAAAAGTCTGGAGAGAAAAACTCCAGTTTTCAAAGTAGACAATGTTCAAGTTATCCAAATCAATCATATCTTGTTTCACGATATTTATCACCAAAAAATAAATTTGCGGAAAACCCAGAGAAAAATACATCACGAAGAGGTGAAAGAAAACGGGCATATCGCTTGATTTAAAATATTTTTGAAAAATTGGAGCGCTAAAACTAAAAAAAAGTAACCTCATACTAAAACAAGTAATCAAAGTTAAATATCAGTAATTGCTTCATCGTATTTGGTGTATTCATCAAAATAAAAACCAACAAATCAAGTAAACATTCAAAAACTCACTACAATTCAAAAAGTAAATGGTGTCTTAGTGAGGAAGTTCAGCTACAAAGGGAAAACTCTTAGCCGATAAGACTTCATTAAAAACCTGGAGATATGCAATTAATGCGATCAAAAAAAGACAACAAAAAACAAGTCAACAAAAGTTGAGAAAACATAAATATTCGATGAAACCTAAAACCACCAGACCAATTCACTTGTATTCACAAAAAACAGCTGAAAGTTGTCGTCAATGAGATTAATACAAGAGCCAAAACAGATGAATTCCAAAATTTAAAAAAATGAATTACTGTTCCGGAGTGTAACACTTCAAAGGTGATAAAAAGTCTATTCTATTGTCCTCCAACAAAAAAAAGCTCATTGTTGTCTGCTTAGCAAGCCCAATGGTCTCTTCATTAATGAGGCTCATACAATATCACACAATACAAGAGAAAAAATACATTTGCAGCCACATTCGTCTGAACTCATTGTAAATTGAATTACGCCTCTTTAAAAAATCCATTGGTGCATATCAATAACGAGTAACGATTAAATGTTGACTGAAAATGCTACAAAAGCTGGATTAACCCTCTTAAGAGAGCTCAATTTTCCTCTTATTAATCAACCGCATTGATCAGGCCAGAAAAAAAAACAAAACAGGTATAACTAACAACTCGCCAGGCCAAAATTTTACGTGACCCAAAACCAAAATCATAAAACAAACAAGCTGTTCAAATAAAACAATATATATGTTCACTCATACTTTTTGAACCGTCAGTGGGTCTTTTTCTTCACTAATATTTTGATTTCAAACAAATGGAGTGAAAGCCAAAAAAAATCAATCGCTGTCCATTGATCGATTCAAACATCTATGCACCATTAGGTTAAACACAAGCATAAGCTTTAAAAACATTTGGAGAAAATCCAAAAAAAAACTGCAAAAAGAGATGTAAAATTGCCCCACCTTAACAAAAAAAATTATCTCTAATCCGAAAATTTGACCAAACAAAAAAGCCTTCCCAATTTAAAATCAATTTGAAAAGTTTTACGCTTTGAAAATACGCATGCTACTCTCGATGGGTTTCTAATGATGTCACTTATGTCTTTCTACGTCAAATACACTTTCTAGGTCAAATTAACTGGACAAAAAACCAGTTAAGGACAAGTTCCCCCTCACGAAGTGGAGTCTGAACAACTAGAAGATATTGAGCCGCATTATCTTACAATATCAACAATTTTCCTTCATGACGCTTTTAAGCCATGTGAAAACGAAAAAACAGTTGTGCTATTGTACACTCAATGTTGCTGACTGAACTAAAACTTATTTATTTTGTTTCTACAATTTTTCACTGATACATTTACAAAAAAAATTGAATGTAACAATAAATTTCAGAGCTAACAGAAATATCAAAACGACAATCAAATATCAGATGCTGTGTATTCGGCTAAAAATTTGGAAAAGGCGTCTTTGATGCTATTTCTATTTTCCTCTTCCTCTGCCTTAGAAAGAACACAAGACCTCCAATCTGCAGCTCGGGGACAGTTCAGCACTTCTGGGTCGCAGAGGAACTGTCTTCCGAAGTTAATCGGAAAAGTTGAGATTCTCAGAGGGATGAAAAATTCATCACCAGAGGGGAACTCGACGTGAAAATAATTACACTTTTCATTTTTCTCCCACAACATTTTCAACGTGCTCGGAGGTCGAATTGATTCCAAATTAATTCCGTTAATTTTATTCACATGAGAGTGAAAAGCCGTTAATAAATTCTTAGACACAGCTCTGCGAACTGGAACTATTTGGAGAACAAAATGCACTTGCGTGTACGACCGTTCGTAAATAACACAATCTTTTCCCTGCGCTTCGTAAAATTTGAACACCTGTGTCTTCAACATTTCCAAATCAAGCTCCAAATCTTCAGGCAACATGGCTGCACTTTTATGATGATCAACTGGCACGATCAAAACATGGTCAGGGTGTATTGCACCTTTTGCTAAGGCCACGTAAAAAGTACTGTTATCATTTATGTAAACAATCAGATGTTTCTCGCACGCGTCCGTTTTCAAACAAAACCAACATTCACGTTCAATTTGATTGTTAAGGTTTGATCTTCGCCGTTTGCTTTGTGGTCCATTGCCGCTGCTGTTATCGTTGAAACTATCGTCGTTAGAGCTCGACCACCGAAAACTTGCGTTCGTTTGATCTGAGCTCAAAGACGTGTTATAACCCCCGCTGTTCGAATCTGTTCCTTTCAATAGTGCAACCGTGTATGGACATTCAGTTTGAATATCTGCTACCTCTAACTTATTCAAATCTATGCCAAAAAAGTAAGCCCACTTTTGCGAACTTCCAACGTTGGACAACGTTATGAACCTCGTATGATTAGTCTTTTTCATAGCCAAAACATTGTCATTTCTGTAAGGGTGTCGTTGGTGATATTTAGCCAGAGGGTTAGGGCAAAAATGATAACGTGGGCAAACTGCTTTTGCAAGTTTAGATACATTTAGACTAGAAAAGTGCTTCGAATCTAGAGGATCCCCAGTGAAATTGTAGACACCCATTGGAAAGGAAGTTGTTAGTAACAGGTCACATTTGGAGGCTGCAAGTCTGGTCAAGGCGTCATTTAATACTGTTGACATTTCATTGTCATTGTCCCTGTTCACTTCCTCCGTCCAGAAAACAACACCCACTCCAGATGCTGTTTTGAGCCAGTTCAGTCCTTAAACATTCACAAATTGCTCAAAAATTTTCATTTTTCACATCTTAATCAAACTCATTCTAATATAAACGCATATCGTGACTCTCCGCTCGTAACAAGAAACGACAGCAAAATTTCGATACTCTAATTGTATTGAATTTTTTTTGAAGTTGATGGGGTCTGCTCTGTAATTTTTGCCCATCAAAAATTTAAATGAAAGCTGTGAATGGTATTATTACGAAGTCCGTCAAGCATAGATTAATTTAACCGTAGAAGCTAAAAATTCCTTTCATTTCAAGCTGCTTTGAGGTTTGTGTAGAACATTTCAGGCGAATTAAGCTATTTTATTCCAATCTAAATGCTTGAAGTTGTTGGACAAATCAGAAAATTATTTTTTGTCGAAAAACAACAAGATCTTCCTTCTCATTATACATTAAGTTTTACCTCAATACTCCATTGTTTTTTAAAAAAGCAATTTATCAGAAAATCATTATCGAAGCAACTCCGCTTCTAAATTAACATAAACCGGCCAACGTCGGAAAAACTGCTCTCCGAATACAGGCGCGGGAAATCAACTCAGGGGCTGTAGCCTAAAGAAAATTTTCTTTATGCGTGCAAAAATGTCCCACCATGGCGGAATTCGACCCTATGAGCTCCGGCATCATCGGCAGAAGTATTAATCACTCTACTTTGAGGCCCATGTGACCTCCTGTTCTACAATCGTCCTTATTTTAGCAACAAACCTTACTCCGGAGTCCAAGCAATTAAAACTACTCAAAAACGATGACAAAATTGAAGTTACTTTAGAAGTCAGTGTTCTATAACAAAAGCTCAGAAACGGCCGAGCAAAAATTTTGCATACAAAAACCAGCCGGAAGAGTTTGAAAACGACGCGAAGTAAACATTTAGTTAAGCCCCAGCCAGCCACTATAATTAATGAGCCTACTAATTGATTTGAAATTATAAAAGAATAAAGCCAAAAATCATTTCAGGAAAACTATGGGACAAAAAGTGCAACACAAATAATCATCATTAAATAAATCACTAACATATGGCAAAAAAAACAACCAAAAACGATTCATACCGAGAAAAACGAGGAAAGGGAAGGGAAAAAATGAACAAAAAATGTTACAAAACTTTTGACAAAAGTCAGAATGCTACCTCCAGAAAAAAAAATTCCGGGGAAACTTTTCTAACATTCTTTTGCACGACCTACCCAATGCCAGTCAGAAAAACCTTAATCAACAATCTAAGAGAGCATACATTGAGAAATCGGAAAGATCAAAGTTCATATAATTTACATCAGTAAAAATTGCCACGTCAAACCTTGAAGTGTCAAAATAGCTAGAATAGCTCTAGATTAAACAGTTAGCCAGAAAACCTAATGAGTGAAGCTTGATTTCAAAAAATAAGATATGCAACACTTAAAAGACGGAAACGGCTCAAAATTTAATTAAAATTACACCATTTTATTTAACAAACCCTACTCAAAATTAAACTCTATCCAATCGAAAAATCACCTCAACTATTTTAAAAGCTCAGCTCAACTAACAACAACTCCACAGAAGCTATACAAAAACAAATTTTACAGAGACAGGGCAAACGACCAGAAGGGGCAAAAACATCTCAAAATTGCGCCTAAAATTCTAATATTTTGTCAGATGTTCAACAAGTCTTCCAAACTAAATAACACTAAATCAGAGATAATCGAGACAAAACATTTATCTAGTAAAGATGGGTTAAACTAAAAACCTGCTATCTCTCTCTCTCTCTCTCTATCTATCTCTCTAAAAGACATCGTCTAAGAGTAGAAGTCACCGAGCAGGTATCCGTAGACAAAAAATTCTCACTTTTCGTCAATCGATTGTTGAGGGCGATTTGCTAGGTTTAAAATTTTGACGGGTTGACGGTTGTCAGTCATATTGGTGTCATATATAATGCACCTAAAAACTATTGAACTTTAAATTCTTTCGTAATAATATTGAACATTGCACGCCTTACAGATCTTCTGGTTAATTTTACTCGGGTATATCACATGAAGCAGACAAATTTCTTTAACATTATGCGTATTACTGAATTTCAACCGAAAAAAAAAGAGGGGACAACCCTTCAAAAATAATCTTTTATAGTTTTAATTTCTTGAATAGTAATTTCCTATCAAAATAAAATTTAACAAGGAGGCTCGGTAATGTGCGTACGCACAAAATATTCCGACCCCGCTCATCCACATTCTTGATTTAATTGGCTACCAAATGATGAAGATAAAAAACTTTCAAAAATAGAAAAATGGTTCAAAAACCACTAATGGAATACAATTATGCCAAGCAGGAGGGCCGATGAAAATTGAGGACAATACTAAAAATAAAACATTAAACAATAATTACGACCAAAACTCAATGTCTATATTAAAAAATTCATTAAAAAATCGAACTCGCATCAGAAAAAAATTTGAACAAGCAAATTAACATATACTTTATTAGAAAAGGTATGGGACCTGTCCTCAACGCGAATGGGTAACAGGTCGACAAAAAAGAGCCAAGAGCAAAGTTCAAAAAGTTGTTTCTATTTTGGAAAAAATTAAATTTCACAGTAATTAATATCATTAGATATTAACTGAAATCATTAGAATGCTCATATACATCTCCACAGGAAGCAATTGAGACCTGCCATTATCCAGTGTACGTCATAGGACAAATACAGGCAAAAAGAAAAAGTTCAATTCAACTTTGAGCAAAAATGGCAGTGAAGACGTTCAAACAAAAAACTTGAAACTAGGAGCATTAAAAAGTTTAATTGCGCAATATTTCAAATTAATTATTTCCTACCATTAATGTTATTCTTTAAAGAGAAAACAAAAATCCTTTGAATATACAAATATAAAAATGTCAAACATTTTATCAAATCTCAGAGTGAGAGTAGTAACAACGCCTAGAAAGAAATGGTTGAAATTGAAGATCAAAACATTGCTTGCTGGAAACGATTGATGAGTTGTCTCGACAGACTAAGCAGCAAATCAACCGAAAAACAAATTTTTAAAAATGGCGGAGCTCAAAAATCCAAATAAGTTTTTGAAAACAAATACTTCCAAAACTCATAACAGACAAAAGATTTCAACGAGGAGATAGATTAGGTTGCAACAAATCAGGCAACCAATTAGGCCTGTTATCAATGAGACTAATTCACGATGCTACAAAATAAAAAAAATAAATACAGGTAGAAGCCAAAATTTCAAACAACTTAACGACACTACCGCGTTCACGGCCTTTTAATTGAAAGAACATCACTGGCTTCTCATCTGAACATCAACTTGTCATCTGAACATCGACGCTGTCATTTCTATGCAGTCCTTTTGTAAGGATATAAAAGGACTGCGTAGAAATGACAACAAAAAGAAACACAAAAATTGAACAGTATAGGGATCTCGAAAATTTTTTATCTCGAAAACTAAATGGTCAAAGCGATCGGTCAAAACATAACCAACCGAACAAATAACGTTTGAATCAACAAAAAACTTTAGACTTCTTACTAGTGAGATTGAGGTACAGGGTGACAAAAATAAAAGCAAAAGGAAGACACTTGAAAAATCTCACTTGAAAAAGTTGATTTGAAAGTCCATAAAACAAATAGCTACAACTTGAAATTATTAAATAGGTTCAGTTATACATGCTGCGAAAGCAACTGAAATCTACCATTCTCAGGTATATGTCGTAAAACAACAAAAAGACAAACAGAGGCAAAAAATTTTTTAAAACCACTCAATTTTGCGAGAGAACTTAGCCCAAAGCAACAAAATACTCAAAAAACCAATAACAATTTCAGAAACAATTTTTTTTAAGCTGTACAATTTCCCAACTAAGCTTCTCTTCAATTCAACCTGTCAAAATGGTGATAATTCGACAAGGAAACAAAATAAACTTAGAAAATGTGCAATTATTCTCAAAAACCGAAACAAAAATAAAAACTCATAGTATCAAAACCAATAAAACATTAGCCAATTATAAAACCGTTACAGGCCTAATTGACAACTGATAGGACACGTCTTTTGGCATGTTTTTACTGACACTATGCCAGAAGTTGAGAGAAAAAAGATTAAATAGTGGCAAAGTTCAAAATATCATCGACATTTCCTTAAAAAAAAATACAGTCATAAGAAACAATAGATATCAACTGAAATCATTGTCTAGTCTCACTTGTACCTCATTAAAAGCTAATTGGATCCTTGATTGGGGAGACAAGTCTTTAGACTACAAAAAATATAATAGAAGGCAAAAGAAAAAAGTCCGTAAAATTTTATGAAAACAATTGCTCAGAAAAACCATGAGAATTCTGAAATCATATATAATCATTGGGCCTCATTTTTTGTAAATAATAACTGTCAATAATTGAGCCCTGATTTTAATTTCAGTAATTTACATAAAAACTAAATGCACAATCAATTTTAAAAAAAGGCCGCGCCCAAATAAAATCTAAAGATTTTTTACCGTAAGGATCCATAGTGAGATCAAGATCAGCCCTGATAAGGCTGTTTAAATTTGCAAAAAACTGGCAAAATTACAATTCCAGAAGACTCTGAAAGCCAGCGGGAGTAAAACTAGCTCTATGTTTGAGCCTACGAAGAATATGACCGCAGTTTAAGGGTGTCTACTTCAAGCGAAATTAAAGAAAGTGGGCTAAACAGCATATTTGGTCCTATTTTTGACGAAAAGAGTGAATTTTGGAAAATTTAGCATAAATTCTAGCCAAAAATTTTGGATCGGACCATTCAGCAACCATCCTCTATCTTTAAAGACAAAATCAATAACACTACCGTTAACAATTTGAACATTTTAGCAAAATTGACGAAAATTTGATTAAAAATACGGGAAATGTGAACAAAAACAACGGATATCGTCTGCTATTCACAAAACTTTAACCTCAATAACTCCCTGCAAAAAGAAAATCAAAAAAGTCTTTTTAATTCAAAATTCTACGCCGGGCGGTCTTTCTAATGACACCGTTCACAACTCTACGATGATTATATCGGTCAGCCAAAATTGACTGAACAAAAAAACTCATTTGAGTGTATAGTTCCTCCTCCCACTAAAGTGGGTCGAAACAAAAAATTATGACGAACGTTGTTTGCCGAGTAAGGGGCGGCAAATTTTCGAACCCACATCAACAAACGCAGATTTTGCAAACACACACACACAAACGCAACCAACGAAGCACACACACACATGCACGTACACACACGTACGCACAAAACCACACACGCAAGCACACGCACATCTACACACACACACACACGCACACACACACGTACAAAAACACGCAAGCACACCCACGCGCACACACACATCCACACGCGCAGGCACACACACACACAAACTCACACACACATTATACACATATAATGCACGGACGCGCACACACACACACAATGTTCACATACACGGAAACACATGCCATCCGTCACCACACACACACACACATTCACACAATGTACAGTCACACGAACACTTACGCACGCATAAAGCATATGTATTTTTGGTGAGTAATTACATATCAATGCTTTCGATTTTAAGTTTGAGAAACCCTGAGGCTCAAACTATCATTTTAATGTACGCTCCTGTTAATTACCTGTCGAGATATGAATGTTATCGCCAATCTGCTCCTTATTCTCGCCAACACTTGCAACTTCTTTCGATGACATAAGAACATTGATTGGACATTGCAATTTGTTACCCTCATTTGATACGGCATCTACCAGTTGTGAGGTTATTGGAAATCTGTCACTGAAAAATTCACCAACAACGAATACTTCTAAATTCTTCACTTTCTCAGCAGCTTTGTTGATTTTTGAAAATGCCTTTCTGAAGTCACCTCTTACATTGCAAAGTACAAGCACAAACACTTCGTCTTTTCGTTCCATTTAGGCCAGCAAACAAGTCAGAACAAATACACACCAATGTACACAATTGTACAGATACACTATCTGAAATTAAATTTTGATGCTTGCAGCTTTTGTTCTGATTTAACATGTGACTGTAAAAAGTAAAGCCGTGAACTTTGCAAACATTTGCATAATCGTAACTTGAATAGCTATCTGTACTTTATAAACTTATCACGCCAATTTTGTAACAAAACTAACAATGGAGATCGAAAAAAGCGACGAAAAGATCGAGAGAATAACGGTGTCAAATTTGAAATGTGACATTTGCTTGGAGATTAAACTGAGCCCAGTGGCATTACCCTGTGGTCATTCGTTTTGTGGCACTCCGAGAGACTGTTTGGAGGGTTTGTTCATACCTGCCGGGTACCCCAGATGCGCGATATGCAGAAAACTATTCAAGGTAACATCAAATTAATCTTTCTGAAAAATCGAAAATAGAAATTCAGTAAGCATTTAAAAACCATAATACAATGCGATCATTAGATTAATTAAACGGTCTTGAATTTTTTACTAGATGCGGAATAATTTATCTGCTGATTACCGACCAATTGTTCAAAATGGATTGAACTGAATCACTTTTCTCCTTCAGGTTACCCGTGATCAATTGAAACCCCTGTATGGACTTCGGGAGTTCTTTGAAGAGGTCAATGAAGTTCATGCTTCTCGGAAAAAGGAGAACCCAATTGAGAAAGACAGCAACAAGAACTACTGTCGCAAGCACGAAGATCAGGAACTCGAGTTCTTTTGCTACGAATGCTGCCGAGAAATTTGCGGTCTCTGTTGGGATTCAGATCATGGCGATGTTAAAAGTCACTTGGTACAGCGGATTGACTATGCAAAACAGCGGATCTTAGTAAACATATTGGAGAATGTCAACATTGAGACACGGACGCAAGAGGTTCACGACAGAATCGCGTCCGTTCAAGGAACCATATTGCTGTTAGAAGACCTAATGAGAAGCATGACACGTGAATACACGTCACTTGTTCAGGAGTTAATAACATGCGAAGATGTAGCAAAACTTGATGAGAAAGAGCGCGATATAATGCTGTCTCAGTCTAAATTCGACGCAGAGAACGAACTACAAAAGCAAATAATCGGTCTTCGAAAATCAATAACTGACAGTCGGATATCAGAGAAAGAAAAGGCTATAAGTTACGAGGTTTGGACACGAATCGCAAAACTTGACGGTGAAGTAATCGAGGACAACAAGTCTACCAGTATGAAGCCAACGCAAAAACTTAGCGGCTATTTTAATAATATGATGCAGAAGGTTAAGTCATCATTAACTGATAATCAGAACACTTCAACTCCGCTAGGGGGCGAAGACATGCTACCTCTGTAAATTGAAAGTAACAAAATTTATTTCTTAGATATTAGTTCACTGAATAGAATCTTATTCGTATGCAGCTCAAGAGGATCAATATATCTTTCCCATTTCAACAAATCGTTGGAGTAGTCGATTGTAAATTTGACACCCTCTGGTAATGTTGATTTAAGCAGTGTCATTAGAATAGGCATAGTCACGGCTGGCAAGGTTTCCATTGAAATTATGCGGGCATACTCGGGCACTTCTATTACGTCAGTGACCTGAAAAACATTTCATCTAAATTGTGCCATCGTGAAATCAAAACAATCACATCAATTAACTTTTGACACTAAGTCATTTCAAATATTTATTTATTTAGCAGTTAGCAAAATTTTTGCGCGCCTGAATTTTCGCTTCGTTAAGTCAATTTTCGTCAAACAAAATATTTTACAGAAACAAAATATCATCGCAAAACTTTAAGCAGATTTCCCGAGAAACTAAGCTCACAACAAACTCCGAGCTTATCAGCAAAGAAAAGAAGTTCACTTTATACTCGAAATAAGCAGGTAAAACTCTTAAAAGACAATACTTGATACAGCAATTAAGGCATGTGCAAAACTCGTCAAAAAATGCAGTCATCATTTTCTTTTTGGAGCCTACGAAAGCTCTTGAAACACTTGCATGTGTACAAATCAGCTAATGGAACACCTTCGCATAGAGCCTAGAACCACATGCCTCACTGAAACGTCAGGAACAGCACATAGCAAAAAAAACAATACCGCTCACGCAAGACTCTGTAGCACAGAATGTTGAAATATACGTCTAAAGTTTGTCAATAACTTCTCTTTGTTCTGAGACAAAATTTTCGACTTCGACTATCACTTTTTCGAACCTCAAATTGATACCTACTTTCTGTACAAATTTTGGTTTATGATTAACATGAATGCTGGTTGGCTCTAGTGTATGGTGATTTTGTGACTCATTCAAATTTTGATGAATTGGAGAAAGAATGTATAAGAGTAAACAAAACATCAGTTAAGAACGACGCAGTGTTGAAAGAAACAACGCGTGGTGATCAATACGTTTATATATGTGATCAATTCGGCAAACAGCTAAATGTAGACTTTAATTTCCATGACTTCACTAAAAATACCTTTAATGTCAGGCCAACTCGAAGGCCCAAGCACCAACGTAAACTTGAGTCTCGTTTTAAATTTTCGTTTTCCCTCAATTGGTTGTTTTTCTTGTGATATATTTGAATTACCCTTAAAGAACCACTTCACTAATTTTAGAGCCAAATAAACCCCCTAAAAATAGGACCAAAGATTGCGAGGTTTAGCGTGAATTTGAGCAGATAATTACTATTTTGAAAATTATTACTTTCTACATTTCTAAAAACTCTTTATTTGAGTTACTTCTTGATGAAAACAAAGCTATTCTGGTGACTGCTTCACATTTTTGGTTAACTGAAATAAACATTCAACTGCGGGCCAGTTGATAGCTTAAAATAGAAAGTCGGGTGAATCACGAATAATCACCCGGAAAATAAAAATCAGCTTTTTGCTTTGATAAAAATCCTAGACTTTTGTTGCTCTGTTCTCAAGTATCCAATATTTGACCGACTCTGCAAAATTCCAATTAAATCATTTTACAAATTAACTCGGGGATGTGGATTAGCGTAAAAGCCGCAAAAAATGAAGAAACATTTTATTTTTAATTTTGTTTCTCGTGAATTAAAAAAGTTATCATGTTTAGTTCAAAAATGCATCCGTTGAGTCAAACAGTACCCGAAAGAGACCCCAATTTGCACACAAAATAATTTATTCAATAAGCCAGAGAAACCAGCAAAAAGGACAACGGGAGTTGATTGTTATTCCTGAAATAGATCTTTACTTGTTGAGCTCACAATCACAACTTAATAATTATGTTAGTAGTTCTCCGGGGTCAGAGGATTGATTCCGGTGAGTATAGTACAAAATATAGTTAAACAAGATTGTTTCAATTTCTCCATTAGAATTGCAATAACTGCAGAGAAAATATATGCAAAGTCTAAGAGCATGAATCAATGCTTGGGTACTTTCCGTCATATATAGGTGAAATCTTCTCCTTATGCTCAACTGATGATGTTGCAAAAGGAAAATTTTCAAATAAAAAACGTCAATACTATAAGATAACAGTCTGATGTTGGAATATATAGTACCATATGAAAGGCAGGGTAAATAGCAGCCTGTTTCAGTCCGCGAGATCTTAGGTGCTGAGCTTATTTTAGAGCGTGCAACAAAAATTAAATCCAACGAAAAATGAATTTCGTGTCAGCGCCAAACTCACGGAAAAATTTCACGGATGCGATAGCCAACATCCGAACGCACGTCTTACCGTCGTTCTTCGACTCTCCGGTGTCTCAATCGGCGCGGCGATTGTGTTCGCTTCCAACCCGGGAGGGCGGACTTAACATCAAGAATATTAGATTACGAAACAGTACGCCGCGTCGCTGACAGCATGCACTCCTCTTGAAGATGAGGATCGCGCAAATGCGCATCTCACCCAACAACGCATAACGCACGACCAAGGAGACTCGAACTGGCTCATCACTCTACCGCTTAAACGTTATGGTTTCACGCTAACGAAGTCCGAATTTAGAGACGGGCTTTGCATTTGATATAACATCGAGGCCCATTAATTGTCTATATGGTTTAAAGCTTACCCTATCACATGCTCTCCACTGTGAGAAAGATGAGTATACACAAATGCGACATAACGAGATCCGAGACACCTTTGCTAAGATCATGCATGACGTTTGCTATGATGTCGACGCTGAGATGACTCTTCAGTTGCTTCAAAGCGAGACCTTTAAACACATAACTACTAGCACTGCTGAAAACGCACAACTAGACATTAAAACGAATGGCCTGTGGGGGTCCAGGATCAGCCGTTATTTCTTCGGCGTGAAGATATTTAACCCACTCGCCAAGTCATGCCCGATAAACTCCGTAGAAGCTTACAAATATCATGAGTCGTTAAGTGCCTCAAGTATAAGCGACGAATACCTTCGTTTTTTCTGCATGGAGGCGCAGGACCGTCCGCAACACTCACTATAAAACAACTAGCTAGCAAAATTACTGAAAAGAAACGAATCATACTCGGACGCAATAACATACATACGAACGAGAATAAGTTTTGCTCTCCTGCGCAGCGGTATCATATGCCTCAGAAGGTGTCGTGGTTCCAAACGGCCACCTGATATTAATAGTTCATGCAGTGCCATAGTGCGGGAGGGCAGACTAGATTCATAACAAATTAGTTTATATAGAAATTCAATTCTCATGACGCAGCTTTAAAGAGTTATAGTGCCTTGTCTGTAAAATTATATACAATGTAGTGATGTCTCATAGTAGGGGACCACTACCCGTACATTGTATTGTCCTGCGCGGCTTAAGAGCAAACCCCTATTTAATTTATCTATTACAACTTTCAAAAAAATTATTATTTTAGAGCTTCTCTTAGACGACTAATAAGATTCAAAGTGAGACTTTCGAAGTAAACTGCTCAGATCACGCAAAAATCAAGCAGTCAAGCGTGAAAAAAGTCATATCACTCATACGCATAAAGAATCGCATAAGCCAGACTAATACAACCCACCGAAATGTTAGTAACATCGCTGGAAAGCAATTAATTAATTTAAAAGCGACAGTACCTTTTCATTAAGATTGTTGATGTTGTTCATACTCAGCACGCGGTGAGGTATTGGATAGACATCGGTTACCTGTTACAAGACATCCGGTTCCAAAAATTAGTTATAATGAAGACAAAAAAGTTAGACCCACCTCAAAGCGCAGCTCTGTAAGCCTTTTAGCCATAAACTTTTCGAAAGCTTCCACTCGCTGTAGATCAAATGACATTAGCCTAATAAACACATTTTTAAAAACAGGCAATGATTCATCGAACAATTCGTCAAAAATACGACTATCTAGATGAGAGCGATCCATAATATTCTCTTCGTAAAGTTTCTGAAGAGCATTCTCCTGAATTGCAGGGTTATATCTGGAGTCCAAATCAGCCATTGATTTCTTTTTCTTCTTTTTGCCTCTTAATTGAGCAACTGCAAAGTTGGGGGTCGACAAAAGTTCGCAGCCGCGAACAGATGCAAAAAATTTTGGATAGAAAATACGCAAGTTGATGACTTTCAACTTGACAGAAGCTGATGACAAGATCCAACTCATCACATCTAGAATGTACCATCCAATTAGCAGAGAGAAAAAACAATAACAATTACTGTGATAAAGACTAAATTTATGTTTCATACCTTTATCACGAATTCCTTGAACATTGTAACATTAACCAAAAACAAAATCCATTCAATGCATGATATACAATGCATGAATGGTGATCATTCTTTACGATTGGTGATCATTCTTCATGAAGTTCCGTCTGTTCATGGGAAAGACTTGAATTATTAATGTAATGTCTAATAAATTTAAAATAACATGAAATAAACAGAAAGAACACACTGAATGACAATGAATGCGAGAAGAGCGAAAGCAAATGATAAGAATTTTAATGTGCGCGCAGCAGCACCAACCATGAAAAGAATAAGTTATCTATGATATGGTTTTGGAACATGCAGCTTGGTTTCAGTCTTTGGAGGTCAACATGAGGTCATTTAAAGGTCGTTTTGGCATTGAATGCGAAGACTGTGTCTATCATTAGAGGTCATATGGTTGCAATTAATTGAAAATTTGAGATAACTAGGATCTCTTTTCTACGTTGAAAGTTTCTATGCTGATGTCATCTGGCGTTTTGGACTTTTGACCTCTACATCCAAGAATGCATAATAGTGCTCTTTAGAAGACTGAAGCTGACACGGGTACGGATAAAATTAATGACTTCTGGGTATCGTTCCTTTGACTTTGGGCTATGAGGGAAGGAATGCGTCTGATGTGTGTGTGATGGGGCTGGCTCCACCTATGGTGGCAAATATCAACGGTGAAAAAGATCCATGTTCAATGTCCATTCTGTATTGATATTTAAGGCGTTTAAAATTTTCATGTAAATATGATTTTTTGGTGTCTTTAATATTGTTTGTGGGAGCACAGGGGTTGAAGATCCTTACATTATAGAATCCTTTTCAATTAACTTTCTAAAGTATCCTCTGTTCAGCTCAAAGAAGGATTGATACAATTTAACTTTTATAAAAATGAAATATAGGGAAAGCAGCTTCAGAAAGTGCGTTAAAAGTTATTATGAACCGTGATACTCGAATTTAACCTGTTTAGCCCACGGTTGTATCTTCATTTGCGTTTACCAAGATAACTTAGTCACAGAGTCCTTGATCTGTTCGTTTTTCCCAAACGCAGAGTTTGGTCCCAACGATAGCGTTGAACATCATATTTATTCTCTGACATAATCTCGGTTCTAATGTTTGAGCCAAAAATTTTTATGACAACTGGTTAAAGATACTGTCTCATAAAAAAAGCCATAAATCATCGTGTTTAGCTGTCACTTTCAAGTGTTTTTTTTGTCTGCAGCCATTTAAAATGTAATTTTCGAAAGCTTCCCAATTGAAAAAACTGTGAGCAGGTTTGTAGGGTCACTACACTGCCTTCCCCTATGGAAGCATAATGCTCCACTCATCGAAAACTCGATATTCATTAATTTTAAAAAATCGACATGAACTTCCATTCATGAGTTTCGTATATATTAGGTGCACCGTCATCCATAAGCACGCATCTTATATGATTTAATAACTGCAATAATTCTGTTTGGCCTCATTTATCAGGATGTATCAATAGAGACATTTGTTTGAATCACCGTTGGATTTCCTCAATCATCGAGGCCCATTAATTGTCTATATGGTTTAAAGCTTACCCCATCACATGCTCTCCACTGTGAGAAGGATGAGTATACACAAATGCGACATAACGAGATCCGAGACACCTTTGCTAAGATCATGCATGAAGTTTGCTATGATGTCGACGCTGAGATGACTCTTCAGTTGCTTCAAAGCGAGTCCATTAAACACATAACTACTAGCACTGCTGAAAACGCGCAACTAGACATTAAAACGAATGGCCTGTGGGGGTCCAGGATCAGCCTTTATTTCTTCGGCGTGAAGATATTCAACCCACTCGCCAAGTCATGCCCGATAAACTCCGTAGAAGCTTACAAATATCATGAGTCGTTAAGTGCCTCAAGTATAAGCGACGAATACCTTCGTTTTTTCTGCATGGGGGCGCAAAACCGTCCGCAACACTCACTATAAAACAACTAGCTAGCAAAATTACTGAAAAGAGACGAATCATACTCGGACGCAATAACATACATACGAACGAGAATAAGTTTTGCTCTCCTGCGCAGCGGTATCATATGCCTCAGAAGGTGTCGTGGTTCCAAACGGCCACCTGATATTGATAGTTCATGCAGTGTCATGCAGGGCAGACTAGATTCATAACAAATTAGTTTATATAGAAATTCAATTCTCATGACGCAGCTTTAAAGATTTATAGTGCCTTGTCTGTAAAATTATATACAATGTAGTGATGTCTCATAGTAGGGGATCACTACCCGTACATTGTATTGTCCTGCGCGGCTTAAGAGCAAACCCCTATTTAATTCATCTATTACAACTTTCAAAACAATTATTATTTTAGAGCTTCTCCTAGACGACTAATAAGATTCAAAGTGAGACTTTCGAAGTAAACTGCTCAGATCACGCAAAAATCAAGCAGTCAAGCGCGAAAAAAGTCATATCACTCATACGCATAAAGAATCTCATAAACCAGACTAATAAAACCCACCGAAATGTTAGTAACATCGCTGGAAAGCAATTAATTAATTTAAAAGCGACAGTACCTTTTCATTAAGATTGTTGATGTTGTTCATACTCAGCACGCGGTGAGGTATTGGATAGACATCGGTTACCTGTTACAAGACATCCGGTTCCAAAAATTAGTTATAATGGAGAAGACAAAAAAGTTAGACCCACCTCAAAGCGCAGCTCTGTAAGCTTTTTAGTCATAAAATTTTCGAAAGCTTCCACTCGCTGTAGATCAAATGACATTAGCCTAATAAACACATTTTTAAAAACAAGCAATGATTCATCAAACAATTCGTCAAAAATACGACTATCTAGATGAGAGCGATCCATAATATTCTCCTCGTAAAGTTTCTGAATAGCATTCTCCTGAATTGCAGGGTTATATCTGGAGTCCAAATCAGCCATTGATTTCTTTTTCTTCTTTTTGCCTCTCAATTGAGCAACTGCAAAGTTGGGGGTCGACAAAAGTTCGCAGCCGCGAACAGATGCAAAAAATTTTGGATAGAAAATACGCAAGTTGATGACTTTCAACTTGACAGAAGCTGATGACAAGATCCAACTCATCACATCTAGAATGTACCATCCAATTAGCAGAGAGAAAAAACAATAACAATTACTGTGATAAAGACTAAATTTATGTTTCATACCTTTATCACGAATTCCTTGAACATTGTAACATTAACCAAAAACAAAATCCATTCACTGCATGATATACAATGAATGAATGGTGATCATTCTTTACGATTGGTGATCATTCTTCATGAAGTTCCGTCTGTTCATGGGAAAGACTTGAATTATTAATGTAATGTCTAATAAATTTAAAATAACATGAAATAAACAGAAAGAACAAACTGAATGACAATGAATGCGAGAAGAGCGAAAGCAAATGATAAGAATTTTAATGCGCGCGCAGCAGCACCAACCATGAAAAGAATAAGTTATCTATGATATGGTTTTGGAACATGCAGCTTGGTTTCAGTCTTTGGAGGTCAACATGAGGTCATTTAAAGGTCGTTTTGGCATTGAATGCGAAGACTGTGTCTATCATTAGAGGTCATATGGTTGCAATTAATTGAAAATTTGAGATAACTAGGATCTCTTTTCTACGTTGAAAGTTTCTATGCTGATGTCATCTGGCGTTTTGGACTTTTGACCTCTACATCCAAGAATGCATAATAGTGCTCTTTAGAAGACTGAAGCTGACACGGGTACGGATAAAATTAATGACTTCTGGGTATCGTTCCTTTGACTTTGGGCTATGAGGGAAGGAATGCGTCTGATGTGTGTGTGATGGGGCTGGCTCCACCTATGGTGGCAAATATCAACGGTGAAAAAGATCCATGTTCAATGTCCATTCTGTATTGATATTTAAGGCGTTTAAAATTTTCATGTAAATATGATTTTTTGGTGTCTTTAATATTGTTTGTGGGAGCACAGGGGTTGAAGATCCTTACATTATAGAATCCCTTTCAATTAACTTAGATTCTAAAGTATCCTCTGTTCAGCTCAAAGAAGGATTGATACAATTTAACTTTTATAAAAATGAAATATAGGGAAAGCAGCTTCAGAGAGTGCGTTAAAAGTTATTATGAACCGTGATACTCGAATTTAACCTGTTTAGCCCACGGTTGTATCTTCATTTGCGTTTACCAAGATAACTTAGTCACAGAGTCCTTGATCTGTTCGTTTTTCCCAAACGCAGAGTTTGGTCCCAACGATAGCGTTGAACATCATATTTATTCTCTGACATAATCTCGGTTCTAATGTTCAAGCCAAAAATTTTTATGACAACTGGTTAAAGATACTGTCTCATAAAAAAGCCATAAATCATCGTGTTTAGCTGTCACTTTCAAGTGTTTTTTTTGTCTGCAGCCATTTAAAATGTAATTTTCGAAAGCTTCCCAATTGAAAAAATTGTGAGCAGGTTTGTAGGGTCACTACACTGCCTTCCCCCATGGAAGCATAATGCTCCACTCATCAAAAACTCGATATTCATTAATTTCAAAAAATCGACATGAACTTCCATTCATGAGTTTCGTATATATTACGTGCACCGTCATCCATAAGCACGCATCTTATATGATTTAATAACTGCAATATCTCTGTTTGGCCTCATTTATCAGGATGTATCAATAGAGACATTTGTTCGAATCACCGTTGGATTTCCTCAATCGTTGCAGTGGGTGAGATCCAAAGCAGATCTTATATTGACAATGCTCTTGTACCGGTAACTTTTTCTCAATCTCATGTAGTCGTCCTGTAGTGAGCTCTTTGGCGTTATCTCCGCCTCTATTTTTAACTCTAATTTTCTTACCCTCGAAATCGTTTTTGAAACTTTTTTACGTGCTGCTTCCAGGTCCCCTGGTATTCAACGAGTTTTCTAAGAGCTGATTTTAGCTCCACAGACAATGCGTCTGATTCAGTTCCTGCTGACTCGCAGTCGAGCCGCATTTGCTGGAGTTGGCATTCCAACTCAACTAAATTATTATTAGCTTCCGTTCTAGCACGAAAGTGTTCCCGTAGCTGTTCAGCAACGATTAGTTGTTGCTTTAACTCAACAACTTGCCCTTGTAGCATACCGTTTTCCTGTTGTACGCTGTTAATTTGCTCCTGTAATTGCAAGCAAGCAACTCCCAGCTTTTTGCAGTTTTGTAATCGGACTTTCATCCGGCTGCATTCCTGCGTAGTAATAGGCGGTCTCTGGGTTAGTGTTGTTGGGTATAATTCATCCTGTGCCATGATCGTTTTAAAACGGGTTTTGACCCCGCAGATTCTATAGACCCATCGTCGGACAAGTGCTTTTACTTCGTACAAATGCGGCAGATAATATAGACAATCGCCCACTTCTGGTTCTATTTCGCTTTCTAAAAAAACCAATATTAGACATGTTTAAGAGATTGAACATCAATCCAGACATTCTTTTGACGTTGGAAAATGTTTCAACTAAAATGTTCCCACTAAAATTTGTTTTTTTTTGGCTAACAGCCCCCGCTCAAAAGCCGTTTTGTCGGTATCCGACAACTCGCTTACTTTTGTTTCAACATTTTGTTTTGTTTTTGTTTTCACTGTTGATTTTCCAGAACGGTTATATAATTAAGTTCGATTAACGGGTTAATCGGCTGTAGTGCCATTCTTGACTGAGCACCTTTCAAAAATAACTTAGTTGATAAAATTAGTCTTCAACACAATACTAGAATTTTTGCAGTAAAAATAATGTCATTTTTGTTAGGTTCAATTCCCTTACTAAATGACAAACTTTCAAAATGTTTCTTTCCATGGCTTAATCCATGGATTTTTATGTCAATTCAAATCACTGGTGTATGTGTTGAAGCCTAATAGCTGTTCATGTATATACTTTCCATTTGCTAAAGAAAAACTTTTCTTCCTGTTATCGTTCGTCGACTGTGTTTATACAATTGAGTTAGTCGACTTTCTTCTAGCTGCTTCTCTGTGAAAAAACCATCGAAAACTTCCTTAAAAAAAGGGACTTCACGTTTGGGTTCCTCAAGATAAGAAAACACTTGTGGTTTTTCTACTATCATAAGGTTTCGATTAAACGCTATCCAAGAACCAACACCTAGTTGGAATACATTAGGTAACAATGGGTTCCACTTTATAAGCGTAAAATTTCTAAAGGAAACCTTGGATATCGGGTTCATATAGCGCACGTAGCTCAGATTATCTTTTTCTCTTACAATAATCGGTACTTCCTCAGTGCAGTAATTTAGGGCAGTTAATTCTACTTTTATTTTTGCACAAGCTGACTGTGCATGCAGTCCGATGACTCCATCTTTACCAATGAAAAGAGAATGCGAATCACCGTTCCCCATTGAAGCCAATACGTTTTGTCTATAAGTTTTCTTCATTCTATATCTCAGATTTGACATTTCGTCAAGAATTGCAAGTAGACTATTAAAATCTTGGACAAATAACGCATCTAAACCACTTCTGTTGACATCTTGATTAATTACAGTTTATGTTGGCTGCTGAGAATTTATATCGAGGGTAAATTGGTAAAAATAGACGTTTTGATGGTTTGTTTTATTTACCACCAGATTGTTTACTCTGAATTCCTCGCTCAAAACTTGTATGACAAATTTTGTTTTACCAGTGGTCTCGCCCATCACATATTGATGATTACCCACAGCAATCAACTCTTCTGTGTATTCTTCCGAGAATTCATCTAGATTTGACAGTTTTGTTACATCTCCTTTTTGGACCCTGCATTGGATATAATCAAGCTCGATTCTATCTCGGTTCCAGGAATGAAATGATTGGTTCCCAAATGGGTCTAGGAACTTAATCTTTGATCCTTTTTCTGTTTGTAATATTTCCGCGTTGATTTTTCCGAGTGTTACTTCTGCGTTGATAACTACACTACCGGTAATATTTTTTTCATTGGGGTTTGCCAAGCTACTGGATAAGCAAATTTTACAACTTTATTGTTCCCGTCTTTCATAAAGGCGCTCCCTATTTTTGTTTTAATTTTGATTTCTGTTTTTGACTCTTGTAGCTTTCTCAATAGAGTGGTTTCGAACCTAAATTTTTCATTTCCAAACCCCGGTAAGTTTACCGAAATCTCTTGTAGCAGTTTGCTACAGGCTTCGCTGGTAAGTGTATAGTACGTGGGAATCAATTGCGAGTTTTCTTGAAAAAAAACTGAGTCGTCCCACCATGTGCGTTCTTTTAGGCCACTGACTGTGTATGCAGCTTGAAACATGCAGTAATTTAAGTGGATTTTAAAGCTCTCATGATATAATACGTGTCCGGTAGATAATACAAGACTTTTGTTTTATCTTGCATAAAAGATGATCACAACGTTCAAAGATGGCATGTTCAATCCCGCGTTTTTGTGCCGTAGAGAGTTGTGTTTTTTAGAATTCTAGAAGGTTGGTCACTTTTTGTTCTAAAGGTTTCAGGAGTTGTCTCCATTTGTCAGCATTAAGTTCCAATGCACCATGAGTTCCGTGCGTTCAAAAAGGTGCTGGTTTGATGGCTTTGCCATGAATTTTGTCAAAGATGATCTGATGGTAGATAGATTTTGAGATTTCTCGGCAAAAATATTTTCAGGCTTGAGATTCCCGGCTTCCGGGTGTTTTTCAATTGAAGTACCATTTTTGGTTCTTATTTTGTCCTTCAGTGATAATTTTCCACCTTTGATTCACTTGACAAACTCAAGGAATTTGATATTTTACCCCTTGCCATTAAATTGTAGTACTGGCAATTTCTGCTAATGGAGACTTCATTGTTTTACAGACACCTCAGAATACATTGTCCATCGCAGACGCTACAATAATATTTGTTATTATTATTCTGCTCTATGTCGTACTTTTTGGTAACGACAAGTAGAACGCCCCCACCTTTGATCACTTTTATATGCTATAACTCAAGCGCCGTCACCATTCAGGTAATCATTATATTATATTAGTCAAGGTGGTCTGAAAATTATATGTCTAGGCCCATTCTGCGGCGCGCTCTTGGGAGCAGTTGCCGTATGAGTAGGTGTTTTTCAGCAATCTCTCATTCTCTAGACAAGATTTGGCAGTTTAAAAAGCTTGTACTGTTACAATCCCCGTCTACTGATGGAAATTTCAGAAATGTTATCCTTCAATTTTCAGTCCGTTTTGAATCTTTATTCTGGCAGTTATTATCTTTCTCATTCCGTTTTGAGAAAAAGCTCAATGATTTTAAGCTACACGAAATTCCAAGCGTAGACTAATCTAATTAGTTTATAGTTTTTGTTGGGTGCGTTGGTCAATTTGCACAAATGGAATATATAGATGTTGTCGCGTTTTAGTTTAGCGTTTTCGGGAACCGAAAAGACGAGTACTTTGGTTGAATTCATCATATGGTTTTGTGGTTTATATCTTTTTCTGCTTGATGATCATCTCAAAGTTTATTACTGACCATAACTGTGTTTCTGATTCCAAAGTTATTGTCGTGTCAAAATTGTTTACCAGAATTTATTCTTCATGCAAGAACGGACTGATATCAAAAATTGGGTTCGACAATGTTAACATGGAGTTTAACAAATGTGCGAGGAGTTTTAACAAAAAGTTGTAATCACTGAGTCTCGTTGACCAATAAAAGGGTGCGATTGCCAAAAATGTTTTTGTTACACCTAATGAAATGTGATATCAATCAGAATTGAGCTATTGCTGAAGCACCAACAGAAGAACAGAAAAAAACAGTATGTAATTTTAATTGACTAATCGCAATTGGAGCAAGCTGAGATTTGTTTAATTGCTGTTTCGTGCGTCAGAAAATTAGGCACTAATAAGGTAAATTAAATAGGAAAACAGTTTTCCAATTAGCTAACTATTCATTTGTTTTTCTCATGTTTTATTTTGATTTTGCCCAGTAATTATGAAAATTTGGCTAAAATCAGATTCAAGGAACACGATATAGCTTAATTTTTGTTTCCTGCATTAAAAATTGAAGAACTGCTGTGGTAAAATATTCAGATATTTGTTGCGACCCCCACTTTAGTAGGGAAGGATGAACTATATAATCAAAAGGGTTTTTTATGTTCAGTCAATTTTGGGCGATCGATATACTCATCGTACATATTTATGAGTGGTATCATTAAAAAGCACGTAAATCCTAGATTGTGGAATTATAAAGATTCTTTCGAATTTCACTTTCAACAGGGAGTTATCGATGATTAAAGTTGTGTTAATATTCGACAGTTTTTATTCACATTTTCCGTAAAAATTTGGCTCAATTTTGCTAATTTAATTTCAAATAACTAAAATTTTTTAGTGGTAGAGTGTTTTTGTTACTAGAGAAAAGAGAGCTTTGCTGAATTGTTTGACTAGAGATTATTTTTGGCTAAAGTTTTTATAATTTTTCAAAATTCACTTTCTTCATCAAAAATTGCACAAATATTTTTTTTCGATCCACTTTGACTAATTTTACCGAAATTGGAGACCAAGAAACCGCTGAAACAATCTCAGTAAACTTCAGAAGAGAGATAGTAGAATTCCAGCACCCTATAAAAGTTTTCTAAAAAAAAATTGGCCGTAATTATGCAAATTTAACTAGATAATTATAAAAAATGCAACATTGTTTTTTGGTTTTGAAACATTTCCATTAACAATTGATCTAATTAGCAATCAACTGAAATATTTGGGTGGCTTGTTGGACGCGCACCAAAATCAGGGATAGATTCGATACCAACATGGATTCTTAGAATCAGAATTTTTTAATTTTTATTTTGATGCAGCCTTCCTGTTCAAAATTACTGTCAATATTTTCAATTCACGGCTCCATTAATGACAATTCTCATTTACATAAAAATAACACCAAATGTAGATATAGTATGTTTTCAGGCAAACCTATGACTTTTATAGCTTTGAAGAAATGCTTTATTAAACTTAAACTGGATTACTGTGAGTCGCCTTCCATTGTTATTCTTTTTGCAGTCTGATTAATAATTAGAACCAATCAGAAACCAAAATAGCTTACTCAAGAGGTGTAGACTACCTACAATGCATTCGGTTGTGATCTAATGTCACCTATGACATTTTAATTATTTGTTTTAAGAAATGTTCATTGATTTTTTGAATTTGTTAACCTTTTATTCTATTTCTCTCAACTTTTAGCTTATTATAGTAAAAAAAAGTCCTAACATTCTTTCATATAAATAATAAACTAATATTTGTGGCGGATTTTTCTCCAAACAATCGGCTTTTTGTTTTGATAAAGCAAAAACATGTAATTTTTTTTTTCATAATTGCACATTTTTGCTGTCTTTTTTGCTTCTTTGTTAATTGTCACACTACGTAATATTCTAACTGAAAGCAGTGTTGCAAAAATCGTAGCTAAATAAAATTAATGTTTTTTTACTTACGGTTTTAAGGTCTGAGACACAGTTTTCTTGAAGAATTTGGAATTTGTTAACGTTTTTTTTTTTAATTTTTTTTGCCCTGTTTTTTTTGGTTAATTTTTGTTGTAATATGCCATATAATGGGTAATAAAGGAACTCAATGGCCAACTAAAGATATAGAAATGAAGATAATAATTGATATCAGTATATAGCTAATGGTTTTAATGATTTTCAAATTACTTTTTTCAAAAAAAAAGTGAAAGTTATTCAAATTATCCGTTTTTGTTCGGATTTTCGTCATTTTTTCGTATTTTATCATTTTCGTAGTTTAGCGTTATTTTTGCCAGCTTTTCTAATTTTGTTCTATTTTCCGTCATTTTTCGTTTTACAGTTTAGTGTTTTTTTTGTAGTTTAGCCTCACTATTAAAAGATCTCGTTAGTTTTTTTGTTGAAACGAACAAAAATTTTTTATGTTGATTAAACGTTTTGACTGATTAGGGATTAGACAAATTGTTGCGAAAATACTTTTTGATTTTCAGATACTTTTCAATTTTTGTGATTCTTTTTGTTGTCATTTTGAGATAGTGGTTTTATGATGCTCAAAGGAGACGCAAATGAAGATTTAATTTTCCTGAGGTTAATGTTTTATAAATTTAATGACTTCAACACGGTGGTTTTGTAACGTCGTTCCTGAAACTCTTTCGTTCTGCTTGTACTTAATGTTTTTTAAAGACTTTTGATTTACTCTCACTAATAACAGGCGCAACTAACTTTGGAAGAAGTTGCAAATTAAACGGTCTTCTTTTTTAGTCGAAAGCTGAAGTGGGCCATGAATTTTGAAGATATTTGTTTTTTAAAAAAATCAAATGGATTTGTGGGCTTCGTCAATAGTTTTTCTGTTGAATTGTATTTTATTATCTCTATACCCAAGTCAAATACCTTATCTTTTGAACTAAAGTTGCTCTTTTTAACGATTTGGTTTTCCTCAAATGGTCTTTGTTCTTGGTTCAAGGAATTTTCATAAAATACTAGTGATTTATTTGTACTCGCTCTTTTTTTGTAGAACTGTGTCTTTTCTTCGCAGTATCACAAAAACGAGCAGGCGTCCGGCCATTTGAAAACAAAACGCAATCAAAAAAATTTTAATGTGCCTTGTGACCGCTTAACAATTAATTGTCTGTGACAACCTTTTCGTGCATATTTTGAATTTTGTGTTTTGCCTGTTTTTGTCAATTTTTTTGTAGTTGTTTGACATATCTTGGATAATGAAAGGTCTTACTAACTCTCTGTGGTAGAATATATGAATCTCTCAATAATTTCGGTTGATGTCTAATGTTTCTAACTTGACATTAATTCTTTTCAAAAAAGCAACGTTTTTTTAAGTTTGCTGTTTTGCTTATTTCTTGTCCACCTGTCACCAAGTCGCATTGAAGAAGGTCCCGTATTATTTCTAATGAACTACAGGTTAATCTGCTTTAGTATAAGTCTTTTCGATGCCATTTTGATTTGGTTATTAATGGATTTAAAAAAATAGACATCGAGTTTTGCTCGTAAATAGATTTGTAACTATTTGACTTTATCGCCGTCTCTTCTGGTAGTCATGTTAATGACAGTTCTCATCGGCCCTCTGTGTTAGATTGCTTTATTCATTTGGTTGTTTGTTGAACGCTATGTTGATTTTTTTAATCTCTTCCTCATATGGTAGACAGTTAAGTGAAAAATGTAGACGAGCGGGGTCGGAACTTTATGTGTAAACGCAAATTACCGAGCCTCCTCGCTTCACTTTAGCTCCTTTGCGTCTGTTTTCCTCTTCATGTTTTATTTTGACCTTGCACACTAAATAAAGTTAAGGTATTTTTTACCATAACGGATTTAAGGTAAACCGTTGAATTTCAGGTTTAGTAAAGGCAAAGTTAAGGGATTTTTTAATGTAATTTTAAGGTAATTTTTTAAGGTAATTTTAAGGGAAGTTAGAGTAAAATTTAAGGTTTTTTAAGGTAGTGAGGCCTTAACTTTTCAGGTAAATTTCACGTAAAGTTAGGGTTTGTTAAGGTGAGTTAAGGAAAGGCAAAACTACCTTAACAGTTAAGGTGAGTTAGGATGTTTTTTAAGGTAAAATTACCTTATTTTTATTTAGTGTGTGGAGCTCTGTCCACTGATTATGAAAAAATTCACTCCTATCATTTCTATGGTACACTCCAAACTTATGTTTAGGTGCGTTGTGCAATTTAAATAATGTTCAAAGCTTTCAACTTTTGCAAAGAGAACGTCAAAAGATTATAGATCTAATATTGAGTCAGAATGCATTCCGTATATTTCCATTTAAGCCCCCCCCCCTCCCCAGCTTCATGCGTGCCTATTATTTGCAGCTCAAGCGCACGTGACATTTTTTATCATAATGGTTGACTAAACCGATGTGAGTACAAGTTCATTTCAATATTTTTGATTACTAGTGAAGCTCTGCTTCAACGCTTTTTTTGCTTATGTATAGCTTTTTGAATCCAAACGGAAACAAACTTGTCGATGTGAAAGTTACAATTCTTATGACTTTGTTAAAGCACGTGGTAATTCTTGGTTACAATTTTGTTGAGACCTTGAAAGTTCTTTTGACCTTGAACATTTCCCGGCCTCCTTGAACTCGTTCAATTGTGACATCTGTGGGCTTCCTTTGTTGTTATCCTGCGAGTACAGTTGAGGGTACAAAGATGATTTTGTTGAAACTGACAACTTGGTTTTTGTTAAAATCATCAGAAATGTTATCAATTTCATATAAAACTGATTTGGTACATGTTGTCGAAGCTGTGATGAAACCAATTGAGAATTTTTGGGTTTTTCTCAAAGTTTATTGATTTAATCTGCTCCACGATCTTTTGGTTCTTCTCGATGAAGGGGTATGAGGCGACTGACTGGTCTGATGTAAACTCCAGTTTGTGTCTTCACTTGAACAACACGAACAATGTTGTCATTACCGTCGAAAGTCTGTACTATACGAGCAAGCGGCCAACACATTGGGGGAGTGTTGTCTTCTTTGATGATCACAATATCGTCCACTGCTGGTTGTACGTTTTCTGTCCTCCATTTGTTCCGCTGCTGCAATGAAGATAAGTATTCGACACTCCATTTCTTCCAGAACTGACGAATCATTTTGTCTATGTTTCTCCAATGTCGTGACAAGGTGTTGTTCTTTGGTGAAGATGGCTCGGGTATTGCTGTGATGGGTCTTCCGATGATGAAATGTCCAGGGGTTAAAGCTAGGGGATCGTTGATGTCGGTTGATGGCGCTGTTAAAGGGCGAGAATTGAGGATGGCCTCAATTTGGGTCAGGAGAGTTGTGAAAGCACTGGTTGATAACTTAGTCGATCCAACTGTTCTGTAGAGATGGCGCTTCATAGACTTAACAGCTGCTTCCCACAGTCCTCCAAAATGCGGCGTCCTGGGTGGTATTGTAAACCAATCAATGTGATTTTGGCTCGCAAAATTATTAATGAGGTCCTTGAACTCTTCATCACGAAGAAGTCGCCTGAATTCGAGTTCTCCTCGGGCTCCTATGAATGTTGTCGAATTATCACTGTAGATTGCTTGGGGAGTACCGCGTCTTCCGGTGAATCTCTTGAGGGTATCGAGGCAATCTTCTTTGGTTAGATTTTCCACTGGCTCTAAGTGTATTGCCTTTGTGGTGAAACAAATGAATATAGCTGCGTATGACTTTTGCAGTTTCTGTGAAGAATCTTTGGTGTAAAACGGTCCACAATAGTCCATCCCAGTGAACTGGAAGGCAAAAGATTCAACTATCCGTTCTGCTGGCAGATCTCCCATTAATGGCTGGCGTATGCGGGCGTCAAATCGTATGCAGGGCTTGCAGTTGTGAATAACCTTCTTAACACTGGCGATTCCTCCAGGAATCCAAACTGTTTGTCGGAGGGCAAAAAGGGTCATCTGGGGTCCACTGTGAAGGTTTCTCGAATGACTTTCTCGAATGAGTAACTCGGCTAGTGGAGATGTTTTTGGAATTATTATGGGGAACTTTTTGTCCACGCTATACGGCGAATTTGCAAGACGACCACCAACGCGGATGACGTTGTTGTCTTCGTCAAAGAATGGGGAGAGGCTGAGTAGATGACTGTTCTTCTTGATACGCTTACTGGATGATTCAACTGGTAGGTTTGAAGTTGAGTCTTCTGGTATTGTTGATCCTTTTATATACTTGAATTCCGGCAGAAAGAGTTGTTGGATGATGCTGTAAAGGGCTATTCTGGCTGAACGGAGATCCAATGGGGAAAGTTGATGACAAACACCAATTTGTCTTTTTGCTGTCATGTGTTGCTTCTTCTTCTTACCTGTTGATAGAAGGCTTGTTGGCGGCGATGAAACACTTGCTGATAAATCCGTCTGTAGCTCATAAACAGATTCGTTCTGTGATTGTTGTTCCATTGATTTGTATTGTTTTTGTTTCGTTTCATTTAGACGTTGATTATTGAATTGCGGATGCTGTTTATTCGGGTTAATAAAGGTGTGCAGTTCATGATAATCTTCTGGTGTTGAAAGAAAATTGCTGGATTGTGGAACCGAGTCTGTCGGTGTTGACTGGATTTCAGTGGTTGTTTGCTGAAGTCCGTTCATACGTTCCGTAGATTTCTCTTCCTTTGGCTCTGCGTGCTCGAAGGAGAGAGGGGGCTGCGGGCACAAATCTGCTTCTTGGCTGCGGTGATGAATGTTTGGCTGTAGGGATTGGTCTTTATGGCTGCTCTGAAAAATGGGCTGTGGTTGACATGGGCTGTGGATATTCTGCAGATGACGTGCGTCCGGATTGTTGCTGAATAAACCAGAATCTTCGCATGGGTTTTCCTGCTGGTTGGTTACGAACAACTTTTCTGTGAAATCGTTTGAAGATTGGTCTCGGGGTTTCATCGTGTGTTGTAGATGTTGATGATCTTGGTCGTTGTCAGAACACTTTAGTTGAACATTCCCGTGCTGTTCTCTGTCGGAAACTGATTTTGGTTTTGGTTTTTCATACGTATTTGAATGATCAATTGCAGGTTGCGACTGACTGTAGTTGTTGCTTGACCTTCTATTTATTCTTGCTTGTAGTCGTTGAGTGAATAGTTTGACGTAAGCGAAGACTCTTACAAGTCGATGCATTGACGACTGTCGGCTGATAAGATCTAATATCCTGTTGTCTTGCTGCTGATGCTGCATTACTAGAGATAGTTGGGCTGATGAGTTTACTTCGGCTAAAGCGTCAGTTGAGGCGTCATAGAGAGGTGTAGCATCCAATGAAGGCCAAAACTGCTCGTCTTGACGCAACCAATTGGGTCCTTTCCACCAAAGTTGATGATTAAGAAGTTTGTCGGCTGAAATTCCTCGCGATGCGCAATCAGCTGGATTGTCTTCTGTCGGTACAAACTTCCAATTTTCTGAAGGAATGATGCTCTGAATCTTGGCAACTCGGTTAGCAACAAAAGTCTTCCATTTCCTTGGGATGTCTTTAATCCAGGCGAGGGTCACTTGTGAATCCGTCCAAGCAAAGACTTTGGGGTTGGGAAAACGGCTGTCATTGATGGCTTCTTTAACTGCTTGAGACAATTGTGCTCCGAGAAGTGCTGCACAGAGTTCTAAACGAGGAACACATAAAGTTTTGATTGGGGCAACGCGTGTTTTAGCTGTCAGCATTTGTGTGTGCACTCGGTCATCCATTTGTCCTCGCACGTAGACAACTGCGGCATAGGCTGTGGTTGAGGCGTCACAAAACACATGAAGCTCCAAAGATGACGAAAAAGGTGCTGCAAAAACTCGTCGTTCAAGTTTGATCTTCTCCAGTTCCTTGAGTTGATGTCGAAATCTTCCGTATTGTTCCAGGATGTTTAACGATAGGGTTTCGTCCCAGGTCAACTTGTCCATCCAAAGAATTTGCAAGAAGGATTTCAACTGAATTGTTGTTGGTGACAACCATCCGAGTGGGTCAAACAACTTTGTGACTTCCGATAATATTTTCCTCTTTGTGTTGGGAAATTCTTTGTCCAGGCAAACTGTGAAGGTGAAATGATCTGGAACAGGGCTCCACTTTATTCCAAGGGTTTTGACTGTGTAGTCATCGCTGTTGATTATCATTTCGTCGGAGGTTTCGCGAAAACTGGAAGGCAATCGCTCAACAAGTGACGAAACACTTGATGTCCATTTTCGTATATCAAAACAAGCTGTTTTCAGTGTCGCGATGATTTCGTCCTGCAATTGAGTGGCGTGCTCAACATCTGAGGCTCCTGTTAGCAAATCGTCCACATACATGTCGTTATTGATTGCAAGGCGAAGGTTGCTGTTGGTGCAACTGTCTGCTAAGGCTTTGAGAGGTCTAATTGAGTGGTACGAAGATGATGCTATTCCATAGGTCACTCTTGTCATTCTGTTTGTTTTCAGTTCTGTGTCATTTGGATTTTTCCACAGAACCCTGTGAAAATCCTTGTCTTCATCGTCAAGTTGAACTTGTCGGTACATCTTGGCAATGTCTGCAGATAGTGCTACCTGATGAAACCGAAAACGAATCAGAATTCCAAACAGATCCTTTTGAAGTTGCGGTCCAACCATTAGACGGTCGTTTAAAGATACTCCGCTAGCTGATTTAGCTGAGGCATCGAATACGACTCTTAGTTTAGTTGTGCTGCTAGCGTCTTTGATGACACAATGATGTGGCAAGTAGAAACAGTTTGTTGCAGGCATATGAATTCTTTTTCTGGGAACTTCTTCCATGTGTCCAAGTTGAATGAATTCCTGAATGAACTGACTATATCTGTTGTATATGTCTGGTTGTTTCTCTAGTCGGAAGATGAGGCTGCGTAGTCTTCTTTTCGCTTGATGATACGAGTCGCCCAGGGGTTTGGCGTCTTCTTTGAAAGGGAGTTTCACAACAAATCTTCCCTCTGAGTTGCGTCGGGTGGTACTTTTGAAGTGATCTTCGCATTTCTGTTCTTCTGATGTCCACTGTGTTGCTGTCGGAATTTCTTCAATCTCCCAGAATCGCTGTAAATTGTCTGGCTCAGAACAAATGAAGAAAGACTGAAGTTGACTACTCTTTTTTTCAATTTGGCTCTCACGTCCAATCACGAGCCAACCAAAACAAGATAGTCGGTAGGTAATTGGTTTTTGAGACTCCTTGATTCTGTTGTCTCCAATCATCAGTTCTTCATAGTGTCCTGCTCCAATTATCAAATCAACGGTGGATGGCTGATTGAAGTTTGGGTCCGCAAGACTGAGGTCCTGAAGTTTTGTCCAACCGCTGACATTCACATGATGTGAGGGCAGATTGCTGGTCAATTTGGCTAAGACGGTTGCTCTGATGTTGATGAACTCTTCGTCCGTCGTTTTCAGAATCAAGTTTACTGATCCTTTGCTGTTGTTGACTTCTTGAACTCCGAGTCCAAAAACTCGGCCGTCGGCTTTTTCTTTTTTCAATCCAAGGCGTTGTACTGCATCTTCCGTGATGAGGTTGCTTTGGGATCCTGAGTCTAAAATTGCTCTAATATCAGTTGTTTTTCCGTTGTTGTCAACTGAAACGATTGCGGTGGGAAGAAATACTTCTTCTTCTTCTTCATTCTGCGACTGTGCTGCGGCTGTAAATTTTTCTTTGCTTTTGTTGACTGTTCTCGATGCTTGATTGCTTGCTTCTTGTGGTGCCGTGCTGCTAGTTGTCACTGTTGGCGCTGTTGAAGTTGTCCTCGAGTTGTTATTGGCTTCCAAATGCAAAAGACTGTTGTGCTTTCGTTTGCATTTCTTACAAGTTGAACCGTTGCATTGTTCACTTCGATGTCCAGGGCGTAGGCAGTTGAAGCAAAGTCCCTTTGTCTTGATCAACTGAGCTCGGTCCTGTACTGAAAGTGCTTTGAAACTTTGGCATTGATAAATTTTATGGTTTTCGTCGCAACATTCACACGTTGTGGTCGCTGATGTGGCTATATGTGAATGAAATTTTCGAAGTTGTGGGCTGCTTGTGGGCTTCTTGTCGATGGCTGCTGCTGACTGGTGTGTGGCTGCTTCAAGGGCGCGTGTTCTTTCTTCCATGAAGTCTTTCAAATCTTGATAGCGTTGGGGATTTCTTCCTGGTGATGAAAGTTCCCAACATTTTCTCGTTTCGGCGGGCAATTTCTCTGCAATGAGGTACACGAAAAAGATGTCCTGATCGTCCACGGGCTGTCCAAGGTTCCTAAGTGCTAATCTGTGTTCTTCGACTGTCTCCATGAGATCTCGAAGTGCCTTTGGGTTTTCAATTGTTACCGGTTTCTGTGAAACTATTGCGTGAACATGGGCTCGCAAAATCAGACGTTTGTTGTCGTATCTGTTCCTCAGGATGTCGCAAGCTGTACTGAAGTTTGCATCTGTGATTTGGAGAGAGGTCAAAAGCTTTGCGGCATCTCCTTTCACTGATGTTTTTAGATACTGCAATTTTTGACTGTCTGTTATCTGGCTGTTGCTTGTCACTGCTCCGTTGAATTGGTCGAAGAAGGACGTCCAATCCTTGTAGTCTCCACAAAAAGTTGGCAATTCCAGCTTGGGCAGTTTTACATTGGTGATGGCCGGTCCAGTTGCTAATCGTGGTGTTGAATTTCTAGGTGGGGTTCTTTTGTACATGACAAAGCGGTTAATTAGGTCAACATGTTGTCCTATCTTGTCGTCGTAATCTTCTGATTCTTCGATTTCTTCGTCGAGTCTGTCGGTGTCATCGATCAGGTTTTGAACTTTCTGATTCATGTCTGACAGGTACAACTGTTTTTTTGTCAACAATGCCGAGATTTGTTCCAGCCGTATGAGCTCCTCTTCACTGACATTTTGTCCAGGTCTATCTGTAATTGTTTTGGCTTCGTTGTTTAATCTGGTTGCAACAGTGCGGTGGGCTGTTCTTGACTTTTTCAATCTCTCAAGGTTTTCTGTCATTGTTGAAGACTTTTGTTTGGTGCTTTGTTGTTTGTCTGTGGATTTGTTAACTAATTAGCTGCTTTTTCTTTGCTGTCTCGTTGCCTTTGAGGTGTTGGTCTTTGCTGTGTCTTTGTCTTTGCTGTGTTGGTCTTTGCTGTGTCTTTGTCTTTGCTGTGTTGGTCTTTGTTTTGGGTGTCTTTGGTTCAGATGACTGTTGCTAGATGTAAACAAAAGAAAAACCCAAAAAATCCCCAGCTATCTGTCCCCCCGACCAATAAGACAACCGAAAAACACACAAAAAACGTTACACTTAGTCTTAGAACCGCAGAGGGGACGATTAATGCTACCTAGTTTGACGGTTTCACCCTCCTTGGTTTTCAAAAAAATGACTCAAAAAACACTTGGTATATATTTGTTCCCCCACTAGATAACTCTTGTTCCGAGACCCAGGTTAATCAACCTGTCAGTAAATTTAAGTTAATCAACTTAAATGAACTGAGGGGGGATGGTTATCTAGTGGTTGTCCGCTTTTTTTGTTGATGATTAGCTTATTTTTGATACCCCAACTTAGCCTATCTTAGTCTTATGTACCTCCCCCGATAGAGAATCTAAAGTCTAATGTGAGCTGTTCCTAACCCGCGTGCGTTTGCTCACTCTAATTCTAAGGTATATCCTATGATTTTGTTCGGCGGACCAGAAATGAGTACAAGTTCATTTCAATATTTTTGATTACTAGTGAAGCTCTGCTTCAACGCTTTTTTTGCTTATGTATAGCTTTTTGAATCCAAACGGAAACAAACTTGTCGATGTGAAAGTTACAATTCTTATGACTTTGTTAAAGCACGTGGTAATTCTTGGTTACAATTTTGTTGAGACCTTGAAAGTTCTTTTGACCTTGAACACGATGATACCGAACGTTTCTTACGTCCATTGACCGAACATACCGGATCTAGCTAAACCGAACATATCGAAGCTTTCTTAAGTTCCAAACCGACGATTTCTTACGTTTGAAACCGAACAAACCGAACATACCGACGATTTCTTACGTGGAGAACCAAAGATGCCGAACATTTCTTGCGTCATTTTTGTTCGGTCTTCTGAACTAGGGATGTTATTTACTCCTTAACGGAGTGCATAATTTACTGCGGGCCACAAACGGAAAAGATCTTGCATGCCTATATTCGTTGAACTTCATTTTTTCTCAACTCAGTACTTTAAAGAATTACGCTGCTAAATTTTTTGTATTGAAGGCATTCGCCTGTTGATTGCATAAGAAATGGTCTGTTTTAAGTAATCTTTCCTTCTCGCGTCGCATTCCTTAGTTTAGTGTTGGTATTTTGAAACTGTAATTGGTATGTAATTGCACACTTTTCATAACTACTAGCAGGCCCGCAAAACCATAACAAGAAAATCATTTACACGAATAACAGGTTGAAAAGAAGTTAAGGTTTCAGAACCGCGAACGACTCGGGCTCGAACACATGCCCTTCGTTTAACAGCCATAGGTCTCACCACTTACGCTAACTATGTGTATTGCACTTGTCTTTTGTTCTTTCTAAAGCAAATCACCAGAAAATAGAGTTTGTGATTCGCTTGTTTTTCCTATACCGCATGCCTAATGAGCGCAAAAAATGTGCATATTAGGAGCCTAAATATGAAAGCAAAGCGCGTCTCAAAACGCATTTATCATGCGCTAGGTTGCATGATTAAGGACCATGCTACATGTTACGATAGGAGCAAAGTTAACGATTCTGCTCAACTGCGACTGACATTTAATATAATAGAGGAAGATTGGACAATACGACTAAAAATGCTGAAAAATAGTTTCTGAGCAATGTTATAGATTATGGCAATAGAACCGCAAATCAACAGCTTTAAAATAAAACTCAACTTGTGGTTATCCTATGGAGGACAGAGAAAGCTGTTTGATTTTTCAAATTCAGTCTGTTTGAAGCTCTTGGTGTATTTTGTTTCGGCCTTCCTTTTATTAGGGTGACTATTTGCTCAACTGGTTTTCTCGATGATAAAATTTGAGAAGAGAAAAATAGAGAAGTAAAAAAGGGAAAGAGAGAAAGAGAGAGAGAGAGAGAGAGAGAGAGAAAAAGAGAGAAACAGAAAAAAGGAAAGAGGAGATAGATAGCAAGAGAAAGAGAGAGAAGGAAAAACGGAACGGAGGAGAGAGAGAGAGAGAGAGAGAGAGAGAGAGAAACAGGGAAAGAGAGAGAAAAAGAAAGAAAAGAAAGGAAGAAGGAAAGAGTAGGATGAAGGATTGCTCTAAATTTCGTTTGGGGCAACAATATTAACGGGAAAATCCCCGTGGTTTTTACGAAAATCCATCGCTCAAAGATTTGAAAAAAACACAGAAAACACCAAGCGAATTGAAAGAAGAATTGTTGCAAAGAGAAACCAATTGCCATGTTTCCTCCCCCAAACACACACAGACACACACAAACACACTCACACGGGAACATAAACTAACTCGCGTCGCAAGAATTGCCCTCAAACGCCAAGCGGCATGTTGTTGATTAAAAATGTTCATGTCCACAAAATGGAAGGTACCCGACACGTGTTCGAAGCCTCAACCCTCAGAATAGCTGTCCTCCATCTTAACAATTGCGCTACAAATAATTCACGCAACCTTCTCTCACAATCGCTTTTAGTTTTGTCAATAAAAAATTTCAGATTGAGAGCATTTGAAATCACGCAAAAACCAACAGCTAAAGCATGAAAGACATAGTTGGAGGCTAAAAGTGTACTAGAAAAACGCAGAATATGTACAACTAATTCTTTGCAGAACAAAATACGTTTACAATAAGAACTTCAAGTTCTGTTCGGGAGCAATTAAAAAACACGTAGTACCCAGGACGGTAAATCCTCCCTCTGTGCCAGCATACTTGCCAGCCCTTCTAGCCTCGTGGTAAATGCACCTGACTTACAGTTATTTGTCCCAGGTTTCTTTCAACCATCCCAGTTATTTCAACCATCTACATTGAGCTCTTTGGGTAATTGAGATCTCTCAATACTTAACCATGCTGGTCAATGCAGCTTTTAAACATGCGCTCCGAGAAGCCCCTTAAGCATGCAAAAGATTTGTCCTATTTTAGAGCTCACGTGTTTAATATATAGAATTAGCATTTTTTTTCCCACAAACGCACGCAGGAACATAAAACGAATTAGCGTCGCAGGAAGTGCTCTCGAACGAAAAGTGGCACAGTGTTGATTAGAAAATTTCATGTCTACAAAAGTAAGGGTACCAGACACAGGTTCCAACCTTCGACCTTCAGAATAATATTCCCCCATCTTACCAACTGCGCTATAACGACTACAAACCATCGTTTCTCATAATCGCTTTTATCGTTTCAATAAACATTCTTCAGAATGAGGGCTTTTAAGATCATAAAAATCAAATAAGCGTGAAAAACTTAGTTAAAACCTAAGAGTGTCCCCCAAACACACACAGAAACATAAAATGACTCAGCATCGCAAGAAGTGCTCTCAATCAACAGGTGGCATGGTGTTGATTAGAAACTTTCGTGTTTACAAAAGGAAGGGTACCAGACACGGGTTCGAATCTTCTACCCTCAGAATAGTAGTCCTACATCGTACCGACTGCGCTATAACGTCTGCATACCAATTTTTCTCATAATCGCTTTTATCGTATCAAAAAACAAATTTCGGATTGAGAGCATTTGAGATTACACAAAAATCAAAAAGTAAAACGTGAAAAATTTAGTTGAAAGCTAAGAGTGTTCTAGAAAAGCGCAGAATCTGTAAAGCTAAAACTTTGCCAAAAAACAAACGTTTACAATAAAAGCTTCCAGCTTAGTTCGGGAGCATTCAAAAAACGCCAAGAACCCATATAGTAAATCCTCACTCTGAGCGACCATAATTTCAAGCCCTGTTAGCCTCGTGGTATCTGCACCTGACTAACAGTCTTTTGTCCCCAGGTTCGGTTCTCACCAATCTACTTTTAGCCTTTTAGTACTTTTAGTTCATTGTTCTCTCTCGATATATTCCCTAGCCTTGCTGCTCAATGCGGCTCTTAAATATGCGCTTCGAGAGGCCACTTAGACATGCAAAAATTATGTTTCATTTTAGAACTCCCGCGTTTATTATATAGGATGGATAATGAGCGCACATCTCTTCGTTTATAGCATATCGCTTTTATAACCTTACATGCTTTTAAGCTTAAGTTTGGGGAAAATAGGGCGTAAAGACTGTTATACAAAAAGAGGTCATGTTGTAAGAAGTTTGATGAAATTTTGATCGAAATTGTAAAGTTTGAATTAATCTAATTATGTAGTCGTTATTTGCTATTCCCATTAATAGAGACTGTTTTGAGAGAATTGGTTGAAAGATCAATTTATTCATGGTCGAATTATTTGTGCATTTCACCTTTTCCATACTATTTACGATTATCTCAATTCATAGGTCAACTTGTTAGAATTTCCCGGTTTCAGGAAAATTGCTGAAGTTCTAAAATTTCAATAACGTAACGTTTGAGCTGGTTCCCCGGTCGCTGTTGGTATGTTTCAGGGTTTCAATCAGTCAGTCTGAGTAGACAAAATCACTATAGTTAACCTGAGAATGTAACAAGGTGATATCTTTTGTTACTTGAATTGAACGTGGATCATTGATTTGGTTTTGATCGCTGTCCTTTAACTACCCAGGTTGAGATGCTCAACCAGATATGATCAGACAAACATGGGGAGCGCACAGGTGGTAAAACGTCAACGAACGACAGAGTCTGGCAATAAGTCAGTTCGGAAGTCTGACATGAATCCCGTACAGAATCTTGATAGTCTGTAATGAAACATACATTCTAGACTTTGGGTTGCTCTTATTTGGTTGCGACTTCTTGTCAGACGTTTTCGGGAAAGATTAACTCTCAGGTTTTTGGCGGTAAAGTAATCATCGACAAAGTTTATGTTTTTCTTGAGTTCACAAGGTCATTGGAAACATGCTCCAAGAAGGAGGGCAGGGGTTGAAGATCACCTTGTTTGTCGTTTGATCCGATGTCATTGAACCTATATAAATGGAAATGAAGATACTGTAAGGGTAATAACATCAAAGGGGTTGGATGTAGCTCACGTTGCCTAAGGCCGGAGCAAAAAAATTTGAATTAAAAAAACTACGGAGAAAAAACCCGTGCGAGGCCGGCGACCGGACGCACGAACGAGCCGTAAGCCGTTTTTACTTTGGCAACTCGTACTTCACTGTCTCGTCCAGGGGATGTTTCCACAACTCTTTCAAGGGGCCAAATTCATCTCGGCGTTGTGAGGGTACTCAAGTATTTGAGTACCCGGACAACATCTCCAACTTTCAGAGGAGTCTGATTGTTGTCTCTCCATTTACGGCTCTTGAGTAATGTCGGCAGGTACTCTCTAATCAGTCGCCGCCACACGTGGTTCATCAACTGCTGAACGTGCTTCCAGTTCTTGAAACAAGCTGGCTGTTGATCTCCAATGTTTCCGGTTGGCAAGGAACTGTACGGGCGCTGAATGAGGAAGTGGTTAGGAGTGAGTGGTTCTTCGTTTTCAGGCTGATCGGCAACGTTTGTCAAGGGTCTGGAATTCAGGATTGCTTCAGCTTCAACCATTATTGTCTCAAAGATGTCTCAAACATGCCACCGAAATGAGGGCCGTATGGTGGGTTAAACTTCCAGGTGCTTTTGACTGCAGCTAGGGCTTTATAAATCGTGTCTTTGTCCAAAGCCTTAGCTGATTTCCTCAGCTCTTCGGAGGCACCAACAAATGTTTTTCCGTTATCGCTGTACAACAAAATAGTTCAGCATCTTCGGCAGGTGAACCGCCGATATGCATTGAGGAAGGTGTTTGTATTTAAATCTGGACATGTTTCCAAATGGACTGCTCGCGTAACGAGGCATGTAAAAATAATTCCATAATGTTTCTCGATTTTATTTTTTTTGTCTTCAAAATAAAACGGGACAAAAAAGTGCAGTCCTGTGTTGGCAAACGGAAATTTGGTTTCTTCTGTGGGAAAACGGAATGCAGGAATGGGGCCATTATTGATTTATATTCTGAGTGTCAAAACGGCTATACAGGAAACATCGGTATTATATTGATAGGACGATTTTTCACAGTCCGATGACGTAGTAACCTTGTTGTACGAATGCTTTGACCGGTTCCGTTGCTTGATGAGCACAAATTCTGTGAGCATGTTCAAGGTAGAGTCTCGCGATCTTTTCCTTTGCGTCCAAAATTATGGGACATTTTTCAATCTCCAATTCTGTAGGAGCAAATAGGAGACGGCTACTAGATCGTAGTAGTCCGTTTTGGTCAATTATTGGATTCAATTTTCGATTTGCTCTTGGCGTCTAACTTTTGTGTTCTTTTTAATGCGTTGATTGTTGAAGAGAAAACGTTGTCTTGAGACAACTTTAGCAGACATTTTTGAGATAAACAAACATCATATTTAGTGTATTGACTTTTGCTGGAACGATTCTTCTTAGCTCTGTAAATTAAATTGAAGACAGTTGTAATGGTTAAAAGTAGCTTATTCCATGTTGAAAAGCGGTTCGGGTCAAGAACAGGTTTGATTGGTTCTTTTGAATTTCTGCTTACGGCACCCACGGTTGAAATATTTTTCACATCTTTCCAAGAACTCTCAGTGTCTTCCAAAAATTGTGATGCTGTAAGCCAATTCGGCGTGATTTCTGACGGCTCAAGGCCACGGTCAGCTGGATTAATATTAGTTGGGACATGATTGCACTCATCTGTTTTAATTGTTTTCTTAATTTATTCGAGTCGATTCGAGACAAAAACGTTTTGTTTCTTAGTTGAGCTGATCCGATCTAAGACAACACGACTAGGTCCAAAAGCAGACTTTTTCAAATTTTAATTTCATTTCGGTATGTATCAATGTGCGGAGGCGTGTACCTAAAACCGCTGCTTCCAGTTCTTATTTTGGCACACTAATTTGTTTAATTGGTGCAACTTTGCATTTTCCAAGCAGAAAAGATGTTTGAAAGATTTCATCCTGTTGTTGGTTGCGAATGTAAGCAACTGCTGCCAATACAACAGTTGAGGCGTCAACAAAGACATGAAGCTGGTGATTATTTTTCTGATTCGTTGAGGTGTTCACTCATCTGGGGATTTTGATATCAGGCATTGCAAAGTAACTATCGAGCACTTTTTGTAGGCTCGAATGTAGTTCTGCGGTAAGTGGTTCATCACACTTCTTGCCTAGCTTCCAGAGTGTTGTAAAATCATTTTACAACAAAATTAATCTGGTGAACTGGTATTGGTTAACCATCTCTTCATTGGACCAGAGAAAGCGTAGTGCAGATTGGTCCTCATGCCTCATTATTATCTGCATAACATGCCTTCAAAATCAGAGAGAATGGCAACTGGGTTTTCACGAAATCTCAGAAGAATTTCAACCAAGTTGTTCAGCAAATCTGGTCCTGTGATCAATTTGGAGTTCAAAGGTTGGCCTCTAATTTTGGCCGCAGCATTTGCTACTCTGCGCGCTTTTCCGGGATTGTTTGGATTAACCACAGGGTGATGAGGCAAATACCAAAATTTCTCGGGTTCTGGCTGCTGCATTTCAACTGGCTTGACATAAAATTTTTGAAGATTTGTATAGTGTTTGCTCATACAACAATTTCAATTGGATGTCATTACTGAGTCGCTTCTGAAGACTTTTCAGCTGGCTGAGAGCTGCGAAATAATTATTTGCAATTCTCAATGTTTTTTTCCCAAGATAGTTCAATTTCGTACCTCCCACCATTGTAGATTGTCTTGTTCAATATGTCAAGGGCTTCCTTAACAACGGGATTCGTAGATTCAATCTCGGGTTGAGTTCCTTCGGCTTCGATTTTCCAGAACTGCTCAAGCAACTCATCAAGGGGCTGATCGTCGGAGCTTTGTCGTGATACGTGGTACGCGTACTGTTTCTGCTGATGAGATCGCTGTTTGGGTTGTTTTTGTGCTCTTTCATACTTTCCAGCAAGGGTCCATCCAAGCCTAGTCTTTACGCCGAATGGCTGGTTTTTAGTTGCCAGGATGACTTCATTTGGATGTGTGAAAGCAAAAATGTTTATACCCAAAAGGGCAACGATTTCGCCTCCAGCTATTTCTGGAAAATGAATGTGACGCAATTTTTTGAATGCATCGCAAAGCTGGTTGAGTTCAAATGTATTAGCTGGGACTACATTTAAGCAGGGAGTGCTATAAGTGGTTGTTATTTAAAACTTTAGATCCAAATTTTCGTAGGGTGCAACTGTCACTGGTTCAGAAACTTTTGACAGTGGCATATTATGCTGTGTGTTAAGATACTGAAGCGTAGTGGCTTCTTGATCTTCGCACGGAAGAGCAAGAAACTCTGTGATTTTGTTAAAGTATTAAAGTAATTTGACTTCCTGAATTGATCAGAGCGTACGTATCGAAAGCTTTCTTGCCGTTTACGAAAGATTCTTTTGATGTAGATTGTAGATGATTCACGCTAAAATTTTGGTTCGAATTGTTCAAATTAGCGCGCTGAATTTGGTTGATTTTTGTTTGAAAAAGACTGTCCGTAGCGGCTCTTGTGATTTGGATGAGACGCTTGCATTGCTGTTACTTCCTGGTTCATATTGCTGTTGGACTGGCTGATTTTCCTTGTTGGTAACATTTGTACCTGTGGAATCGCTGGTGACAAAAGTAGCTGGCGGACGCTTGATAAATTTACCAGGTTCATGCAGTGTTGTGTTGGTATCCGCTGCATGTTTGGCAGCGTTTTGTTGATGGGCAGTTTTGCTTCTTGTGTTTATTGCTCAAACAGTTCGAGCAAATATTGCTCTTGCTTACAATGTCAAATCGCTGGCTTGGGCTACATTTCTGGTAATCGGGACAGGTGGCTAGTATATGGTTTCCACGACATTTCTTGCAAGAACTCTTTGGTTGATTTGTGTTGTTTAGGAGTGAAAATGGTGGAGCACTAGGTGGTTTCACAGTAACGCTACTGCTTATTATTGTTGACTGATTTCGGTTAGTCGGCTGTGCTGGGAAGCCTGAACTTTGGGTACTTAATTTTCTTGCGTGATTATCGATGATATTCAAGTTCCCAGAATTATTAAAATTTTTTCTACGAAGGTTTATTTGCTGGAAATTTTCGCGTTTTGTCTTATCGTACACATGTGCTTGAACTTCTTACCATTTCTGAATTTCAACTAAAGTAGTTGGTGTTTCGATTGAAGTAACAGAGTGCTCTGTCCATTTGAGGAGGATGTTATGCAGCACTTTCTCTTCAGCTTTCTTCATAAGTGTTGAGCTCTGTAGGTGTGCTGTGTATCCCAAGTATTGGAAAGCTTGCACTAAAGGTTTCAAGAACAAAGCAAAGGCTACAAAGTTTTGTTTGTTATAACAATTAGTTGATTTCCAGTTTTCCAATTGTTTTATGTAGGCGTTCACCTCTATTGTAGGATCACCAAATATGACATGAGTTCGTTTATAGCTGTGCCATAATGATCAGGATCACATGAAGACGCTTGGATAACATCTTTTGCTTTGCCAGTAACTGCATTTTGGAAGTATGTGATACGATGTGTGTCAGTAATACTGGTGTTGTTATGTACGAGGCAAAAAAGTTATTTAACCATTCGTGGTTCTTCAATGGGTTGGCGTTGAAATTTTCAATTGTAAGAGGTGTAACTTGATTGAGTGATAATTTGTTGTATTCTGCCAATATGGAGCTGTGTTTGAGGTCCACGGTAAAGAATTGAATTCAAATGAAAGTTATTTGAAACGTTCATTTGATTTTGTATGTAAAACGCTGAAAATCTGATGTGACTGTGGAAATTGTTGCTCGGGTTTTCGCTCTGCTGAAGGCAGTGCTTGTGGGGGAAACGTTGAGATTGATGGAGAAATGGGAACACTTTCAGTTAATAGTTTTGAACAGGTGGTTTATTGAACACCGAATGGGTTGAGCGGCTCAATGCCAACGGTTTTGATTTATGACTGTGGCTAAAATTGTGTAAAGCCTCCAGGTAAAATTTTATTCTCTGTGTTTTTAAATTCCTGTCCATTGTGCAATTGTAAAGAAGGTAAGTTAGACGTTTGAATATTGTTTGGGTTTTGGCAGGAACTTTGAGATAACTGATTAAAATTTTTCATTGTGTAACTCAGTTCAAATGGTTGTTTTGTCTGGGGGAGATCAAAATCTGGTTTCTGTGGGTTTTTGTTGAATGTAATATTTGACAGAACTGGGATTCATCAAGTGGGAATTATGTATTCCTTAATATTTGAAACAACCCATGCTCATTGGTTGAAACGTTTGCATCTGAAACAGTTCCTCGGCGATATCTCGAGAAAATTCAGAAAGTACGTTTTTTTACTGAAAATTATTATTATGGTTTTCCTGAGTGAACTGGTTTTGAAATTTATTTTGTGTGCTTGCAAAATTAAGCGTCCGGATTGAATCATTGTTTGTTTTAGGCTGCTGGTGGTTTACTGTAAAAAGATCAGCAGCAAGGATTGTTGTATAACCGAGAGCAAAACGATCGGGAGTTTTTGCGACGGTCGTCTCAGGTTTTGCAAGTTTTTATCAGAGTATTTTTCTTTTGTTTTGGAGTCCGCTGTGTTATCAATGTTCATTGGTATGAATAAACGTGCTGTACTCATTCCAATAGTGAGGGGATTCTCGTTGTTGCCATTCAAAAACTTCGACTTTGGTTCTGCTCTGAAGAATTCAGACAAAAACAAGGATGGTTTCTCCGATCTCGGTGGGAGAGTTGGTGTTTTGGTGGAGAATGGAGAATGATAAACGTTTTGGGTTGCTTGCTTCTGGAATCTTGTTAAAAGATGGTGAGCATCTCCGTGAGGTTGGGCACCTGGCAGTCGTATGAGTTGTTACACTGAAATCATCGCGTTTCATAGTTGAAGATTGGCTGAGTAGTTCATCGTCATCTAAACAGTCAATTTCGTGTTCAATTTTCTATAGACGTGACAAAAGGTTTGAATATCGTTGCATGGCAGATGAAGTGCTGTTGGAGTTTGGACTTTCTTTTATCACGGCATCAAGTGTTGTTTTCAGTTCGTCGACGTTTGCTTTTGCTTTATTGATGAGCAGGGTGAGTGATCTGAAACTCTTGCGCTGATCAATAGCAGACAGTAGGAAGTCCAGTTGCTTTTCAAACTGAGCTCTGCATTTTTGAATTTGTTTAACGAGTACTGACAACTTTGACTGTTCCTCTTTGTCATCTTGCTCTTGATGGTCTTTTTCGTACTAACAGGTAGAAAACGGCTTTGAATGCGGAGCGATGCAAACTTCAAAGTTCAAAAACAAGGTCTATGGCTTTGTGATGCTAATCAGCCTCAGGTTTTTTGTTGTTGAAAAATACCACGCAACTTTTCTGAAAAATAGAATTCTAGTGTTTTTTGTTGTGCTAAATATAGCTAATTTTATCTCTAAAAAAAGAAAAATAACCGTTTGCGCACATTGTTTCGTTATTACAATAAACACGACCAAATAATTGCTAGAACGTGGGAAAATGAAAAAGTTCTCTTAAATCGAATAAGTATATAGCTTTAGAATGGTTTTTGTGACAAACTTTTTACAATGGCTAACAATTTTTTTTTGAAAAAGGAACCAAAAACGCTACTGCTGAGATCTTGTGTTGAAAAAAATCAAATTGCTTTTTTTGCGGTGCGAACAGGCAACGTGAGCTACAGACAAGCAGACACGACAAATCGATTTGTGCTGAAGCTCGTTTGAAATTCTTTCGCTTTAGGTTGAACTGCTTGATTCTTGTTTTCTTTTCAAAACTGTTGAAATCTTTACTTTGAAAATGTCCTCCGCTCTTGGAACTGCTGACAATAAGTTTTGGAGAGCATCTACTATGGTAACTACTGACACCAGAAATGCTCTCTTCTTCTATCTGGTGATTACTGAGACAGAAAAGGGGCAAGGGGACTTCGTTCGGCAACTTCTGAGACCGCGGACAGAAAGGAAGAGATGTTTGAGTTTTCCAACTCAAAGGGATTATTTGTGTAAGCGAATTTAAATAGAGAATTATTTCGAGCTTTTGATTCTCCTGCTTTTGAGCCAAAAAAAGCGAGTTCTTAATTTTTCTCCTTTTTTGAGACGTTGTTCTTAGTGCATACTACCCTATTAACTACGCGCGCGGCTAGCAGTATGCACAAATTGAAAACAAAAATGTGATTGTCTGATTTTCTTAAGAATACATACTACCCCATTAACTAGGCTCGCTTCTAGTAGTATGCAATTAAGGTAAAAAAAACAAAAATTCCTTTGAAATTTCTTTTTTCTTGAAAAAGCGTTTTAGGAAGTTATCTCTCTGTTCTTTACGGTTTTGCAGAATGATTAAAAAATTTCTCGGCTTGTTTTGTAAAAAAATGAGGAGGCTGATTCAATAGGTCGTTTTAACATTCGCTTGATGATTTAAATAAACGTTAGAAAAAAATGTGTTATGATTTCTATAAGCCAGATAAACAATTTTTGCCACTTCTCTCTTGCTTCTTTGCAATTTTGCAAAAGTGATAAAAAATTATTTATCAGCTTGTTTTGAAATAAACTGAAGGGCTGCGATCAATAGGTTTTCTTGGATCTAATAAATGTTTTAACCAAAAACGTTGGGAAAACGTTATAAATTTTTTTTCTTTGAGTGAGAAGCAATTTTGCCAATTTTATGTTGCCTCTTTACAAAAAATGCAAGATACACTAATTTTGAAGCTTGTTTTATAACAAACTGAATGGGCTGAATGAATGGATTTTCATTGATCTACTAATCATATTTATCGAAACGTCAAGAAAACGTTTTTTTTTTAAAGTCAAGGATGCAAATTCAAGTTTTTTCTTCGCTAAATAGGCAAACCGATAGAACAGCTTTAAATCTTGTTTTATCACTAAAATTGGGGGTTCAATTAATAGGTTTTCTTGGATCTACTAATTGTTTACATCAAAACGTCAAGAAAACGTTTTTTGAATTTTTAAAGTCAAAGGGGCAATTTTGCCAAGCTCTAGTTGCATCTTCGTTAACAGGCAAAATCCATAAACTAACTTTGAAACTTCTATAATAGCAAACTGAGGGGGCCCGTCAATAGATTTTCTTGGATTTACTAATTGTTTTTATCAAAACGTCAAGAGAACATTTTATTTAATTTTTAAAGTCAAAGATGCAGTTCTGACAAATTCTAGTTGCCTCTTTATTAAAATGCAAAATCTATAAACTAGCTTTGAAACTTGTATAATAGCAAACTGAGGGGTCCCAATCAATAGATTGTCTTGGATCTACTAATTGTTTATATCATAACGTCAAGAAAACGTTTTTTGATTTTTGCCTCTCAAGAAAGCACGTTTGCGTTTTTTTTTTGCTTTTCGAACAAAAATTTTACATAAACAACTCAACTTAAAAAAGTCAAATTAACGTCCAACTGAAATGTTCTTTTCAACTAATAATTTTACTGTCATGTAGATTTTTTGAGACAAATCCAAAAAAGTGTTTTTAAATTTTTCCGATGCAAAAAACGCTATATCGTTTTTTCGGCTATTTCTTTCATATATCATCAACAAAAGCTCGTTGGGGGACAATTTTCTTGTTTTTTGAGATTTTTTGTCGCAAAAGAACTTCAAGTTTTTTTTGGACACGTCTAACCGGGGAAGGGACTTCTGAGGTGATGTCTGGAACCTCGGGCGATCATCTTTTGGTGACGTCTGCATCCAAAAAAAGTCAGGCTTTCTGAATTGGGTGACGTCTGGAACCCTTGAAAAAACTCCTCGTGTTTATTGACGTCTGAGACCAAAAAAATCGTCTTGGGTGGTTTTCTTGCTGTTTCCTCCTCTGTCCTGTCGCTCTGATACTAACTTTCAGCTGTGGGGGGGGTAACCCTCTTTGTTTTAAAAATCCGTTTCAGAAGGTAGACTATATTTCTTAATCACGGAGTTAGGTCTCCATTTTATGTAATAAAACATATTCTAGACTTTTGGTTGCTCTTATTTGGTTGCGACTTCTTGTCAGATGTTTTCGGGAAAGAGTAACTCTCAGGTTTTTGGCGGTAAAGTAATCATCGACAAAGTTTATGCTTTTCATAAGCTCACAAGGTCATTGGGAACATAGTCTGATCAGAGCATTTGTTAGAGTCTTGTGGCATTGTCTGCATTGTCAGAACAGAGCCTTTTCTAGAGTCAGCACGGTCTGATCGCAGCTTTTTTTTTCCAGCGTCCGGATAGTCTGATCAAAACCAAAAAGTCCAGCCGACTAAAACAGCCACTCCACCAAAAGCTGAGGATGCGCCGAAGTGACCCCTTTTTTGATGAACACTTCCCAACACAAGTTGAACAGAATCAAAGACCAATGATAAAGTTAAACAGTTAAATTAAACCAATGATAACTGCTACTTCAATGGCTACAAGATAGAATCTGGGTAAACCCTATCAGGTTGGTATGACCAAAGAGAATTTCGGTCTGGATGGTCTAGGATCCTCTCTGCGCAACTCATGTCGTTCTGATTAGAGCTGGCTTAGGTCGCGTCCCTCATCCTGGCCAAGTTTTAATTTCGTTTAAGATTCAAGTTTTCTCGAATGAACGGAAATAGAGATGTACGAAATCAGAGACAATAAAAATTACGTAAAGAAATCAGCTTGCAAGCATAGAAAATAAAAATTCAAAATTTGTTTATAACTTCAGCCAAGGTCAATATCCACACTCACAGAGTGGATCTACATAAGAACACAAAACACCACCTGCACACACACAAATCAACACCCGCGCACAAGCACACACAGGCACTCGACACATCCATCATACACAAGAATATACTCACTCATCCCACCAACACATACACATACATGTGGAACCCCCACATACAGAAAAACACCGTCAAGCACACAAAACAACACAAACAACGTGTTGTGTTATGGCTTTTCGCAAGCGAAATAAAATGCGTTTTTAACCAAGGCGAAAAATTAATTTATCAAAATAAAAGAATAACAAAAATGATATTATACAGTAGAACTTACAGATTTACAGGAGAGATATGACTATTAGATTAAGGTGGTTGTTTGTTTTTGGGGATGAAAGAAGGCTCGAAAATCAGCTGTTTATACAAATATAAATTTATACCCATTATCAGTGCGAGAAAGTCAAGATACAAAACTAATTTTAGCACCATCATTTACAGTGGGTATCGCAAGGGTTACCCAATATGGTTTGCTTCTGCAAATTTCCTAGAAACCAGTCGCAGGGGATACCATAGATGGTATGGATTTACTTTTCTAAGAATTCGTTCACATTTCCGGTGGCATCATACTCATTCGATACATGCTGAGAAGTTTTTACATCAAATGATCTCACTCTAAGAATAGTTATCTAGATTCACCAAATTGAACCGAATATTGGTTCTGAGCACAATTTCTTGGCAATTAATTTATATAAAATTTGAGATTAAAATCAATTTGCTCCTGTCTTGATAAACTGGTAAGTGAAACTTTCTTTCTATTAATTCTCACTAAGTTAAGGACTACAGTTGGATCGATATTCTAACACCCCTTTCAGATTTGAAGGGATTGCGTAGAGTCTGTCCCTATCAAAACAGTCATGAATGTTTCCACCTTCGATACGGGTAAAGATTTCGTGAAGACATCGGCTGCCATTTTTTCAGAAAACAAACCTCCAGAAGTTTCAGATACAATGCTTCTTGAACTGCTGCTGTCATGCCCTGATATTCTGCTTCTGATGAAGAAAAAGCAATTGTGGCCTGCTTCTTGGCAACCCAGCTGAGTGTTGCACCACGTCCGTTAAGCTTGAAGTGATAGCCCGTCGTTTATTTTCTGTCGTTCACATCGCCAGATCAGTCTGCATCATATTCCCCCACTAAATCATAACTATCTTCCCTTGTGCTCTTGTGTGAGCAAACTTTAACCTTTTGAACCCTGAAGATATCGCAGAAGTCATTCCGTATAGCCAGTGTTGATTGGTAGGTGCTTTCATGTGTCTGGACAGAATGTTGAAATTGAACATGATGTCTGGCCTCGTCTGTTTGGCCAGATACAGACGTGATCTAACCACGCTTTTGTAGATCGTCTGGTCCACTTCTTCGTCTCCGTTCTGAGCTGTCTGAAATTTCAAATTCAAATCCGCTGGAGTTCTTGAGGGTTTGCGTTGATCCATTTGAAACCGCTCAAGCATTGTTTCTACGTAGCGCTCTTGGTCGACTGTGACTTTGCAATCTTCTCGTCTGGTTCTTAGACCCAGAAACCAGTGTAATCTCCCTCTGTCTTCATGTGCAATGTTGGAAAACCTCTGTCCATGTGAAGACCTCGATGCTCCACGAGTACCTTTTTGACATTGGAGATCACTGTCATGCTACTTGATGCTACTATGATGTCGTCAGCCCAGACCAAGATGAAAGTGCGACCCTCTGTATCTGCTCTCGCGAACAAGCATTGATTGTTTCTGCTTCTGGTGAACCCCTGTCTCAGTAGGAAGCTTGCCAGCTCCTTAACCAGTTGTTGGCTGCCTGTTTCAAACCATATATTGATTTTTTTTCCGTCGACATACTAACTTTCCTCCATTCAATCCTTGTTTTAAAGACTCCTGTGGCGGTTCCAAAAACACATCTTCCTCTATTGGTTAGTTCAGGAAAACCGTCTCGACATCAAACTGGTGCATCACATGGCCATGGTTTGCTGATAATCCTAAATGTAGAATCCTAAAAGTCTCTGGCTTAATGGTTGGCGCAAAAGTCTCAAAGTAGTCCAGTCATTCCTTTTTTGATGCTTTTCACCATAAAGCTTGCTTTTTATTTGTCGACTTGACCACTGGCTCCCAATTTCATTTTGTAGACCCATTTGCCCGGTACGACATCCCTGTCTCTGGGTGGCCTCACTGGATTCCAAGTCTCGTTGTCCTGTTGTGCCTTGACCTCGTCCTTCATTTCCCGGTGTCACTGGTCCCCGTTGTCACCTTGCTTGTTTCGTAGACTGTTTTGGGTTCCACATAGTCAAACTCCGTCACAGCAAGATGGGCCCTGACTTCTCCAAAAAAATGCCGAACATCCCTTGATCCTCTCTCCCGTCTGGGCTCTGCCCTGTTTGCTTGCTCCAGTGCCTCTTCAAAGAAGCCAACTCTCTGACTGTGGGAAGTCCTCTGTGTCACTGTTTTCCATTAACTCTGAGTCTCTGAGATTCCCTCTTGTTGCAGTAGATTTTTCATATAGTGCTGCTTCCTCAACATACGAGGCATCTCGTCTCAGTGTCGTTTCTCGAGTGTTCACGCTCTCTGCGTCATGCCACTCCTCTTTTATTGCAGTAGATGTGCCCCGTTTGTCTTTATTGACATCGTCTTGATGACCGTCATCTTCGATCTAGATCCACAGTTGCGGTGACCCCTCATCTAGTAGGTTGGGCGTCTCTGTGTTCTCAGGGATTGAGCCCACTTCGAACTCCTTGACAACTAAATCTTGAAATTCCACCACCTTGCGTGTTTTGGGTAAGTACACCAGGTATCCGTTGTCTGCTTCTGTGTAATGACTTGCAGTGCTTTGGGTTCAAGTTTGCTGACGTCGTTGTCCCTCTTCCTAACGAGGGCTGTGCAACAAAAAATAGATTACTTACTAATTGAAAGCTTAGGTTTTATACCTCACATCAGCTCTGCTGAGAGTTTTTCTCCTTGTCTCACAACTACGTTGCTGATCCTTGTTACGTGGAGGATTGCTGCTCCCCACATCCTTTTGTAAAGACCCGAGTCAATGAGCAAGGATATTGCCAACTCCAGTAGTGTCCGAAGTTCGCGTCTCGAGTTTCATGCAGCTATTTCTTTTCTTGAAAGTGAAGCTATGTTCCCATTCCGTGCATCTTGAGACTGATACGAAGTCTTGAGATTGAAGATCTCTGCCCACCATTCTGGAAGACTCTCCATTTGGATTTCTGACCACTGATTTAATGGGCATAAAAATCAGGAACGCGTCCACTGTCGGTTTTTCCACACTCTGAAATCTCTCTGGCGAAAACTCTCCAGCCTTTGCTTCATCTCAGATTTCGTCATCTTCCACACAGTCATGTATCATCAGCATGAGGGTTGTTGCATCTAGAGTCAGTGTAAGATGACACCACACATTTCTTCGCTTCTCCTTGATTTCTGCAACTTCGTTCTCATATGCATCCTTCATTACCTTGCGGTTCTTCTTATCGTTGCTTGCCCTATTGTTTAGTGGTGCAGGCTCATTGGGTTGCTCCTCTGTCCCAGTAGTGATTTGTAGAGACCCTTCGTCTGCATCATCGCCACAAAATTCGTGCTCCAGATTGCAAAGTCCTGTGCCTTTCCTGTGTAGGTCAGCAGCTTCACTGATTGTTGATCTGTCGTAGTTTGAGCAGGCAAAACAGTTGTGAAAAGAAAAGGAACTAAGCAGAAAAGGATTACGACTGTCAACAACAGATTAGTTTTGTTTTAGAAACCAGTTTTTTTACTTAGAAAATTGCTGAGCCCATAACCTGTTGGGTTATGGGTTTTCGGAAGCGGAGTACAAGGCGTTTTAAACTAGGTAGAAATATTAATTTCTTAAAATAGGCGAAAAGCAAAATTGATATTTTACAGTAGAATTTAGAGATTTAAAGGAGAGATCTGATTATTAGATCAAGGTGGTGATTTGATTTTGGGGATGAAAAAAGGCTCAAAAATGAGCTATATATATATATATATATATATATATATATATATATATATATATATATATATATATATATATATACCCATTATCAGTGCCAGAAAGTCAAGATACAAAACTAGTCTCAGCACCATGATTTACAGTAGAGGTCGCAATGGTTACCGAATATGGTTTGCTTCTGCAAATTTCCTAGAAATCAGTCGCAGGGGATACCATAGATGGCATGTATTCACACTGTTCTAAGAACTCGTTCGTATTTCCGGTTGCATCATAATCATTCAAAACATGCTGGGAAGATTTCACATCAAATAATCTCACTCTAAGATTAGTTATCTAGATTCACCAATATGAACCGACCATTGATTCTAAGCATCATTTCTTCACGATTCATTTAAATAAACTTTGTGATTAAATTAGTTTACTCCTCTCTTGGTAATCTGGTATGTTAAACTTTCTCTCTATTAATTCTCACTAAGTTCAAGACTACAGTTGGATCGATATTCAAACACCCCCATTCACATTTGAAGGGATTGCGTAGAGTCTGTTCCCATCAAAACAGTTCTGAATGTTTCCACCTTCGATACGGGTAAAGATTTTGTGAAGACGTCGGCTGCCATTTTGTCAGAAAACAAACCTTCAGAAGTTTCAGATACAATGCTTCTTGAACTGCTGCTGCCATGCCCTGATATTTTGCTTCTGATGAAGAAAAAGCAATTGTGGCCTGCTTCTTGGCACCCCAGCTGAGTGTTGCGCCACGTCCGTTAAACTTGAAGTAATAACCCGTCGTTTATTTTCAGTCATGACATCGCCAGATCAGTCTGCATCATATTCCCCCACTAAATCATAACTATCTTCCCTTGTGCTCTTGTGTGAGCAAACTTTAATCTTTTGAACCCTGAAGATATCGCAGAAGTCATTCCGTATAGCCAGTGTTGATTGGTAGGTGCTTTCATGTGTCTGGACAGAATGTTGAAATTGAACATGATGTCTGGCCTCGTCTGTTTGGCCAGATACAGACGTGATCTAACCACGCTTTTGTAGATCGTCTGGTTCACTTCTTCGTCTCCTTTCTGAGGTGTCTGAAATTTCAAACTCAAATCCGCTGGAGTTCTTGAGGGTTTGCTTTTCGCCATATAGCTTGCTTTTTATTTGTCGACTTGACCACTGGCTCCCAATTTCGTTTTGTAGAGCCATTTGCACGGTATGACATCCCTGTCTCTGGGTGGCCTCACTGGATTCCAAGTCTCGTTGTCCTGTTGTGCCTTGACCTCGTCTTTCATTTCCCGGTGTCACTGGTCCCAGTTGTCACCTTGCTTGTTTCGTAGACTGTTTTGGGTTCCACATAGTCAAACTCGGTCACAGCAAGATGGGCCCTGACTTCTCCAAAAAAATGCCGAACATCCCTTGGTCCTCTCCCCCGTCTGCGCTCTGCCCTGTTCGCTTGCTCCAGTGTTCACGCTCTCTGCGTCATGCCACTCCACTTTTATTGCAGTAGATGTGCCCCGTTTGTCTTTATTGACATCGTCTTGATGACAGTCATCGTCGATCCAGATCCGCAGTTGCGGTGACCCCTCATCTAGTAGGTTGGGCGTCTCTGTGTTCTCAGGGATTGAGCCCACTTCGGACTCCTTGACAATTAAATCTCGAAATTCCACCACCTTGCGTGTTTTGAGTACGTACACCAGGTATCCGTTGTCTGCTTCTGTCTTATTGATTCTGAATATTGATTCTAAGCACAATTTCTTGGCAATTATTTTATATAATATTTGAGATTAAAATCAGTTTACTCCTCTCTTGGTAATCTGGTATGTGGTACGGTTGTACCATTTTAAGTTCATGTTTGATTACTTAGTACTAAATTAATTTAAGTTTGCGCTTGTCAGGCTAAAAGTCATATTTCACATATAATTAATTTGCCGCCGACTAATAAGTCAACTTTTCAGTTTTTTTCATATCTCCCACTTTTGATTATTTATTCATTCTCTAGAATCTTATCATTGAATTCAGTTGCTTTCAATATACTCTGTTTTACACTAAGAGCGATCCCATTGGATTCGAGGAGGAATTCCACACTCAATAATTTTGTCTGCAATCGCATCACGATTGCTAAGTAAAACTAAAAGTGGTAATACCACAACTTAGTAAAACTTGGATTCGCACCTAGAATCCATTCAACACATTCTAAGTGGATTTGTGACACGAATCGTATCTCAACAGTCAGGGACATCACATGGCGCTGTCAGCAACTTAAGAACGTGCACTCCTTGGAATCGAGCCCTTTTGATAAAAATCAACACTTGAACCTCCATTGCGATGGGATCGATGGCAGATCATGTTAAAATTAGCTATCAAGGCTAAAGAAGCATTTCGATTGATATTCTTCTTGGAGATCCGCCAGACAAGGTCATTCTACCTCCAGAGCCCATATACGAGGATGACGTTGAAAACAGCACAACTCTCAGCGAACGAGATCGACGAATCCGTAATGAGCAGTTGAAGAACTCGTGGTTAAACCGTTGTCAGAAAATAGAACTCGTAGGTATACTGTGTGGTGAAAAACCCTGAAAATTTTGTGATAACAAAGCCGTCACCTTAACGTATCTCAGTTTGGGGATGGAGGGTAGACGAATATTTGGTTCCCAAGAACCAAATATCCAGATTGATCGAGTAACAACAAAGGTTCTCTGGGAAAGTCTTGATGGCGTGTTTACTAAACAACGAAACATCACATTTGATCGCTACACTTTTCTCACTAGAAAGCAAATGAAGGGAGAGCCTGTGGAAAAGTTTTACGGTTGTCTTCGGGAACTATCTTTGAATTGCGATTTAGGAAGCCACGAGGCGTCGATCATTCGTGACGTCTTCATAACTAATATGCAAGATGGCGAAATCCAAAGGGAATTGTTAAAAGAAACACGAACGGCTAAAAAAGCTCTTGAAATTGCTATGAACATTGAAATGGGAATACAAAATCAACTAAAAATATCTGGATCTCCAGCTAAGATAACTACAAATGAAATTACAAGTCAGACGATAAATAATGTTCAGGGATCGTGGAATAGATCACGAGCGTCAACAAACCAGTTCGTCAAGCCAACAATTTGTCCAAATTGTGGCTATGGTTCGTCTTCATTTCATAGACAAAAATGTCCTGCCCGTGGAAAGAACTGTAAAAATTGCGGCATTGCTAACCACTTTGCAAACGTTTGTCGAAAATCCAAACAACCCAATAAACCCAAACCCATACTAAATTATGTAGATGATTCAGTTTCTGAGGCGGCTACAGTAGGTACGTCAGCCACAGCGGCCGAACAAGTCAATAACATAAATAGACTTTTGCAGCAGCAGAGCATCTACGACGCGAACTATGACTCGGACTACGATGATTACGATGATAATTCTGTAGCGGCGATTTCAATTCAAAACGACGCTCGTGAGGTGGAACCAGTAAATTTAGACATTTGTGTCGGGAATACAAAAACAAAGGCATTGGTGGATTCGGGAAGCGTGTGTACTATTGTAAACAAAAGCCTAGCAGACACAGTGGTGTCCGAGTGCAATGAAAGCTATTGGGTACAGTCACCAGAAATACATGACTTGAAAACTTTCTCTAATGATATAATCAAGATTGTTGGCGTGATCAATACATCAATCAAATGTAATGATTGGATAGCCACGGGCGTTGATGTAACAGTAGTGGAAGACGGTCACAGACCCATCATTGGACGAGATCTTTTTCCAAAGCTAGGTTTTTCTCTTACTCAGTTGAAACAAATTGCAAATATTGATCAAAATCAATGCCTAATCAAGAAGCAGATTGCATTTGATTTTCCAGATCTCATCACCCGAATCGGTAAATCTTTAAAACATTCAGTAAAATCAACATTTCACAAATAATTTACACCTACACATCAAAAAGGACGACGAGTCCCAATTAACTTACAACCACTAGTTAATATAGAACTTAAAAAACTACTTGATGAAAAACACATGAAAAACAGTTGTTCAGATAAAAACTTTATTTCACCTATAGTAATTACAGTAAAAAGAGATAAAACAGTTAAATTAGCTCTAGACTCCAAAATTTTGAATAAATTTATCCATAAAAATAAATACCAAATGCCGAATATTGATAATTTAATTGACACAATTCAACAAAGTTTGAACACATCCGCATCACAAGAAACAGCATATTTTTCATTTTTGGATTTGAAGTACGCATACAGTCAACTCAAATTAGACCCGGAAACGGCTCGGCATTGTAACTTCAATATCATTAGCGGTGAGAGAACTGGAACATATCGTTTTATTACCGGTTTCTACGGATTAACTGATGTGCCAGCAGCATTCCAAAAAGTAATGGATTATAGTCGGACTCCAAAATACCTATTGTTTTCTGGATGACATTATAGTAGTTAACCGTGGCTCTAAAGAAGACCACTTAAACTTAGTCTTTAAATGTTTAAAGAAATTAGATGAGGATAATTTACGAATAAACTTACCTAAATGTCATTTCGCAAAAACAGAAATTGAATGGCTAGGCTATAAATTTAGTCAATCAGGAATTGCACCACTTGAGTCAAAAACAGCGGCAATCGCTTCCCTATCAGCATCTAAAAACATAAAACAACTACGATCATTTTTAGGTTCTGTTCATTACTTAGGAAAATTCATTCCTAATTTATCACAATTGTTCCATCCTCTTCGACCATTACTAAAAAAGAATACAAAATTATTTTCGAATACTGAACATGCAACTCACTTTCAAGCAATTAAAAATAAAGTCGCAAATGCAACAGAAAATACACATTAAAATCCTCAGTTGGAAACGCGGATCAAATGTGATGCTTCTAGAGCGGGACTAGGAGCAGCTTTATAACAACGCTCACCTACAGGTTGGCATACAATTGCATTCGCGTCTCGTTTCCTCAACTCAAACGAGGAACGTTATAGTGTTAATGAACTAGAATTGTTAGGGGTTGTGTGGTCTGTGGAATATTTTAAATATTATCTATTTGGCAAATCATTCACAATCATTACTGATCATCGAGCACTACTTTCAACTATGAAAGAACATCGGTGAAATAAATCCTATAATAGTAGATTAACACGCTGGATAGATCGTCTTTTACCTTTTGATTTTAACATCGAACATATAACTGGTGCAAAAATGGGGCTGGTAGATTATATTTCCCGTCAACCAAATCAGGAAGCAAAAGTTACAAACAAATATGATGAGGAATTTGAGGTAGCAACAATTACCCGAATTCGTGACGCTATTGCTGCAATTTACGTAAATACCACACCACAAAACTGCCAATCACAGCACTTTAACAGCGTCACTCACACACATTCCACACGTGCCTCGCATCGTTGCTTAACAAACTATTCCAATTTGCTTTCTGCCCTTAATCGTAATACAACTCAGTTGCTTCTTGAAAATTCTGCAAACGCAGCACCATTCCAATGCAGTTCAAATAATAATTCAAACTCAACTCAAATCCCTATTCATTCAGAAATCCATACAAACGCATCACATATCCATACAAATTACAATCACACAATGAGCAGCTTAACATCCAACCCACAAACTCCTCCTACACACAGCCGGTTCACATTCCAATCTACCCCCATTCAGCGGTGAACACGACGAGATCATCTAACGAGGGTCAAAATTCACCAAACTTGGACCTGTCGAAAGAAGAAGTCTTTGAAAATAACTTAACACAGTTATTTACTAAAGGCTTCTTGGCTGTTCTAATCAGCAAAGATGCCGTCCTTAAAGAAGTGCGTGATTGCATCCTCCTGAACGACCCCCAAAGATGTAAGGAAGTGAATCCTTACATGTTCTCCTACTGGAGAGATCTCCATGTCCGCTCGGGTTGTTTCTGTGTAGATGAACGGGTGGCAATCCCAAATTCTATTCAGAACGCAGTTTTGGAAAGCCTTCACCTAACACACCCTGGTAGTTGGGGAATGATAACACTCGGGCAGTACGCGTTCTGGCCGTATATGCACCGAGAAATCCTAAACAAGGCGGCTCAGTGCAAGCCTTGTACTGATATTGGTAAGAATCTTAAGCCCGTTGTTCCGGCGTCTAAATGGAAACCTTTGCTGACATGTACAGAGCCTAATGAAGAAATACAAATTGATTTTGGAGGACCCATTACAAATGAAAAAGAACAAGATATTTATTTTCTTGCATGTTTTGATCGTTTTTCAAAATTCCCTACTGTAGAAGTATCTGAAAAAGCTAATGAACCAAACGTCCTTAAATTCTCAGATGACTACAATCACATACACGGTGTCCCCTGAAATATTAGACTAGATCAAGCACGTTGCTTAATTGGTTACAAAGTAAAAAATTTCTGTAAACAGCATAACATTAACATACTCACTGCCCCTGCTAATGATCATAGAGCTATAGGATTAGTAGAGCGTTTGATACAAACTATTAAAAGACGCTTAAGCTGCATGAAATTCGATAATAGAAATAAAAGATTCACAATTAAAGAAGCAATAAAGTCAATAGTCTATCAATTACGTATTTGCAAGCAAAAGACAACAAATGTAACATCTTTCCAAGCACATTTTGGAAGAAAGCCAAACACACCACTAAGTAATATAAGTACAGTACCAAAGTCATCTAATCTATCATATGAAAATACTCTCTAGAACTATTTAGATGCCGATACCGTCCCAGTAGAAGATTACCTTGACGAAAACGGATGGGTAACAGGCGATCGTAACGATATTCTCATAGAAGAGGCTATGCAGAAAGCACAAGTGGATGCGGGACGCCGTTACAATGGAGATCGCAATAAGTCCATTTCCCGTTTCATTGCGCATCCCAAACTGAATAACCCAATTCCTCGGACAGAACAGTCACTCGATCTAAAATTGGCACCCAAAGTGACAAAGCGATCAAAACGGGACCTCCGTGGATTATGGGAAACATTGGCACCGGGTAGTACAGTAGTACGAACATCTGATACTACTACAGTTATTAAAGAACCTGGAGTACCCGAAGTATGCGTACGAAACAGTGACATCGCCAAATTTGGCACTCGCGCTGAACGTAACACAGACCTTTGGGAGTACGCAAAACGACGTCCTCTCCCCTATCAGAAAACCACGGAGGAAAAGATTTCACAGCACACCAAAGAGCTGAAAAAGAAATTTTGTGGGGAAATAAAAATTCGTCACCGCCCGACCCAATCAGACGCGGCCTCGGGATTCTCGTCTGCAAATAGCAATATTTTAAAGGCAATGGCATCCCGAAAGCCTAAAAAGCCTCAAGCAGAAGGCAAACGTTCCAGAAATACTTCTGCAACACTCAACACGTCAAATGCTTCTTCTGTTGCTGCGTCCTCAGTAACATCTTCCGCCACTTCACTTCCTTCGTCCAGAAACAAAAGAACTCGACGCGCCCCCGACTATTTCGGTTTTGAAAGTTCTGTGTGCTCGGTAAGCGATGACTCTGCCGCTGCTGCACCTAAGAAACAAAACCCCGCAAATCCAGTGATTGCGACAATAATTCAAGAAGAGGCAGCACAACCCTCTGCACCAGAGACTTATCATGAGTTGCAAGTAGTGAGTCCTCCTGTACACCCTCCAGTTGGAACATGGTCACCCGAGAGCTATGACTATGAGGATTATACAAGAGAGATCAGCATGAGCGTCTTTGACAAAGAAAATCAGATTTAAGCTAAAAACGACTATGTTCAATTTGTTAAATTGTTGAATGCATTAATTCTGATTTCTTTAATTGTCCATTATTAATTTAAATATGGATTATTACCACTTGTGTGCTCATTTTGAGTTAATGTTCAATATTTATTTGCGTTTGTGTTACATGTTCTTCAGTTAAAGTTGATGTTGTTTATGTACCAATATTCTGTACGTTGTTATTTTTGGGGATTCGCACCTCGATTGTGCCTTAATTTATGTTCTATGTTTGTGATTTAAAGTAAATGTTGAGAGTTTACATTGATTTAATTCTTCAAGCATAAGCCCCTCATTTCCATTGCCATTTCTTCACTAATCTGTTGTTACTCACATTATTTACTATTTATACTAACCAGTACATATGTTAATATTATCAAAAAAATTTTACACTATTGCAGTTTAAAAAATTCTCTCAAGCAGAGGATATGTGGTACGGTTGTACCATATTAAGTTCATGTTTGATTACTTAGTACTAAATTAATTTAAGTTTGCCCTTGTCAGGCTAAAAGTCATATTTCACATATAATTAATTTGCCGCCGACTAAAAAGTCAACTTTTCAGTTTTGTTCATATGACCCACTTATGATTATTTATTCATTCTCTAGAATCTTATCATTGAATTCAGTTGCTTTCAATCTACTCTGTTTTACACTAAGAGCGATCCTATCGGATTCGAGGAGGAATTCCACACTCAATAATTTTGTCTGCAATCGCATCACGATTGCTAAGTAAAACTAAAAGTGGTAATCCCACAAATTAGTAAAACTTGGATTCGCACCTCGAATGCACTCTACAATTTCTAAGTGGATTTGTGACGCGAAACGTATCTGTATAAACTCAGTACAAAACTGTAGTTCGGAAGATTTAAATTCTTTATCATAAGCAACAGTAAGCCATATCAAGTAACGTATTAGCATTAACGTGTGAGCATTTAGACATTTAAAGCAACAAGTGATACTTAGACGGCAAGGTTTTTTCGATGCTCTTTTACTGGTTTTTTGTCTGATGTTATTGACGTCAAATCAGTTCGTATTCAATCGGCAATTGTCTAGAAAACCTAAAAATATTAAGCCGAAAACCAGCTTAATCGATACATATAGTGATTATATTTACTTAAAATTAGGTTAAATGAACTTTTTCGGAACATTCTACGTATATTAGAACGTATTTAATTCTTATTTTAAAGTTTAGAAATACTCGAATCTGATTGGCTAATAATTCGTTCATTTACTACGTAACATCCTCCGGCCCGGAAGAAGATGTTGGGAAAACTGGTACAAGTTTTACAAGCGGACGGACGAGTGAACCGGTCGACGTACGTAAAACGGCGGAGCGCGCGACGCTATCGGAGCCGTAACGGAGTTCCACAATCCGAGCGGTTGGGTAGTAACCCCTAGGGTTGGTTTCCTCAACTATCCAAACCAAGTCACCGGTCTTAAGGTGTTGCTCGGCAGGCGTCTGCCACTTAGAGCGTCGGTTCAGCGTCGGTACGTACTCTTTGATCCAACGGGACCAGATCGCATTAGCGTACGACTGCGCACGGGCGTAGCGTTTACGATGGTCAAGCTCATTATTGCCAACAACAGACGGAATACCGGTAGAGTATTCTCCTAAAAGAAAGTGGTTGGGTGTTAAAGCGTTCAAATCGCACGGATCGGCGCTTACGGTTGTTAAAGGACGCGAATTGAGAGCATTCTCCACGAGACAAAAGGTAGTATGCAGTACCTCATCCGTGAGGCGACGCGTGCCAAGAATCGTATACAACACGCGTTTGAAGCTGCGTACCAACCTCTCCCAGATACCACCTTGATGTGGTGCGCTGGGTGGATTGAACCTCCACTTAATACCTTTGTGAGCGAGCTCAGCTGCAATGTTGACAACGTTCCACTTTTCAATACTTTCTCGGAGTTCTTTCTCCGCTCCAATAAAGTTAGTGCCATTGTCCGACCAAATCAAGGCAGGTGTACCTCTACGTGACACAAACCGCTCAACTCCCATAACACAAGAACTGGTGTCCATGGATGTAACTATCTCGACATGGACAGCGCGAGTAGTGAGACAGGTGAAGAGGAAGCCCCACCTTTTCTCAGTAGTACGGCGGACAGTAACATAGAATGGCCCAAAGTAGTCAACGCCAGTGTTCGTGAAGGGAGGAGACTGGTAAGCAAGTCTCTCCTTAGGTAAGTCAGACATGATTGGTTGCATAGTTACAGCTTGGAATTCTCTGCATCTCAGGCAGTGTGCTTTGATGGAACGCAAGGATGATCTTAGTTTCAGTACTGTGTAGTGTTCCTGCACAATTGATCTTAGGTATTCAACGCCCTGATGGTAATGCTTGACGTGCGTGTGTTCAAGGAACAGTTTTACAAACGGATGACGTGCATCTAAGATGATTGGGTGCTTTACGTTGAACCCAACTTCAATTAACCGCTTGATGCGGCCCGAGGAACGGATTAGCCCATTTGGACTAATAAACGGTGAATGTGGAGCAATTCGGCTACTCCGTTTAACGAATTTATTGTCAATGAGATCTTTTCTTTCGGCTTCAAAAGACTCTCCTTGCACCAAATACTGTAGATGACGCTCGGCTTCGTCAAGCTCAGTAGGGTCGGTAATGCTACCATCGGGGTTACGGTAGCCGGCATGTTTCGGCAAAAGCCGGAGAACGTATGCGGCAATGCGCAAGTACTTTTGATAAGAACTAAACTTATCAAATGGGAATAACGACGGAACGGGAGTTGTCTGTTTTTTAACAGATGTAGCGAGAGAGACAGTGTCTTCTATGATGACTGCTTGGTTGACGCCAAGTTTGATGTTATTAATGACGTCTTTGTTCGGTACGAAAGGGAAACTTGAGTTAGATAAGAAATGTGGACCCTTGACCCAACTGCTTAGTTGCAAAACCTCAGCGGACATTCCACGCGTGCCAGCGTCAGCTGGATTATCCTTAGTTGCGACGTGGTTCCATTGGTCAACGCTGGTATACTCCAAAATTTCACAAACGCGGTTTGCAACAAAGATTGGTTGCTTTTCATTAGAGTTTATCCACTGAAGAACGGTCGTGCTGTCTGTCCACATGAATACTTGGTTAACAGTTACCGTAAGTGCCTGAATAATTTCGTTCTTCAGCCGAGCGGCAAGTAGAGCTGCTTGCAATTCCAGTTTAGGGACAGTCATTACTTTCATTGGCGCCACGCGCGCTTTCCCCAAAACAAACGCAAGCTCTGTTTTCATCTTGCCCGAAGGGGTTGTTACTCGGGCTCGAAGAAATGCGACGGCACTAAAAATATCCTGGGAACTGTCACCGAACATATGCAACTCTGTATTATGAAAGGGTCCACTAAAGTAACTTCGAGGAATTTTGATGTTTTCAAGCTTTGGTAAGTCAGCACTCCAGGCCAAAAATATTTGAACCATGTCCTGTGGGAGCTCATCATCCCATTGTTGTTCTGTGACACGCCAGATGTCTTTTAAGAGCAATCGGGCACCGACGGTAAACGGTGCGACAAGACCAATGGGGTCAAAGACTTTCGAGACAAGACTTAGGACCAAGCGTTGCGTGAGGGACTTGGTGATAGCGCAACTTGTACCCCGACTCACAACTAAAGTCTCATTAGTGTGATCCCACTTTAACCCTAGCACATGCGATGAATCCTCCTGACATGAAACAATAACCTTAGGCTCAGTAGATTGAGGTGAACCATCAATTCGGTCAGCCAGATTTGGTACATTGCTTACGAACTTTGTAAGCTTGAACCCACCGAGATGGAGAAGATGTACCAATTCCTTCGATCTATTGATGGCTTTCTCGGGAGACTCCACTGAGTCAAGATAATCGTCCATGTAGAAGTTTTCAAGGACGGCTTTTGCAGCTTCGGGGTAAAACTTGGCATTGTCTCTCGCAGTGCGTTGTAATGCATAGTTGGCGCATGTGGGCGAGTCTTTAGCCCCGAATATATGGCGCGTATATTGATACACTACAACGTTTGTTGTGGGGTCCTCCCGCCACAAAAAGCGAAGTGATGGTTGATCTGATGGTAATACACCAACCTGTAGAAACATTCCCTCGATGTCGGCAGAGACGGCATATGGATGTTGTCGGAAGCGAAGAAGTACGTAAATAAGGTTTTGGAGCAGATCAGGGCCAGTGAGCAAAGATTTATTCAGTGAGGCGCCATGAAATTTTGCTGCTCCATTGAGCACCCTACGCACCTTACCCGGTTTGTTCGGGTTTAAAACCGGATGGTGGGGTAGGTACCACTCTTTATCGGACCGCTTCTCAACCTTGTGAGCGTCCGGAACCTCAATTACATACCCCTTGTTTAGGTCTTCCTTGATGGTACTAGTATACTTCTCTCTAAGGTCTTCATCCTTAGCCAATCGTTTTTCGAGAGATTTTAGTTGCACAAGGGATGAGAAGTAATTATTTGGGAGCTTGGTGTTATCTGCTGCCCACAGCATTCCGACATCGTATCTCAGGCCATTGTGTATGGTGGTACTCTCAAGGATTTCGTGAGCCCTTGCGTCTGCTGCAGATCTTGAGTCGACCTGCTTGTTTGCCCCGAATGATTCAATGTCGTACCATGACTTTACTTGACTTGCTAACTCATTGTCTTGTTCGATATTCACTTTAAAGCACGTTGAGGTTAAACACGAACTTGATGGTAACGGACCGCTTAAGACCCAACCTATGGGCAAGCGTACGGCAACGGGTGAACGCTTCTCATCGGCAGAGAAGTATTCTAACGGGCGGATGGCATGATAGACATCTTGTCCGAGTATCATCTCAATGTCTTTATAGGAATATGTTACGGGATCAAGGACTGCTAAGTGTGGGTAAGTCTCTTGCAGGGCCTGTACATTAATTATATCTGAGCCGACGTTCAGACTCTCTTTAACGAAAGGGTTGACGGTGAATGGTTCGAAATCTTGTTGTTCTCTTGGTTTCACAGTAACTTCAACAACCCTAGTATCAACTACTTCTTCGGTATTAATACCCTTGACAGTTAGCTTTAGTGCTTTACCGTGCAAACCGAGTCTATCTGCGAGACTACCGGCCACCCAAGAGTTACTGCAGGCGGTATCACACAAAACTAAAGCCTTGGTATCTAAACCGGACGAATTGACCAACTGCAATTCAGTCACCTGAAGGAGCCCCTTAACATCAGTAACAGATGACATTGTTGTGGTCTTATTAGGCTGGAGTTGACTAGAAGCTGCTTTACTTTGCCCTGTGTTGCCAGAAGGTTGAATGGTATTGGAATTTGTCGACTGTTTTGTTGGGAAAACCCTATCTGCTCCATGCAATAGTGTGTTATGCGAACTATTGCACCCTTCTGCTCGGCACTTTCTTGGTTGAGGGCACTGGCGGAATGTGTGCTTGTCCCGTAAGCACGAAAAGCAAAGTTTATTATCTGCCACCAACTTAGCTCTCTGGGTTGGAGTCTTTTCCTTGAAAACTCGACATTCCCATAGCCGGTGGTTACCTTTGCATACAATGCAGCGAGAGTAAGTGTTTGTGGAAGAAGATGGCATTTGCTTCTTTGTTTCCCTTTGTTGTGAATTTGATGCAAACACTTTTGAGGCTGTTTTGGTCTTGGTTACTGAAGTGCTGTTATCTTCAGGCCTTGCCTTGGTTGCGCTTTGTTTCATAAGATCGTGGGCCTCAGCCTTTTCTTTAAGCCAGTCGTTAAAGTCAAGGAGGGTAGGCTTAACCCAGTGCTTCTTAACCGTAAAGAGTGACCATGACTCTTTCATGTTTGGTGGTAACTTCTGTACCGCTTGGTTAAGTAGGGAAGCGCTCTTCAGGTCAGCATCATATGATAGTGACTTGAAAACCCCAACGAGGCTGGATATGGCTGCAGAATAGTTAATGATGTTATCACTATTGTGCATTTTAAGAGGCGGAAAGTTGCTTAGTTTATCCAAGTGTGCACTTACGACTGCCTGTGGCTGGCCAAATTTACGTTCCAAAGTCCTTAGTGCATCCTTGTACATTAAACCACAGTAAGCAAACTCGGCGATTGCAATCTTTGCTTTACCAGTGACGAGTGTCTTAAGGTATGTCAATTTAACGTCATCAGTGAGCGTTTGCGAGTCAATCGCGCTTTTGAATTGACCATACCACTCGTGCCATTGCAATGGATCGCCATTATACTGAGCAAGTTTCCATTCTGGCAAGGGGTCATTTTTCTTGCTGGTTATTGCATCAGCTAATTCCCTAATCAATGACGCATTGTCCGGTATCGGAGGGGCAGGTGCCGACACCTGCGGACCGCTCCAACTCAACGGAGTGGGCCTAACATAGGGGTATGTTGGCTGAAAAACCGGAGTGGCTAGACCAGGTACAACATTAGTAGTCGGGATCAGGTTTTCCTGCTGCGCGCCTAGCGGTGATTGCATATCAATCAAAGGGGGCGAATTGTGATAAATTCGTGGTGGAACAAAAGTGCTTGATGGTGCGATATGGGCGTGTACATTTGGAGGCAGACTATTCACGGTGGTTGTGTCTTGGTTGAATAATGACGGTCTGTGCTGTGGAAACCGCCAGTGACTCATATTTGGCACAAAATTTTGGCCAAGAGGGATATTGGGCATATTTGGGACAGGCGGAGCAACGGAACGTACAACTTTGTGTACTCGGTTATTATTATTCTGAAATGTTTTGACGAGAGGCTGATTATCCAAAGTGGCTTGTGGGATGGGAGCAGTGAGGTTAGGTGCAAAGACTGGTTTTGGAATCGGAAGGACGTTAGGATGAGCGGGTTCGGAGTTGGGCTGTTGAATGTGTGGACTTGGTGGGGCGCTTGGGTGCAGGGGAACGTTGATTGCGGGGGCTGGATGATTTGTTGTCGGAAAAGGAGGAAGAGTGGCGTTTGGTGCTCGGGGGACAAAATTAATTTGTTGTCGGGGGCATATACGCTGGGCCAAATGATTCTCGGGCAGACTTCATGTTTCAGGTCCCCTGGATTGCGAAATTTGAAGTTGTGCGTTGGGAAAAACCTCGGTTGTAATATTCTGATTTTCTTGTGGTGCGAACGTCTGTTGTGGAATGGGCTGTTGAATGGGCGGTGAAGAAGCCCCTGGTGCGTGTACAGAAGGCGGCTGACTATCCACGGTTCCTTGGTTAGTTATGCTTGGGAGCGCCGTGCCTTGCTGGCCTGTTTGATTCATTTGCGCCCTTAGGTGCGCCTGGTACAACGCCTGTGTGTTAGCAGCAGCCAAAAAATTTTCAGGTGGAGTATAATAGGGGTCGAGTTGCTGCAAGGTCTCATTGCTTAAAATGTAATTGCCTCGACAATTTTTTGGAATGGAATGCCTTGAAATTTCAGTGTTCTGATCTTCCACTGTTTTGCCGTTGTTGTGGCTAGGACATTCTGGAGGGTCAATCATAACCTTTGGTTCGCTAGTTTTCTCCTCATTGTGAAAACTTAAAGCAAGTGAGGTGTTGATCCAATCTTGGACAGCCTTTTCACTTCTCATTGAGCTCCTAGCACTTGCAGTTGTTTCAGATTGGCTACCTTTAGAAACGGCGTCCAGCAATTCAAATTCTTGCAGAGTTGCCTCTGCCAACCGTTTCCTGTTGTTTTCCTCCAGTTCATCCAATTCCATTTGCTTTTTCTGTTTAGCAAGGCGAATGGCTGCTTCATTCTGTTTTTCAATTTCTTCACGCTTCATCTTAGCAATTACGTAATCATGTTTACGCTGACTAGATGTTTTTGACGATGTCATAATTGAGGGAAGTCTAGAACGAATGGAAGCCCTTGGTTCCTGGAACTCACTCACTTTATCATCAGCAGAGTTGATGTAGTTTCGTGCTGAAGTGAGTATCTTGTCATTCTTAGTTGTCATTGCTTCCAAGTAAGACTCTAATGAAGGCACAAGTGCACTTGGATCCTCCGTTTTTCCAGCAAATGCAATCAGGTCCTCATTTTTATCTACAACGGTCATAAATGCTTCGTTGCACTTTGTTACTAGGCGTTCAACTTTCACTCGCCTACTTTGATTGTTTAAACAATGAAGGATATCTTCATGTATAGCATGCAATTCAGCTTCACGCTTTGACCTGGCAGCGTACAACTTTTTGACTTTTTGATCAAGACTATTAGACATCACGATGTTATTATTTCCAAATACCAGCAAAACTACCACTGCACACGGTTATCTTTTATAAGCACACTCCAAACAAATCAAACCCACGCAAATAAAACCCAACGCAAAAGACACCAAACACAGCACACTGTAGACAGTCTGTAAAACAAACCGTCCAAAGAGCAGAAAATGTCGTCGAGCACCCAGTGTCCGACAAAAACAGAAGTGGAGCGCTGAACGCTATGCGCTCAACGCAGAGGGAGACAAAGGACGCACGGGAAGTCGAGCGTGGAACGCGCGACGAAACGGAAACGTGACGGACGGGAAGTCGGACGAGCAACGCGCGACAGAACGGAAACGGGACGTGCGGGAAAACGAACGAAACGGGACGGTGGGAAAGAACGGGCGGGAAATGAGTTCGGAATGAACTATGTTAGCAGACCACAGCAAAAACTCAAGCAAACAACCTAGCCGTAACTCCAGAACAAACTTAAGTCACACCCTAGGAAGAAGGAGAGAAGCTACTGCAAGACAATATAATATATTTCATAATGGGTCTATAACGACAAATTTAACGACAAACTAATTTACAGCAATGCAGTAGTACACTAAAAGGATGCAAAGGTCAAGAAATTTACTAGCCGTAACTCCAGAATAAACTTAAGTCACATCCTAGCAAAACCCAAACCAAAACAAACAATCAGCATACTAACGGTATTAAACAAACTACAGCAAAATTGAATGAACTACAATAGTGTATTTGTAGACTAAGACAGTTGGAAAAGTCAAGAAACAATCCAGCCGTAACTCGAGAATAAACTTAAGTCACACCCTAGAAGGTAACAAGACCAAACCAACTAGCAATCATACGGGTACACACAAACATAGAGCAGCAAAATCAAAATACTACAACAGGAGGGCTAGTAAATTAGTAAAGTTGAAAAGTCAAAGAACAATCCAGCCGTAACTCGAGAATAAACTTAAGTCACACCCTAGAAAGCTATAAGACCTAAACAACAAACCAGCATACTAGCATACTCAACATACTACAGCAAAAACAACAACATACTTCATCACATATGACATACTACACTGAAATCTGGAAAAGAAGCGGAAGAAAACGAAAAGCAAAGTTTTGGGAGAGCGACGTTATTGAGAAAAAAAATCGTAACACGGAAAACTAAAAAGCGAGAGGACGAAAAGGACGCGGGCCAAACGGTTCATAAACGATCGACGAGAAAAATTATGGGAATTCGATATTTTTTTTTGTAGGCCAGAGTTTGTGAAAACTTTCACAACTTTTTTGTGTTTACGAACCTTCTTGCTGGAAAAATGATTTTTTTTGACAAATTTGTCAACATTTTATGCTTTTGTTCAATTTCTTCTATTTTTGGTCAACATATCTGCAATTCTTTGAATACGGAACGGTAATCCAGTAAATTGGACGGTTTTATGCCTGAAAGTACGGTTTTTCAATATTCTATATTGATATTCTATGTTTTTTGATTTGCATCAAAATTGACCAAAAATTTTCAAAATTGGACAAATTAGCATAAATTTCTTTCAATTTCCTCTATATCAGAAGTTATTTTTTATATACGAACCGACTGTATCAATTTTTTCGAATTTTTGGTAAATCTACCAAAAATTTTCAAAATCGATGTTTTTTCGTCTTAAAAATTGTTTTTGTGGGCCCCCTTAGCAATGTTTTCTGCCAAGATTTTTTACTTCTACTACACCAATGTCAAAAAAATTCTTGGGTTGGGTTTCTTGCAATCTAAGTGATAAATCTAATTAATTCACACAAATCAGCAAAAAATTTATTAATGTTCTGTCTTACAGTTTTTGTAAACGGATTGGCCCCCCTCACGTCTGCATAGTTGTGACTTTGACACTGTCTACACGTCTAGTCTGATTTCAGGGTTCTCTATTTTTTCGGTAAGAAGTGGTTGAAATTGACATTTGTTGTGCCTGCAGTTCCCGGTGTCCAGGTTAATGTATGTCTCTGTTGTTGTAAATTGCATTTCCAATGGCTGCGGAAATGAAGATCATCCCCATTTTTGCCGCTGTTGGACTGTTTGCTGTCAGCGCAGTTTGAATTGTGTAGCCAGTTGAATATACTCTGGCAGATGGGCATTAGTTACAATTCCGTCACCCTCTTCAGTTGAATTTGAAGTAGATAGGCCCAAATCCATTAAGAATTCTGTCTGTTGTAACTAATTATTAATCCAAGTGAGCTGTACAGGTACGAGATCCTCAGATATTCAAACGTATGAGTAGAACAAAATAGCAGTAATCTAGCTTGATAAATAGCAGGGAATCCCACAATCTTGTATCAGAAGACCCAGGCATGCATGATATGGTAAATAAGCCGATCGCGGCACCATATAAACTCAGTACAAAACTGTAGTTCGGAAGATTTAAATTCTTTATCATAAGCAACAGTAAGCCATATCAAGTAACGTATTAGCATTAACGTGTGAGCATTTAGACGTTTAAAGCAACAAGTGATACTTAGACGGCAAGGTTTTTTCGATGCTCTTTTACTGGTTTTTTGTCTGATGTTATTGACGTCAAATCAGTTCGTATTCAATCGGCAATTGTCTAGAAAACCTAAAAATATTAAGCCGAAAACCAGCTTAATCGATACATATAGTGATTATATTTACTTAAAATTAGGTTAAATGAACTTTTTCGGAACATTCTACGTATATTAGAACGTATTTAATTCTTATTTTAAAGTTTAGAAATACTCGAATCTGATTGGCTAATAATTCGTTCATTTACTACGTAACAATCTGTACGGTCAGAGATATCACATGGTATGTTAAACTTTCTCTCTATTAATTCTCACTAAGTTCACGACTATAGTTTGATCGATGTTCTAACACAACCCAAGTCAATAATCCCATTCTCTTGGCCTCAAAAAACTCAAATTAATAGACCAGTGCTAACTTTTCTTGGCTAATAGTCTATTGACCCCGTTTCGCTTCGCATACCTTCACTTTGTTGTTTCATAATCTATTAGTTATCTGATACCTCTCAATGTGTCTTTCATCTATGCTGCGCATTCAGGCTCCGAAACATGCCCTTCAAGAAGGCCATGGGAAAAGGTCAACAAAATTGAATGAAAGCGCGTGTATGAAAGAAACGCGTTATTGACGACCTTTTGTTAATCAAAACTGGTGATATCTCATTCTTGACATTCTAAAAATTGCATAGCACTCCTTCGCCAAATATTCATCCAACTTTTATATGCTCATTTTTACTAGAGATAGCTACTTGTTACACAAAAAGACACTTGATCAAATTTTTTTCTTTCTGTTGCTGATAAACTAGCAAGAGTAGATTAGGAAAGATAGAAATGACATGTGTAAAATAGCAGCTAAGTTCACTTTTAATCTTTATAACGATCTTCGAGAGTTCATTTACATCAACATAACTAGCAGACGACAATCGAGAAAAAGTAGATCACTATCTGTCCATCTTAGCACAGTTTTCCAATCTTGAAGTGGATTTTTTATCACAGAGATCTTCATCTCCAATGTCAAAATGTCAAATAAGTTCGTGGCAGCACAACAAGGGCGGGCTATGAGTAGCTGTGGAAAACTTCATTCATTCATTAGTCGTATTATCTCACGTTTGTCACGTCTTTGGTACAATAACAGTCTATCATAAAAGGTGGATCTGTTTTTTTGCAAGGATTGGTTAGAATTGCTGAATAGTCCTGATGAGTTGAAATGTGTGTGAGTGGCTGTAGTTTGTTCACTTCTGAGGAATGACCTAGGTTTGTTTGCAGTGGGTGATGGAATTGTTTGTGGCGTTTAAGGTCGCAAGTAGTCGCGCATGTCTCTGTTGTTATTTAACCTGAAATAGAGAAGTTGAACAAACTGTCACAGTTGTCTAATAAGTAATTAATACTCGTGATAACAGTCATCTTTTCCTATATTACAATCAGTCATTCCAAGTTTCGTACAATTCATTAAGAACTGTTATCTGTTGATGATCATTAACAATTAGTATTTTCTGCAGTTTTAATATTGTGGCTTTCTACCTAATGAGATCTCCATTTTAAGTGAGGCCAAGTACTAATCTTTGTTCAATTAATTATGTTTTTCTCAACTCACAATAATTCTCGGCTAAAAGTTGAAAATGAAATAGTCAGGGAACATTGAAAAAAACGTCGGAAGATATCGCAATACCGAATGAAATTCAGAAGGAATTTAGTTTTCACCATGCATTTCACCGACAAATAATCACTCTTAACAGCTCAAAAAAACTTTCAACTGAAAATTGGATGTTTGTGTGGATATTGCCGAAAATTTGTTAGCTAATTAAGACGGGGTTCTGAAGGTTCCAAATTGTTAGAAGGTTGAGAGAGAGAGAGCAACCTTATCTAAATTATGCATAAGATAAGCTTGACAAGAAGCTCTACTTGTTCAAGGTATACTTGGCTAGAGAAATGAAGTCTTGAGGAACGAGAAAGAACGTGAGAACGGGTTATAAGAGATGCCCAAGTTCGAGAGCTTAAGACCAGTTGGTGTAATTGGGTAGCACACTAGGCTTGCAAGGAAGAGATGCTGGTTCAAATCCAGTACTGGTCCATTTTCACAGTAGTAGCGCGTTTTGACCCCCTAGCACAATGGTAGAGTTTCAAAACTCCATATATCTATTTTGCTTGATTTTTGTTGGAGGAAAGCTCCATCAAAATTTCGAAAAACTTCCCATCAGTTCTATTTCCATTCAATATATTTTTTTCAAAAATTGCAGTTGTGTTATTCAAGACGCATGGCACTATTTAAAATGATAAATATCCTAACAGGTGATATATTATACCAAGGCTGGAAACTGGTTATAGAGCAGGGTGTGGCTACGGGAGAACTAATTCCATAATTCCTTAATCTGATTGAAAAGAATGGTAATTCAATGAAAACGGTAATTTAATAACATTCAATGGGTTGCTCAAAATGCTCAAACTCAGTTAACTGATCATGAATTAGTTGCAATTGTGGTTCAAAATTTGCGGTTCCGAAACAATGGAAGATTTCTCATGAAATTCAGTCAGCACGCGTTTAAGAAAATAAACACATGGCTTTAAGAAATTCGAGGAAAAATACTCGCACAAATTATCAGTTTAAGCCGATTATGACGCAGACAAATGACTCAAAGCGACAAAGCAAAGGATTTATGTTCCATACGTGGCAAAGTTTGTCACTATAGTCGTGTTCTACTGAAACATGAGAAGAGACAAACAAATAAATATTGTCTCACCTGCCCCCGTCACCATAAATGTATAGACTCTGGGTAATGTTCTGTGAGTTGGTAGTACTGGGCGGTTGGTGCATTGACCCATTAGTCCCATTCCCATAATAGTACACTCTATTCGGCCGCATTCCGTTGTACCCGGCTGGTCTGTTCATGCACACCATGATTGTGATGCAGGCAATCAGGATAACAATTAGCAGAATTCCCGCTAGGCCGATTACAATCATCACTTCTGGCGTTTGCAGACTGGCCATGATCAAAGTGCTCCAGCTGAAAAAAAAACAATCGATGATTAAATGTTTGCAATTCATTTATTGAAAAAAACTACATTGATTCTCAACGTAGGCAGTGTTTAATCGAAAAAATATTTTTGACATAACAGACTGAAGAAACGAAGAAACGTTTGCATGAGTGTCTTTTATAACAACTTAAATTTATTGCTACAAAAATTGCAATACCACACTTGTGATAAAAATGTCAGGTGACTTTCTTTGCATTATCGGAAATGATATTACCAACTTAGAAGTTAAATTCAATTCACACATCAATTGGGGACTTGAAAAACAGTAATTGCATAAAAATTGTTTGCAAAATGAAAATTGCACTAAAACGATTGCGTTTTCTTATTGATAATTTAGATTGAATAAAATCAATATCATCCCTATTCTATCACAAACAATGATGAAAAACAAGTGGAATAAAAACTTGACAAGATTGTTTTTGTTGCGGAATTTTGTTAATGGACTTTTAATTTGTGAAATCATACAAGTGAAATGTAGCACACAAATTATCCCATCAACATTATGAAAGTTGAATTAATTCTAAAATGGACGGTCTCTTTCTTTGTTTGTATTTCATCAACCTATCCTTTTCTATTTGCTTCTATCCCTAGATTTCCCTTTTTACTTCTTCCACCTCAACTCAACTGACGACGCAAGCAGAAATGTATTGAAGTGAGCTATTACTACTGCAGTTTCTGCAAAAAGATACAAGTAAAATATCCAGGCACAACAAGCTGCAGTTGCAAGAAAGAATACGCAATAATCACACGCAATACTTCCGCCCTCATAAATAAAGGGGAACAACACAACAGAATAATATTTCACTATTACAGGTCAGGTCGATAGCAGCAAAAAAAAGTTCCCCTGTTGGGGGAGAGTGAATGGGTTGTTGAAGCATGTGAACAAATCCATCTACAAACAATTCAACTCTTTAATTTATTCCATAGTTTACCACATCAAGTATTAGTAATAACCACCCCGCCCGCGTGTCTTACAAGTTAAGCTTCTTTTCCGCGCCTTTTTCATCCCACGCTATTTATAACCCCTACTCATCAAACAAAATGATGTCACTTTATATTTCCCACAAAAATTGTATGCTTCCTTTATGACACGAAGCTGTAACTGTCTGCGGTTTTTAACTCTCGCGTCCATGTACGCGTCGGAAGCTAGGCAAGTTTCGAGGGCATTTGAAGTAAAAGAATGGAAATCTTCATTTAATACATGTACTTTCTGAGTAATTTTCAAAGATTTTCAGTCATCAATTTCAGTGTAAACATTTCAGCCTGTTTTTGTAATGATACCTTGATATTTTAGAATAGTATTTCAAAATCCGTCAGAAAGCGACCTTCATGAAAAATTCAAAAACCAAAAGAGGACTTGTAATGGAGAGTTGAAAACAGATTCCACTGCGTGGCGCCACCTGAACCAATATAGGCATAAGAATGACCGCTTGAATTCGTCCAGGTACTTGAGCTAACAAGCATGGCTAAATCAGAAAAATCCACTGCATGAGAATATTGTTGTTAGCTTTGGCCGCTATTTCTGAAAAAAAAATGAGTAGTCGACATCAATATATAAAAACAAGTTCTGGATATCCAAAATAGGTTTGAAAGAATAATTTGTTGCGATTAATTACGAAAAAAATACTTGGTTATTCTGCCGAAATAGATGAATTTTCTCAAAAAAAGTGTTTATTTTTTTCAATTCAGTGTTCTGATCATCAAAAAAGCATCCAAATTTTTTTTCTAGATCTTTTAAATAATTAAGGAGCAGTTTCTTGTTATGATTCGGATTTCTTTAGTTTCCAATTAAATGTGACTTAGTATCACTATTTCATAAACAGCCGCGTGATTTGAATTTTAAATTTTTGTCGCTGCCCCCACGCATATCTGTCATAGTCTAGACGGTCAGTCACAAGATAAGCGGGGATATCGCAAAGAATTCTATTGGCTCGCCCTACAAAATTACGTTACGCTCTACTTGATTTTGGCGCGCAGCCTTTCTGATAAAATAGGACAGTCACGTTGGCCGTTATTGCGAACATCTGGCGACCTGAATTGTTCAAAGCTTCATCCTATTCTAGAGCCGACAATGTGAGTAACTAACTTGTCATGAGTTAGGGGAATTATTGAACTTGACTGAACTATGAAAGCTTTGACTCCATTAAATGAAAGCTTTACTAGTGAGAATGTTTTCTGCCCAACTGAAAATGTTTTCTGCCCACTAATGGGCAGAAAACATCTTTGTGCCAAATAGAGCTTCGCAATGAAGAATTAATTTATTTGCTCTATTTGATCAATTTGACAGGCATTGCAGTTCATTAAAAGTTTACTAAAAACTATACAATAGGGCATACAAGTTACCGGAAATAAAACAATGTACAATATAATCACCGAATTAATTACATAGAATTTCAGAGAAATATATAATTTCAATTGTATCTTCTCAATTGAGATGATTTTAGAGTAACAATCTCAAATAAGGTTTAAAAAATCTGAATATTTATTGATTTTACTTTTTATTGCAGCAGATGTGGCAAGAGGAGTTATTTCATTTCATGCAACGTGAACTCATCAATCAAGGTGTGAACATATTTTAACTCATGAACAAACAAAATTAACAATTCCTCCATTGACAATCAAGAGAATGGAGCGTTGTTCAGTTGGGTGCATTTGAATACAGGCAAATAAAGGGGCGAAAGGGTGATGATTAGGAATCCCCTCAAGTACCATTACACCTCTCTCCCCTTCCCAAATTTCCCTTTTCCTCTTTTCCCGCCACCCATCAGTCTCATAGACTCCATATATTTCCCCCTCACGTTCTTTCTACTAATTCCCCCCTTTTTCTTAGCCTTTTCCAAGATTTTTGCTAGCCCCGTGGGAATGAGATTATGGGTCGATAGTATCGGGGGGTGGAAGCGGAATGCATAAATGTGCTTTGAAGTTGCACAACTGCCGCTCATTTCCTGTTCCTGTCACAATTTTCCCCCTTATCACTTTGTATTCTATTTCGTAAACACAGCAAAGTGTCCTCAGGCTGTGATAAACGATCAGAACAAAGTTTAGGAAATCACGCAGATTAATCACAACGCCCATCCACCAAAGATTCCAAACCCAAATGGTGCATTAGATCGAAAGTAAACAAAAACAATAAACGAGAAAGCCGGGACCATGCAATCAAGTTACGAAAAATTAAATTACTTTTCTTTATTCTTAATTTCTGACGTTCTTAATTTCTGACAAATACAACATTTTTATTGTAATTTTATTAAACTGATTGAATCTATTGTCAGATTTAAGTTGATTTAACAGTTCACTGAACTAATCGGCAAATCAACACTAGTCGGTCATTGCTTTTATTTTTACCTTAAATTCTGCTGTTTTTATTCGCGATTTAATTTAAAAAGCAAGGCATTCATTCATCAGAATCGATATTTTAGTTGAATAGATAATAAGCACTTCTTAGCTCAACCCCCTCCCTGCCTCTCCGCCAAATAATTACTTCTTATCTTTTCTCTTTTGTCTCTAAAAGTCCTTTTCAATTTTCACTTTCCCCCATTCTCTTTTTACAACCCTTGGGCACAATCTGTCAAATAGAGGAAAGGAGGTATTAAGTTTCAAATGCCCCCCACTGAGATGCGGATTAATAAATTGCATTTGCATAAATCTTATTAACGCCATCCCAGGAAAACGTAACAAATACATTGAGACAAAAATTGCATTAATAGTTGATATTTAGCACTAATTGGGTGAAAAAAGTTATAAGTACTAAAAATAGCAAAATAGATTATTTTTTTCAATGACTCATCATCAATATGGAATTCGGGGGAAAACGGTAATTGACTTTTTTACCCTTTCTTCTGCCATTTCCAGTTTCGGTGTTTGTGAATATTTTTCCATTATTTGCTTAAGGCTTTATGTTTGTGAAAAGACGAATCGGAGCCGTTTTTCACACGCGATGTATATAATGGAATTGAGACATGAAACATATGTGCTCAGTTGTTCACGCTTCTTTGATCTGTTCATGCCGCATCAGTAATCTCTCAAAATTCCTCCCTATAACCATTCCCTGTCCCCATTTTTAGCGGTCCATTTTTGGTATATGGAACTTGGATCAGTTACAACACACAAATAAAACTACAATTTAAGTAGACGCAACAAAAATTAAAACTAAACAAAAACTTGACGCATTGAACCAAGAAAAAGGACATAAAATAACAAGAAAATACTTGCAGCTTCAAGGAAACATGGTTAATGTGCGCAAAGGCATGATGTATATATTTATGTTGCAAATATTTATATTTGTTTCCTATGTTTTATTGATCGAAAGTTCAAAAGGTATCTTTGAAAAATTTAATTTCTAAGACGAAATACAGATTTTTGATAGGGGTATTTTCGAGCACTGAAAGTTGATTATATCCCTGTATATAAAATCAACCGCTTTATCATTTTTTTGATATATTATACCGGACACTGTTGTTTTCGGGCAACACAACCCGATCTTCATTCGTCATAAAATGCTCATATGTAGTATACAGAATTGGCAGGATATGAAACGTTCATGTACTGGACTCTTAAATTCAAATTTGGCATTATTAGATAATAATAAATGGAAGGAAGGGGAACGGAGAGAGATTGCCTTTTAAGGACACTGTCAAAGTGACAGTAAAAGGTATGGTACACAAGAGGGGAGATAAAAGGGAGATTAGGGAATATTACACGGGTGGAGCCTATATTCCTTCTTTCTTTTCCCTCTCCGTCTTAGTCGGTCAGGCGGCAACTTAGAGTAAACAGTTAAATACCGAAGGAACAAACAAGGACAAAGGGGGAATTTATTGGCAAAATTAGAGAGAGCTAACAAGTGAAGAGAGAGTCAGTACCAATATGATTAAAGAAGGGGATTATACTGTGCATGGTCTTTATTTGCTGTCACGTTTCCCAACAAAAGGCCGTTTTGCTCCGTTGATAAGCTCGAAATTGATTGAAAAGGAAACTAGTGTATCAATTTGGAACAAACGTTTGAAATAGAACGTTGGTGAGACGATCTTCACCGTGTTTTTTTCTCAAACGAAAAGACAACGATTCTTAAATTTAATTACATTTGGTCAAAAATCTGCATATTCAAGCTTTAAAATGTATATAGATAAACAATTTGGCAAAAAATAAAAATATAATCAAGCTAATCATTCCGTAAAAATTGTTACCAACACAAAAAACGGCCATTTACATTATCAATTTTCAGGCCCAAACCTATAAAGAAATGGATATAAATTGCTACAAATTCATCTGAGAGGAGCCATCATATAATCATGAAAAATATCACGTTCAGAAATATCGGAAACGATCCTTTCAGCAAGTGGAACGAGCAAACTAGTTCTGAAAACGAAACGACAATACCTTTTCCTAATCACAGAAGATCCAAAACACATCGGATTGAAAAGGACCTCATTTCATAATGAAGACAATTATAAAGATTTTACTCTCAGTGCGTAATTCAATAGACTGAGAAATACAAAAAAAAATATTTACCAAAAACACTTCCAGAAATCCAAATTCACTATTTTTTAAACTTGCTTTAAGAGTAGTGAACCGACACCGCATACGTTCAGAATAGAATTATTTGCTTGCGAAAAAAATGCTGAGAAATTAATGGCGCTTATGGCTCCTCCCTACACCCCTACTTTTTAATACAAGACTGCATTCACGAAGTTCCACACGAATAAATTTTTGTTTTTCGTTAATAATGGCATTAATAATTTTCCTTTGAAGGGATATCTGCCTTTAAGGCGGTTTATAACCCATATCTACCCAGTGCCCCCGGTTCCCCTGACCATATCCGCAAAAGATTACTATATAGCTATGTACATGTGTATGTCTACGCACGGACCACGACTTCAAAGCCCAATCAGGAGTATTGCTTCCCAAATTAATCCTTTGATGTTTATTACACTGCCTCTAGCAGCGACCTCTATAATCACACGCACTTTCTTATTAGCCAGTCGCGTATTGCCTCAACTGAAAGGCTCACGGCTGTATCCATTTATGGATAGGCGTGACATAATTGAACGTGCGTGAACAAGTTGCTATTTCAGCAAAGCAAATCAAATATTGTGTGTTGATGTTTTTCATTTTAAATTGATCCACAAATTGTATGTGGATAAGCGGAGAGCGGGAATTAAATATTGCGTAATAACTAAGCGAGTATCAAGCTTAATAATAAAGGATGCAGGTGTTTTTGAGATTGGGATTACGTAATAATTAGGTCATCCCGCGGAAGCATTTGTCATCATGAGTAGTGCTCTCAAAGCGCGTGAACAAATAGCAAACCTAGAGTTGTAAAAACATCAAAATTAATCTTCCTTTTTGGATTTCGTAGGAAGGACTTAATGATCTCTTTAAAGGATGAGTCTTTATCGGTTAATAAGGCAAAAAGTGAAGCAATAACCTGTGCCATGCTCATATAAGCGGTCTAAAACTAAAAAAAAGTTCAAAGTACTTTTTTAAAATTATTTTATCCGACTTTCTGTTACCACGGATTCGCCGAAAAAATTTCAAAATAGCAATACAGTCTTATAGTATGCTGTGAAAAAAGGTTTAACTTAAAATATGAACTTTTTAGTCATGACCGTCTTAATGCAGTTTGGACCAACATTTGGACAATGTCCAAAATCCGACTTCTTTTTTTGTTACATTTTTGATTTTGCACAACTTTGAAGATGCTTGTTTTGTCTTGTTACTATTTTGCTAGTTAATCTGTTGGCAGGGCACAATAGTAAATAACAATTGAGTGATACATAGCCGGCAAATTGGTTGTAAACAAATTGCAAATAGTCAAAAGGTATATTTAAAATAGGTAGATGGGTGAACTAGGGGTGTGTGGTACACAATTGTATCGTAAATCTCAAACGTAGCTGTTGGAATTGAACTCACACCCCTACGCAACTTCACTTACTCATATCTGTGCTATTAGTTCTCACAGACACAGCCCTAATGCTGTAATGTTCAGAACAGGTGCCTGGCTGACCCGATTGTTGCCAACTATTCAAGATACATACCCAAGCCTCTTAACAGGGATTATTTCAAACTTTGTACTTAAGTTTCTTCTGTCCTATACACAAAAGAAAAACAATCAGTGTACATCTAATCGAAGCGATATAATAACTAAAAATTAACTTAATGCTTTGCTTTTGTTTTCCAGTTTTCTTTAGGTGTGTGGCTTGGAATGTGACACATTTTACGTTGTTTGATCATAAGGTTTCATGTATTAGGACGTTAACGCTTTTCAGCAGTAAGTTGTCTTTGTTCATTTGTTTGTTCGCTATGGGGGACATAAAGCGCGTATGTCTAACGACATACGTCCCGCAAGGCAAACTGAAGTGAGGTTTGATGTGTGGTTGTTCACGTTGGTTCTCGAGTGCCTGGTCACAGCAGGAATCCCCTGCATTTAGTATCTCTTCTTTTTCTAAGTTTCTTTCTCAATACCAGGGACATATGACAGAGATTAAAACAACAAAAATAGGCAATAAAGAAAAACAGAGTAATTTACTGTTACCGACTATCAAACAATACAAAGAGAAGTCTTTATTGACTGTTCTAAATTCAGTCCAGGGAATCCGGACAACATCACAACCTGCCGATTGGGTCACCCAAAAGAGTTTTTTAATGTTACTATGAAAGTTTACTTTCAGCTGCTACGTGACCTACTTTCTGGTACAAAATTTGTACTATCTTGTCTAGCGGACATCCAAATACCTTTTGATAAGGATTTGAACTCATTCGCTTACGTTGCTGAAAAGATCATTTTAAACAACTTACGGCTAGACTAGTATACAATATGAGACAATGGAATTTATTAAATAGGTTGATACGATACATATAGCAAGCAGTCTGTAAATCCAAGAGGAACAAGGCGGTAGATGTTTGCATGTTTATAATTACGTCATGCGCCATTATAAACTCATGACTGTGACTTTGATAAGTGACTGTGCGTTTATGTGTTGTTTCCACTTCACCTCACCTAGGGTAGACTTAGTTAGCTAATCCCCTGACCAAATTGTTTACACCAAACTCTACTCGAGATATGTATTAAATCAGGATGCTGAGCAGTTTTAAGAGAAACGATTGCCTGCCTCGCCTATGTCACTCAGACTCAAACAGTCCCCCGTGAGCACTTGAGCAAACCATCGCGCACCTGTTTGTTAAGTTTGCAAAAGTCTCTAATCGCTAGGGGGCACTTATATTTATAAGTTCGAGCGAGTGTGTATTTGTGTGATAAGACGACCTCTGGTGTGTTTTGAGGTTGTTTTGGTGTGTCATGTGACATACGAGCGTTTATGACTATTGATGTTGCGACACTATTATTGTAAACAATGCACATGCTGTAAGAATGGGACATCAAGTTCGCGTTTTTAAAAATAACGCATTATATCGTGAAAACAGTTCTAACTAGAGTAGACGTCTATGATTCATTAAGTTACTATGACCAGTGTGAACATGGCGTTAACTAAAGAAAAACATTAAAAAATCATGGAGCAGATGCGCACTGATAGTGGTTAAAAGATGACTAGGATATGATTTTAATTGTTACAACTAGATAATACTGAAGAAACGGCCAGGCAATGTTCTGTTGTCCTGTTGTCACTGCTGTTACGAATTTGTAAATCATCGACTTGATAACAGCTATTTGGATCTCATAATTGTCTCAATAAAAGGCGATGGAGGTCATAAACTACTGGAGATCCCAGTGCCAGTCCAATCTAGGCACCTCTAGTCTTCATCAAGAAAGAGACAGGGCGTCTCCACTCTTACTTGCAATCTCTCATAAAACTACAGAATGACAAATCGGTAATTGCTACAAATTAGGTGTAGTCCAGACGTCTTCAAAATAGGTCACACACCTGGTACTATTTTCATCTCAAATTAGATCACTTAAGCGGCCGAAACGGAAGAATTCATGCTATGAAGGTTAAAATCTCGTCACAGCAGATGAGCTTAAAATTTATGTTTGAGCATTTTTCAGCGCATGTATTAAACAATAGGGAGAAATCGTTATCTATCATAACTCACAATTTTGATGAAAAACTGAACATAGTAAAAAAAACCAAGTACACCAGACAGGTCAATATCACGCTAACAACGGCGCTGAAAAAAATTACAAAGTCAACAAAAATAGCCAAAAAAGAGCTAGGATGTTTAAAGTGGCTAACTCGTTGTTCTGCGTAGGAGTGTGTAAGACTGGAGGGTTGATGCGAGTTGGCTTATCCTTCTCAGCAGAGATAGCCTGGAAGTTGTTATTGTTGCCGTTGGACTCCTCGCCAGACCAGTCTGGTCCATTGTTGGAATTGCGTTTGACCTCCACCGGTACCTTTACTGTTACTTCACACTTGTTGTCATTCATACCGTCAGACACGTGAACTTCCAGACGATACACTGAATACCTGAACAATCAACACATAGTTTTTAGAAGAAACAAAACAAATGCAATTTTTTCTAAATAAAACCAAAAACATGTCTGTTTCACATGAAAGATTCGAAATTTTATTCTTTTCAAAACGCAGAAGTTAGAAGGTGAAATTAGAGAGGTGAACAATCTTGTTTAAATAAAATTTTTCAGTAAATTGTGGGCGACGGCGGGAAATTATCTAAACTAATACATAGTTCAGTCGGAATCAAAATTTTCATATGTGGGTAGGGCATGCACACATTATATTATCTTCAAGAGAAATCGGACTTATTATGTCAAAACAACAAAGAGGCACAAATGTAAAAGCTCTTGCCTTCCTTCGGCTGACTGGTCGTGACCTTGACCTTGTGGATACCTATGGTATAATGGCTCCACCCCATTGGAGTAGTGTGGCGGCCTGTTGTGTGCATTGTAAGGTACCAGAGGTCTCTTGACTGTGATGTGACCGGAGTGTTTGTCTATTGCAAAGTTGTCCTCTTCGTTCTCTAGGGAGTATTGAAGCTTTGGCACATCATCTGCAATAACAACACAAACTAACTTATCAACTTAGTCACACTCCTCCTTCCATATACGATGGCACCGAATTTACACTTCTAATTTAGTCATCTCAACGTTTAAAAAACGTACAAAATAATCCCTTCTTAGCGCTAAAACAATAGTTGCCAAACCTAAAACGTTCAAAAAAGTGATTTCACGATTTTGTTGATTTCAGAGCAGTTCAGTTTAAAGCAAGTTTCAGAGCTGTTCATAAAACTATCTACAAGGCGTTTATATAGACTACAACTAGCCACACTATCAAAATTGAATACCAAATTCAAGAGAAGGAAGTGAAACATTTGAAAATCAGGTATCTCCCTTCAGAATTTTGGACAAAATATTGATAAGACCTTAAAATCAATCAATTAAACTGCTCTTAGCGTGAACCAATTTCAGTACTTTCAATTTCAGGCATCACAATTACTTCCAAAATGAGTATTGATTTTGAGCTCTGTTTAATGTAGCGAGTGTAGACTGACCAGTGTCTTTGTCGGTGGCTGTGACTTGGATGACAAACTCTCCCACTTTGGGGGTGGTGTCGAACACTCTCTCCGTCTGCTGGTGTGTGAATGTGGGAGTGTGTTCGTTCACATCAAACACATCTGCCATTACGTTTACATAGAACTCCTAACACAACAACAATCATTTTTTCCATGAAACCTTAATAAAAACACTTATTTACGTCTGGAAGTGTAATCAGTCAAGAGATCACAGGTATATAATCAACGGTTCCTACATCGAGTAAACACTTCCCCGCTCAATGGGCGAGACAGTTATAAATATCTCAGCTAGTCATAGATTCCATTTAATCTTAAAACTACACCAATTTTAAGCTCGTTTTGTTTCAGAGAAACCAGTTAACCTAGAGGACTCGAACCTAGTACCTCAAGACAATGATTGATTGGGGCACCTACCATTACACAACATCTTTGATTAACTTTCAAATTTTCAGCTTTTCGTACAACAAACTGGGCTATTACATTATTCATAACGGTAGATTCATAACATTGATCAAAACTAAAATTTGTCGCTTTTCAAAAGAATAAACAATATATGCAAAGATTTAATGATTTGTGTGTCAGCCCCATTCGAGCAGAGCCCTATTTTTGAGGGCAAACTCTGAAAAACACTCCTTCCAAACAAAAAATCTCCAAAAGAAAAGGAAGAAATCAGTAAAATTTGTTGCTGTTATATTTGCGTACCTAAGTTTTCTGATATAACCCTCAGCCCCGAAGAGACATTAAATAATGATAAGGATTAAAGTTTAGTAACAGTCAAGGACTGACCTGTATGTTAGTGACTTTATTGAAGACGTTGACTGAGAACTTCTCCTTAGGTGTGCTCTCGTAGTCTATTCTCCTCACCAGATTTATCTGACCATCTTTGTTCACTCTGAAGTGTGTGCTCACATCTCGCATGCTGAATGTGTAGGGCCTACATAGTCACAAACACCCAAATAAATAGATGCTAGCAATAACCCAAAATATTCAACACATTGTCCACTTTTCTCAAAAAATCAAAAGCTTAACCACGTTTCATAATCGGTACCGATGAAACTCCATATTTTCAAAATTCTCGAAAAATTTATCAGTTAGCTTACCGTAACAAGATTTCCATTCTAACAAGCAACTACCATAGAAAAATCTTTACCTGAATATTCGAAAGGCTGACATTAACAAAAAACATTTTTTTAAGAAAAATTCTTAGCTCTAGACGTACTTCCAAGTGAATAATAACTGTTTGTGAAAAAATCTGATATCTAATTGCTAAAGACTTTAGGCATTAACAGCTGGCTTCTGATACAATAGGCAGTTATGAAATACAGTGAAAACAGTAGACTAGGGTTAACTATAGTTAAGTGTCTTTTTCTGGAATAAAAAAACCAACGCGTTCAATTTTAACTTCTCTATTATAAATCCGGGTCAGAAAAACTTATAAAGCTCCATTTGTGAAAACCACCTAACACAATTCTCACCTCGGAAACAACATACCAATTGGTAAATGGATGAATTTCTAACTTGTGTATGACATCCAAAAAATCAGGTGAAAACTTCCTCTAAACTTATTCACAAAACTTACTCAGAAACCTACTGAACAATTGAAATCAATATTGTTTAACTTCTTGCGTTTATAAAAAAACTAATAGAACTTAAAGACTAGCTGCTGTTCAAAGGTGACAGATATTCAATCAGGCATTTTTCATCAAGTTGCCTAAATCAGTTTTTATTTCAGCACTTCCAAATTCTGTAATGTTTTGTACGGTTCAGTTTCCTTAATTAATGCACTTGTAAGGAAGTAAAAATGTTACAGCTTTAACTGCTCAGTAAAATGTAACTCTTTCTAGAAGAGAAAGAGTTGCAATACAAGGATGAAACTTTTTCGGTCGATCAGAGCCGATGTTAGAACAAAACAACTCAATCCTTGGAAATTCAGACTATCAAGTTAATCATTAACACGCTTGTCTGAAATTTTAAGGATTGAGTTGTTTTGTTCTAACATCGGCTGTGATCGACCAAAAAGGTTTCAATTACGTTTCAAAAAGTTATAACTCAAAAATAGAAGTTTGAATGCTTGGAAAGAGCGCTTAGCTAGGTGGATAGATAAAAGAGGAGAAACAAGTATGTTAGCTTTTCACTTACTCCTCAGCCCAGTTCATGGAATCCTTGAGGTTGTAGACTAGTGTGTTAATCTCCTGCATCTCAGACACGTAGAAAGTAGTCTCCAAAGTGTTGATCTGGTGCTCGTTAGGGTCCCACGCGTGAACTAATTGCACAGGCACACAACTCAACATTAGTATTAAAGCACAGTAGAAGTAAAGCACCACAGAAGTCATTGTAAGATTCCAAGTCAATTTTCTGCTTCTCGCTGAAGCTTGTCTCGAATTTTCACACCAAGGAAGTACCTTCGGGTAACTTTGGGCAGTGCTGGGTGAATGTGTGAACAAGTAATTTGGGCAAAAGATTGTCTCAGGGTTTAAGAAATACTGGCGACTCGGAATTTCAGCTACTCGTTTATTTGTCGTGTCCTTTTGCATTTTCGAAAACACGAGTCTACGAATTGTACGATTTGGCTAAAACAGGAAAATGCAAAAAATTCCCAATTAGTAAACGTGAAAAAACTAAAGCAGTTGATACTGCTAATTGCGTCGTTTAATGTCTATGTCAGTAACTAGCTTTGAAAAGGAAACTGATCAAATTTTCCATTTTAGTAACTTAACTATAAAGCAAGTCTTCAGTAGTAGTAGTAGTAGTAGTAATATTCGCAACACACAAAAGCACCAGAAGTAATAGTGCTATTTTGGAAAAGTGCTACTGTATGTGAAAGTAGTATCTGACTATTTTAGCTATAGAGCAGAAGAAATAGACAAATCTGCTAATTTGCGCACCTTTCAGCCAATCAGAAAACGCGGCGGCAACGACGTCGTCTCTGCAATTATTTGTTATTTGTATGTTAAGATAAATTCTAAATAACAATTTCTAAACGGGACTATAACTTGCTAACTCGACCGGCGCGCGCGATGACTAATCGAGGAAAAAATAACAATACTATTTGAGGGGAGTGAAAAAAATTGAAGGCAAAAGCAATAGAGACAAACGCGCGTAGGACTACAAATTTAAAATGTGCGTGTTTAAAACAAGGAACAAAAGCAGCGCCGAACAACTATTTTCCTTTTTGTTAGAGGAGACGCTTTTGGAATTAAAAATTAAACTCTATTTCAACAAACAATGCCTCCCCTCTATGTTTAAAACTGACAATAAATTGCAGCACATGAATATAATTTCAAACATTTTCTTCAGCTGAAAAGACAAACGTTTCTTCTGGAATTTAGGGAAATGTAAAGATGTTAAAAAAAGACCAATAGTATTGACAAACAGTTTCGATTCAAATTCATTTTGAAATTATGCCGCAGAAAAGGCCGGATAACAGATTTTTCCAGATTTTTGGTCATAAACGGAATCAGAAAAAAATCAAAACCTAAGGAAAAATATGCCTAATTTTAACAAAAACAAACAATTCGTGAGGCGCGAAGATTTTCTTGATTAAAATTCGCCATTTGCAATTAGTCAAAAATCAAGAAGTGTTACCTAGCCGAATAAACAAAAAGCTTAAAGTAAATTTAGCAACTCTTAATTATAATGAATCATTGTTCGGCTTTTAAATGCTTTGACTTTGAGCAATTAAACTAGACTGAACTGCTCTTCAAAGGATTTCAAGAAACCCTAGCCCTACTTGAGATGGGTTAAAAGGGGGATAGCGGCAGATGTTGATTTTGAAGTGGTTTCTCGATGAGCAATTAATTACTCAGCATAGAGCACAGGAGAAAATAACAGCCCGATAGTTTTGATTCACTTGTTTTGCTGTCGAGTTAATTGCCGCTAGTCTAAATAAATAGTCGATATAATCTGAAGTAAATAAAGTGTTTTAAAGTGAAGAGGAATCAATCTGAGTGAACATGATCAAACGTGATCCCCTCTTAATTGAAACGCACCCAAATTTGTTTCCAATTCTGAAACTATAAACTGTAAATGAAAATTGTAAAACTATAAACTGAAAATTGTAAATTTTATTTTAAAAAAGCGCATCGTCTCAAAAACTCACAAGGAATGTTGCCAAAAATGTTGCAAGGAATGTTTTTCTCTGCCTGTCTCAAATGACAAAAACCAAAGTGAGAAGTGGCGTGTATCTCTAACTTAGAAAATTAGTTCCAGAAACTCTTTAGACAAAACCCAAATTATTGAACTTTATCAAATTGTTGAACTGTTACCGCTTAATCCGTCGCGCGTCTCAGATCTGAGGAGTTGCTTTGACAGTATTATAAACTCACAATGCCTCAAACATTCAAGATTATTTAGATATTACCTACTAAACCAGAAGGTTATGATTCTGAGAAAGGTTTCAATTAAAGCTAGGAGGGGCTTAAAATCGAGCAATAGTGCGCATGAGAAATGGGTTTTAGGAGCATTAGCTCTCGGATTATAGAAGAAGCTCGGCGACTCTTAAATCTCTTTTGTGTATTTGATAAAGCCAGTTGTATCTATATGCGTACCCACTTCTGTTTACGCATATCTCCTGGTTAACTTGTTATAAATTTATCAGGGTCAAATAGTGCACTTTCGTCGCGATAACATCTCAGCACTTTTAATGAGCCAAAGGCTCCGACGTCCCAAACCTCAAATTAACACAGATTGAGATCAGCTTACTCCTGTTTGCTTATTTTGACGCATGTCACTTGAGCTTATTAATAACTGATCATAAATTATTTCTCGCTCTCTCTCTCATTTTAGCTCCATTGGTTTAATTCCATATTAGGAGCCGAAAAGACTAAGCGATTAGGTCTCACAGCAATACAAATTTTTTTTTTTTTTGGTTTCAATATAAACATATAGAGATCATTTGAAAGAGCAGGTTACATCTGTAACACAGTGCGTCGTAGAAATTATGACCAATATCTTTCAAGCGTAGCTATCGTCAGTTCAGTATTAATTCGTTTCATCAATAGAATTATAAACGGAAGGACAAATAAGTACAATATTTCTGCATGAAAATGACCATTTCAACGCAACTGTTATATATATATATATATATATATATATATATATATATATATATGAATAATTTGGAACCAAAAATTTCCCATCCGATGTAAGCAATTAATTGTTTATGATGGCTCTACTAAATTTTGAAAAAATCTTTTCCAATTTTGAGTTTTAGTACATAAATACGTGCGACGTCAGCCAACTTGTCAATGGCAAACTTCTCGTCCGTTCACAAAAGCGAAAGTAAATAGACCGAAGGATCGTGTTAGACCGGAGGAATCGTGTTAGACCGGAGGAATCGTGTTAGACCGGAAGGATAGACCGGAGGAATCGTGTTAAAACTTTCCTTTCTCGTTTGATGCGAAAGACACGACTCAATACATATAGATTAAAAATTTTCATGAAGTTCAAGAGTGCTAACAAGGAGGCTCGTTAATGTGCGTTTGCACATGATGTTCCAAACCGAGCTGATCTACATTTTTGACATAATTGTCAACCAAATGATGAAGAGATAACCAAAAATAGATAATTAAGTTTTAAAAAATCGTTTCACATCCAAACTACTAATTTAATTACATAAAGCCATGCCTCATTACAGCACTCACAAGATCTGCCAGAAAAAAGACTACGAGAAAAAAACAAACAAAATAAGCAAAACTAAGAATTAACGGCAAAATCGCAATATCTAAATGTAAAAGAACCGAGAAAACAACGTCAAAATGCAATCAGATAAAACCTTAACTGCATATTTTTTTATCTTAACTATACAGCAGATGGGACTTTTCCCTAATGAGACTAGGTAACAAGTAAAAAGAAAAAATGAGGTGAAATTCAAAAATCTATCAACATTTTTTAAACCAAATATTTTCAAACATCTTAAAAATCATTAGCTTTTAACAAATCATTTCTCGATAAATTCAATAAAAACTCATTACGAGACCAGTAGAATCTGCCTCTGGTTACACTAAGACTGATAGAAACGGAGTAAAGATGCAGAAAATATCAAGAAATTAAAAGCAGTCTGCGAAAACACAAATTATTGAAGCCATTAAAATCATTAGCTATTATCTAAAAATTGTTTTTTAATTTCAATTGTTATCTATACTAATTGACCGAAAATTATACTGAACGATTAAATAATTTCACTTGAGCCTCATTTGAAAAAAATGGGCTCTGTTATTACGCGAATGTGGAAAATGTTACAAAACATCTATGAAGACGCATATTGTACAACAAACAAAACATCCGTTACGACATAATATCAATAGAAAGTTTACTTCTTGAAATACAAGGAATTGAGTGGGACCTCTCAATGATGAGAATAAGTTACAAATTGACGAAAAAAACAACAAAAATACAAAAAAACTATACAAATAACATAAACAGAAAAAATAAAAAATTGAAAACCATTAATATCATAAACTTTAACACTACTCGCTATGAAATGACTGCATAGAGCAATATCATTCATTCAATCCTCAATTAAAAGCTTATGAGACCTCTCAGCATTTTACGACTACATAAAAAAAACGGCAAAAACAGCAAAGCCTAAAAAACTGAGACAGAAGTATCGAAGCCAATAAAAATGAACTTTTGCAGTAGAACCGTTTCTATTTTCACCTAAGTTTTAACAGCAATAGGATTCCTTCTTTCTTTAACTATAAGACTTCAAAAGATCAACATATATGAACAAATATTTTAAATTCACGAAATCTTTGAGAAAACCCATAGTCTCAATGACATTCAAGTTAATAGCTGTGAACGGAAGACAATAAATACGCTACGTTATGCCTCAGTGGGAAAAATGCCTCAGAATAAGTCTATATAACTATGATAACAAAAACAAATACAGGCAAAAACCAAAAATTCATTAGAAAATTGCGAGAAAGTGTCAAAACCATTTAGTCCACAAGCTTTTCTATGGAAACTTTATCCATCAATCTTTTAACGTCATCTCTGAGCCAATGGGAAAAATCAACATTAGGAAAATGTGATAAGATTCCCAAGGAAACAAAATTATGAAAAAAAATCCAAAAATTCAAAAGAAATATACGAAAACTCGTCGCATCGAAGTGATAAAACCAATAATTGAAGACAAAACAGCTAGCCAGATTAATTTAGGTTGCAGTAAAAAAGTTGGGGGTCCTGCCATTACTGAGCCTGACTTGGAGTTCGCAAAAATAGGTTTAAGAACGGCTAACGTTCAGAAAAAAAATATTCAAAAACTTCTTTTTAAAGTCTTAACAGCCATTAGCTGTCCACTCAAAGCACTAGATAGGTTCACTTAATACTCATTAGGAAGACTATTGCACTTTTTGTCAACAAGTCTATGGCATATGACTTGAAAAATTTAGTAGCATCTGAAAAAGAAAAAAATTTCATTAAAAATCACGAACACAGTCGAAACCAAAAAAATATGAGCGATGGATTGAAGGCTAATTTTCTGTTCATTGGCCATCATTGGACTGTAAATAAGGTTTGTCATTAACGGAACAGGTCTTTTTAATCGCCTTTTGTCTATTAGGAACACCAATTTGATACATTTGTGGCGTGAAAGATAATTTTGAAGTAAATTTTTCTAGAACAAATGTTAATTCGAACAAAAATTACGCAAAAAGTGAAAAAAATGAACCAAATACAAATATCCCGTGTTCACATGAAATCTTAAACCTCGATAACTCCTCGAAAAAAAAAGAAATTTAGAAACAACTTTTTACTTTCAAATTCTACGCTGGACTAGCTTTTTAATGATACCACTCACATTTCTCTGCGATGAATATATCGATCGGCCAAAACTGTCTGAACAAAAAAAACCAATTTGAGTATATAGTTGCTTCCCCCCACAAGTGGGATCAGAACAATAACTTTTGAGCATGTTTATAAGTCTTAAGTTGGAGCAAACAGATGACTTGTTACATCCGAGCTCTTTTAAGGATAAAAAATCCGTAGTTTGTGTGATGTGAACATCTGAACTAACTGAGAAAAAGAAGGTCAGGAATGTTTCAAAAATTAACATTTATCCCGAGCAATAGAGAAGGACCTCTGAAATTTGAACCCTAATTTGAGAATACAAAATCAGATCAAAACAAAACAGATGTTACCCAAGCTACATAATCCCGAGGTAACTAGGTATATCACAAATGAAGTACCTAATATTTGCCTTAGAATTCATCAAAAAAATTTTTCTACCAAAAGATTTTTAATTAATTTAAAAACACAAGTGAAAAACCTGAGGTTTGACTATGCGGAAGCCAGTCTTTCTGCTAGTGAGATTCATTTACGCGCCATCAAAATATTGAAAGACAGAAGTTTTTTCAATATCGGTTTTTAAATTTAAATTCAAAATCATTGACTTCTGAAAACTTTAATGAATGAGCTTGAAGGGCAAGACAACAAAAAAACCAACAAAACCGGCCAGAACTCAAAACTCACTTCAAAAACTATTAGTGTCGAGACATTAAAACTATAAACTATGAGCTCTAACTATTCATAACGTTCTTCTATGTCATCACCGCAATAATTGAGATATTTCACTACTCAAAATATAAAACTGCAGAAAAGAAAACTTAACCAAATAAAATTAACAAAAACAAATTGTTTTAAAATAATCAAAACCGCAAACAATCAAAGAGACACACGATATAGATTCATTAGATCTCGTTGGAACTTCAACGAGACTTCACAGTATTTGGAATCAGTAAATACGAAACTATATGAGAATCAACAGTTACCCATAAAAAAATTCGAACGGCAGCCTTCCAACATTAAGACGAACACGTTATATTTGCTAGACTCAAGAACTCTAAATTTTAATTAAACTGACCGAATCTTAAGAAAGGACAAAAAGGCATACAAAAAAAAGTTGAATATCAGTGAGATCAATTTTCTTCATATTACAACCATGAAAACTAGGACAAATGATGTCACAGACATCAAAGCAATTCTAACGCAAATTCTCCATTATATAAGAAAACTATTAAGTGAACAACTAATTTTTATCAAACAACGACAAATGAGAGCCCGAAATCGACATTCATCCCGTTTCAAACTGAATTTCAAACTTAAGTATCAGGAGTAACAGCTCCTTCGCTTAGATTCTTGTAGCTCCAATAGATTTATGAGAGTGCAAAAGATGAAAAAATAATCAACTTTCCACTCACTTATAGTCATTAAACGAGAACGCGAATTCAAATAGAGGTCACCCAAAAACTAGTTATGAAATAAACACATATTTGAAACAAAGCATCTTAAAAATCGAATTTCTCTAAAAAAAATTTGGTGCTCAAACTTGAAAAAGCAATAACAAGCGAATTTCAAAAACTGTAACGACTGATAACAACCGCAGAGGTTTGAAAGAAAGCCAGAAAGACATCTTCCAAATTAGATTGGTTTACCAGTCGATAAAATAAAAAGGAATTTTCCCAAATCTATTATTTTTGAAACAAAATCTGAAAACCATTTGATGTCAAATGGAAACATTCAAAAATTCATCCATACGTCCCTGAAAAACCAGTTAGTCTTCTAAGCAATCAGAAGAATTTATAAGCCCCATTGTAAAAATTTCTCCAAACCTCACGCAATTAAATGGCGTCAATTTTATATCTACAAGAAGCTCTCAATGGAAATGGATGCTTAAATTCAAATATGCCTCCTTATTGAACTATGAACACTTCAAATGAAATTCAAGGACAACAAAAAATGCTCAGAACTCAAGGACTCAATTTCTTAGAACACTGTGTCCAAGTAAACACAGTCAAAACTTAAAAACACTCCATATTACTACAAAATTAAATTGCGACAACTTTAAATATTTGATCAATTTTCAATTGAAAAGGAAATTGAGATTCACATATGCCTCATTTTTGACTTAAGAATACATTAATTAATGAGATTGAAGGAAAAGACAACAAAAAAAGAACAAAAAAGGCCAGAACACTAATTTCACCAATATTTCTTGAAAATGTTAATTTTCCCGTCATAACAACCATTAACACTTAACTCGAGCCATTATTAAGTTTCCTTTATTGCGGTACTGAAATCCAGAAAATTTCACGACCAAGACTATGAAAAAACAGCTTTAACCAAAACTGAAAAATTTTTATTATATTTTTAAACGAAACATATAGTTTCAAAGTACTCCAGGACAGAAACTGGAAATCACAAAAACTGAGAACAATATTTAAGTCTAAATAGAACTCGCTGGAACCTCGATGAGACAGTTTTGGCACTCATAAACAAGACAACCTGAAGAAAAGCAAATGGACAAAACTTTTAAAAAAATAATGATAACCTGTAGTGTCAAAGTCAGCAAAATCATTAGTTGCCCACAGTTCAACTCAGACACCAGTATATACTAAGCGATAAAACAAATGCATTGCAATTAGTATACTTCACCAGAAATTCAAGAGAAAAAACTATGAAAAAGAAATCATTACTATCTCCTCTATGGTCTTCAATTATGTTAAACAGCAAATCGAACCGGCATTTTACTTTACTTCTTGTGAAAAGAGAAGTCAACGGTTTTAAAAAAAACTTGGAAGTCATTACCTCTCTACCAGCTGTTGAAAAAAGACAGCGCTCTACTTTCCCTAGCCATCCCAACTACCAAACATTCAATACAAATGAGCCAAAACTCTCAAACTTAGTCTCGTGCAAAGTTTCTCATGCGTTCCTGTTTACTTGAGTAAAAAAAATGCGTTGTTTGCTTAACCAAAATTATCAAAAATTTGGCTTTCTCGGCAGTGGCATATATCTGGTACCCATTTGATCTTGAGTAGAAAGAAATCTAAGGTCAGAAGAAAAAAAAACATTTAGATCACTTGATTGTGCTTTAATTCCAAAACAATACGTAAGAAACACGTCACAATTGCAGCTCATACTTGTGTAAAGAACAAAATCTTTTGTTAATATAAATTTAGATGTGTTCGTGCAGAATATTTTGTCTATTATGCGCAATGCAGTCTAATATAGGTCTCCTCCTTGTACGTCATGAAATAACAGGAAAAAAGCTGTCAGATTATCGAAACAAATTAACTCAAACTATGAAAATATTTGGTACAACGTGTTTTTTTAATCAGAGCGTAACGCTTTTAACTCTCGTCTTTGGAGAAAATTGGAGCGAGCTTGAAAATAAGTGAAAGCCTTATCTTTCAACAGTTGAGCAGTATCATGTTCAAACTTGTTCAGGTGATAGTTATTTTTAGAAAGTGACGGAACAACCGTTCCCAAATTTCCATTCATAAATTCCATTCACGACTAGCCACGACCACCCCCGGTACCAACAAATGCATAATTGGGTTGGAATGCCCGCACCTATTAATAGTCACATAAAAACTAAGCGATTGCCATTGATCAATTTGGACTGGCACACACGGGGGGAGAGAGGGTACCCGAAATTGAACAAGTGGGTTGATTTAATTTGACAAGATAACATTGAGGAATAGGGAGGATTGTAACATGAAAGCAGTGGTAGAAAAATAATAAATTATCCCTGAAACTTACCTAACCTGAAGCCAGTCAGGTGTAAACACAAACTCACTTAAATTCACTGCCACAATAAACAAAACTTGCTAACTACCACTTGGTTAATAAGCAGAATACCCACCAATCAATGCTAGAAAAACACCCTCACAGTTGTATCACTACGCCGACTGTTTAAATATCATTCCCTGTTATCCGACTTTAAGAATACCCAAATTGTGTATTAACATGGGTAGAGGTGAGGTAAATATTGACAATTCAAAAATGGATAATATAGATTATCTCAAAATCGAACTTCGAAAAATCTTTTCAAATTCATTTTTTGTTCTTTTAAGATCTCGTTTAGGTTACAAACTCACTATCAAATTGAAAAACAGGGACAAAACAAATGCCAAATCGCCAAATAGTAATCTCATTTTTATCTTTTCTGTTATATTTGAAGTCGGCTAATGAGGGTTACGAAACCAACTGGCGGGGCAAACACGTACTAAACATGCCTTCTCTATTGTTAAGTTGAGGTTAACTTGAAGGCAAGGAAGGTTTATGTTGAGCGCAACAAAATATTATGAATTAATAGAACTAAACTTTCCCTCAAACTATCTGGAGCTTCAAAAGAACAATTCAGACCTCCAACATACGGGGTACAAACAACGCATGTGTCTCTATCCTCATACATATTTCACACTCACTAAGGGGGATTAGTTAGCACGAGGCTTCCATAGGCTCCCCAACTACAAAATACCTCAATTAACCGAATCCTCAACTAATCCCATATCAATGAACATATTTCAGAATATATCTTGGCAACAAAAAAGGCTAATTTCTGCTTGCTCCTTTCATTATACACTTTTGGGTCCAATAATATTGTGAAAAACTTTTCCTACTGACAGTCGATGTATCGATAGATAATAAAACGGACTTTTCGATTTTCTGACACGTCGTCTGTTTGGTACGTTTTCACCTAAACACTGTTTGATTGAATGGTAATTCACGTGTTAATATACCTTGAGAATCGCACGGCGGGGTTTCCTTATAAGGGATCTAACACAGCTGCGACGCAAGACGATCAAAACGTGGCGAACATGCTGGCTGTTTGTTGTGATCAAACGTTTAAAGGGACTGAACAATATCTCATAAAAAGGGGATCTTGTCATTTTCTCTCTCATTCTCATTGGAGCGACAGAAAAGATGTCATCTAAACATAAGGTGTGTGTTATTTAGGCTAAACCTCCTTCAAATTGGCAGGCAGTAAAACCACCTCAAATTTGGGTCCCCAATAATCCTGTCATAGTTTCAATCTGTTCCCATATACGCCTGAGTGCGTGGAAAAAATGGACCACGTTGCATTCAAACAGCACACGCATTATGATTTTGTTATGTGACAGGCAAACAGTTGATACATAAACAGCCAAGACAGACAAAATGACACGCACATAGGTCCATTCACGCAAGCACTAACAGACACGGCAACCCTTTTTTGTCCCTAGAAAATAATCATATGCAGAAAAAATTGTCTATCATCCTATCATCATAAAGCAGCACTGAGCTACAGCTCGACTTATCTCTATATTTGTTTGCCAAATTAAAATCTAATTTTTAGTTTTCGCAAGATCAGATAGTATCTGAAGTACTTGTTAACAGAACAAAGTGGCCCGCTAATCTGCATTGCACGTAGTATTCCGAACCCGTTAATCCAAAATATTGTCTCAATTGTCCGACAATTGAAGCACAGATAGACTGCCTTTCGTATTTTGTTATTTAAGATTTGATAAATTCTTAAAGACTAAAAAAATTACAGAACTTCTGCTAAAACAAATAGCTTCAGAGCAATCAACACTATAAACTATAAAGATATATATATATATATATATATATATATATATATATATAAATATATAAATATATATATATATATATATATATATATATATATATATAACAGTTGCGTTGAAATGGTCCTTTTCATGCAGAAATATTGTACTTATTTGTCCTTCCGTTTATAATTCTATTGATGAAACGAATTAATACTGAACTGACGATAGCTACGCTTGAAAGATATTGGTCATAATTTCTACGACGCACTGTGTTACAGATGTAACCTGCTCTTTCAAATGATCTCTATATGTTTATATTGAAACCAAAAAAAAAAAAAATTTGTATTGCTGTGAGACCTAATCGCTTAGTCTTTTCGGCTCCTAATATGGAATTAAACCAATGGAGCTAAAATGAGAGAGAGAGCGAGAAATAATTTATGATCAGTTATTAATAAGCTCAAGTGACATGCGTCAAAATAAGCAAACAGGAGTAAGCTGATCTCAATCTGTGTTAATTTGAGGTTTGGGACGTCGGAGCCTTTGGCTCATTAAAAGTGCTGAGATGTTATCGCGACGAAAGTGCACTATTTGACCCTGATAAATTTATAACAAGTTAACCAGGAGATATGCGTAAACAGAAGTGGGTACGCATATAGATACGTACCCAAATATGATTATATATGGACCATATGAATGAGATACTGAGTCCATATGAATGAAAAACGGATGCTGACCTATATGCACCACTCTTTCAAAAACAATTCGCAGTCAAAAATTTAATCACAGAACGCAGCACACGATATTACAGTAATTTTGGTTAATAGAATAATGAAAAATAAAGGCAATTAGTTTTTGCGCGTCACAGTAGTTAAGTCAAAATAATGATGTAATTTTCTCTTGGAGATACAATAGTCGAAATGAACTCAAAATATTGGAAACTTGAATCTCATCATGAAAGGCAGAGAAAGCCTCAAAATCCAAACACTGTTTATGAACAAAACTTAGCGCCAAGTACATTAGCTGAAACTGAAAGTCAGCCAAAACATTGAGTAATATTTACAGTAGAATGGGAGTTCTGCATTATATTAAATAAAATTACAACCAACAAAATTTGAAAAAAAAAATCTAAGGAAAAGGCTAAAAATATTAGTTTTCTTATCAACTGATAAAAGCAGACCGAGAAAGATTATTGGTCACAGGAGAATGCTAGAACGATACAAGCTAGAGTGTGCAAAAAAGGTACATTGCAAAGAAAAATAAACAAAAGCACTACCTCTAACTTCTGAAAATTAAAATCAAATTGAAAAAATAAAGCATAAAAACCTGGAAATTTCACTGTTAAGCATTAAAGGCTAAGCAAAGTAACATTGCCTCGTGTCTAAATATTAAAAAATCAAGTTGAATATTTAAAGCATAAAACAAATTTTTTTTTGCAAAAATGGTCAAAATATTGTTTATATTACATTTATGAAACAAGTCTACTGAAATTCGAATATTTATGCCCAAAAAAGGATTTCAAATAAAAATAACCCGAAACTAAAATGCCTGACTAAAGTCTAGTCAGGAAATGTTGAAAAACGACGAATGTCGAATTAGTGCATACCTTTTTTTAAAACAAAGACATCACGTTAAACAGCAGTTCAATGCATGAATTATGAAAAGAAAGTCGCTGCGTACGCCGTTTATTTAAGAAGTCCGCACAAATATCAAAAGATTAGCAAAATAACCCGGAAATTAATCAAATAATTGAGAAAGATGCGCACTTTACACTTTAAACGCATTATGCGGCTCTCGAACAAAACTGTGGTATCAATTTCAGAGATTAAAAATTGATTCAGAATCAATCAAAAACTAATTCTTGAAAAAAAAATTACAAGCAACAAAATTGAGCCAATTTGGTAAAACAAATGTTATTCATAAGAGCCATTCTCTCATAACCCTTCAAAATGAAAAATTAATTCACTGAGCGCAGAGAAATTGGTTCTCGCACAAATTAACTCATTCGTTTTAAAGTCAAAACGCTGTTTTAACAAAAAGTACTTCCGGTAAAAAAAAACCAACTCAGACACGCCTCTTCGAGTCGTAAAAACTACAAGAAAGCCGATGATGGCCCTAGCTATCACTTGGTGGCAGTGAAAAAGAATAGCAAAAAATGCTTTTGAAATGTAATTGAAGCAACTGGTTCCTTATTTTGAAGCACATTTTGAAAGCATTTATTTGAGACTTTGGGAACCCGCATCTGTTAAATCACGTCACAGACCAGAAAAATTCTATAAAAAAACTCATCTTAGCACTGCCCGGGGAATTTGAAGTAAAGGGGCTAGTAATGCTCTATTCGAACAACGAATCAATTTCATGCCTGCGGAACTACAATATATATTTTTCAAATCTTTCACATTAAAAAACGAGAAGACAAACAAGACAACCATAAATGAAGCAACAATAAATGAAAAAAAAAATCTTGAACAGGCGAAAAACATAGCTTGCAGATTGCCAGAAAATAACCGCAATAGCTATGTAGATCTGCAGTCTCATAAATGTAGTTAAAAAAATCAGACCAAAAAAAAAGAAACTTCTTTGATTAAATGCCGAGATGTTATGTTTTGATTAAGAATCTGTTTAACTTCTTGCTGCCCTCAAATACACTTCAATAAGAATGCCACGCAGTTACTTGAACTTATCTCTTTGAATTGAAGTAAAGAAAAGGTCAATTTCAGAGTGCGGAAGTCTCTGGAGAGTCATGTCTGACCAAAAACTTAATCACGCGAATGAAAAAACAGCACAAGAAATCCTGAATAACAATCCACAGAAATGACTCAACTAATGACCTTTCGACGAATATTTTACAGCACCATCAATCTAGGAGAGTAAACAAAGCCCCAGAACCCATATGCGCCAAAATAACGAAAAAAAAAAGAAAAAACAATTAGACCATTTTGTTTTCCGAGATTTAGTGCATTAAAAATCCTTAGAAATAACAAAAATTACTGATAATATTGACTCAATGCGTCCTTAAAATGAGAACGTATTACAACAATTTTGTGGGAACCAAAAACAGAGAAAGCAAAGAGATACAAAAACTAAAAAAAATTGCAATTATCAAACTTTGAAAGCCAGTGGCGCAAACCAACCTAAAACTATAACCCAAAACATTAACCAAAGCATGTAAAACTTTAAAAGAGATAAATAACTTTTCACTGGGACTAAAAATACGCCACGCTAGAAGGACAATAAGAATTTATTGTGTTTCCTGTGACTGAGTGAAAAGACCATAAAAACACTTAAGACAAAAAAATCGACCTTTTTGCAAAAAGCAGGTGTCATAATCTTAAAAATTACTGCTGTGAACTAATCAGATACACGTTTTACTTATTAGAAACTGGCGAAAACTGCCATTAATGAGGCAATTTAAGCATCCTTAGCAACCGATGAGAATTGTCATCAAGGAAACTGAGAGATAAGGAAACACATTAAGCAATAAAAAACCCCCAAAAATTCTTGAGAAAATATATCTTGAGAAGAATGAAAGTCAAAGTCACAGAAAGAATTAGAATTGAAATAAAACATCTTAATCGGGTAAAATCTTTAATATTAGTGACTTATGAGACCTGTCTCAATGAGACAAAACAATAAGACATACTTTCAAAACTCAAAAACTTATTAATATATATTCAGAACAAATATTGTCAAAGTCTTCAAAACCAGTATCCATAAACTCAGACACATATTTATTAAACAGCCCAATATTAACATCCAAATTAAAAACACCCAATATTAAAAAGAGGCAACTATCGAATTTTCAATATTTTGTGACAACAAATAGTGCCATAGTTAAAAAAAGCATCCGCTGCCCGTCAATGAGTTCAAACAATTTCAAGTAGGCACCGTTAGAAAACAAACCCGACAGATTGCCAAAAAATAGCCGCCGTTGTTTCCCATAATGAAGATTTGGATTGAATGAGTAGAAAATAAGTAAAAAAAAATGATTTTTGTAAAAAAAAAACATTTTCAAAAATGCGAACCATTTTGATGTCAATCATAGTTTGAGCATACTGCTGTTTCTTAGTTAGAGAATAAGGGGCTGGCTAGTATCACTATCAATATGCATTAGAAAGGGCAACTAAAAATTTCAAGAACAAAGTTCAAGTAACGCGCATCTAAAATTGTGCTTCATGGGTTTATCCCGTTTATACTCTTGATTTCATTTAATACTCCGTTAATATTAGATTGTTTCGCTGAGCAACTGCAAACCAAAGAATTGAAATAACTAATGACCTGACAGTTATTATTTTTATAGCAAAACAAAATTAAGAGAGTCAAGAAAGCCCATGACCCAAACGAACAAAAATCGAAAAAAAAATTAGAAAACCTCTTTTTCCAAGTGTTTTAAGAATAAAAAAAATTACAACACTTCCTGGGAACATTGACTATACATATCCTCAAAATGAGTACACAAAACAACAACCTCGGATGAATGAATGCAATACAAAGCGAAAGAAGGCGAAACCTAAAAACAGGTATAATGGGATTATATTTGAAAGTCAGTGGAGACAGTGAAATGGAACCTCCAAAGTACATGCCAAAAACTTTAACCACAACATATAAAACTTCAAGAATAATGAAAAACTTTTTCGCAGTTCAAATGACTGGCTCATTTGAATTGCTTTAGTGAGCAACTGCTGTTTAATCTTTGAGCAGATTGAGAAAAGATCTAAACCAGCACAGAGAAGTCAAAAAAATTTACCACAGAATGTCGAAAAAGCGCAAAATGAGGTAAAGCAAAACAAATTTTTGTTTGAGGAAGAAATACCATAAAAGGACAAGTCCCGAACAACAATCCAAAGAATTGACTGAACTAATGAGATTACGATTAAAATTTTACAGCAATATCAATCCAAGAGAGTCAACAAAGTCGAAATGAACGAAAAAAAAAACGGAAAACAGTTAGAAAATTTCATTTTCCAAGGTTTAGAGTGCTTTAGGAATCCTTATAACTGACACAAATTACTGATAATAATGACACTATACGTCTTCAGAAAAAATACGTATTAAAAAAACCTTGTGGGAATCATTGAACAAAGCAAAAACAAGATAAACTTAAGAAAATTGGCAAGCTTTAACCAAAGAATTTCATAAAATAAAAAAACGATGGGACTAAAAATAAGCCACACTAGGTCTAAAAAATGTATTGTTCTTGAGACTTAGCGAAAATACCGCAACAGAAACACAGGACAAAAAGATCAACTTTCATTTCCAAAAAGCAGGTTTCAATCGTAAAAAGGTTGCTGTGAACTCAAGCTACTCAAGATAATTCTATTGTTCATTAGCAACCGATGCTAACTTCCATTAATGAGATTAGGTGATAAAACAATATTAAGTACAACAAATACAAACAAAACTCAAAAAATCAAGTATTGAAAGTAAAAAGTGGACAGGTCAAAGAAACAACAGTTAAAAATTGAAACGATTAATTCCTTTAATTCAGGCATCCTTAGCAACCAAAGAAGCTTGCCATTAAAGAGGCTAAGCGGTAAGGAAACAAACGAAGCAAGAAAACTCGCAAAGCCCGAGAGAATCGATATTTCTTGAAAAGAAGGAAAGTCAAAAATTCAAAGAACGAATTAGAGTTAATCTAAAACAATTGTCTCGAATAAAATCTTTCATAACAGTGACCTATGAGACCTGTCCCTAAAGAGATGAAACGATATCACAAAAATACAACAAATACTCTGAAAACTCAAAAAATCAATTCAATATGTTTAGAACAAATATTGTCAAAGTCTTCAAAAACCCACATTCATAAATTCAAACACCTGATTATTAAAAATCTCAATATTAACACACAAAATAGAAACACCCAATATTAAAAAGGGGCAAACGAATATTCAATAACATGACAACTACTATGGAATTTTAACAAAACCATTAGCTGTCGGTCAAAGAGTTCAATCAGTTTCAACTAGCCACCGTTAGAAAACATACGTATTATATTAATAGCACTCAAGAAGCGATACACTGAAAACATCACGTGAACAAATAATTCTCAACAACCTAATAATTGTTCATAAATTAACTGATAACTGCAATTGAAAGGTAAGCTTTGAAAAAAATCACGCTTCAAATCTACTCGCCTTTTCGCTCCCTTTACTACTCACTCATTAAAATCACCACTCTAAACGCTGAAAAAAAACTGATAACGGAACTTAAAAGACAGCTCACCAATATAATCCAAATAAATTGCGTTGTAAAATTTCTCCTCTAGAAAAAAAATGATGTCTCGGTCGTAATTCAGTTGAAATTGCATGAACGAATGAACAAAAAGCATATTTGAACTGATTGGGACGTTAAAAAACTCTTGGCGAAATAAACACATAGCAGGACAAACTCCTGACACAATTCCAATAATTTTCACTGATCAAACAAAAAACGTGACCCCAAAAATGGACTATGATTGAATTGGCAAAACCATTTAGAAAAAAATTAGATCAAATACGTTGAAGAAAATAGTAAACAATTGAAGTCAAAATGCCGCACGTGAAAAAATAACTAGAGAGAAAGCGCATTTTTCTTCAAACATCCTTTTCTCAGTCCACTTTAAAATTAGCGCAAACAAATTTCACACCGCAAAACCACTCGCTTTTTCGCTCCACTTCCTGTTTCGGCGTGACCAAAATCATCACTCCAATTTGACTTTAAAAATCATGAAAATGTGTGAACAGATCTTAAAAACAGCGCCCCATTACAATTCAAATACTTTGAATTGTTAAAAAAAAAACAAGAGAAGGCCAATAATAGCTTCAGCTATCGCTTTGCGGCCATTAAAAATTTTCAAGAAAGAAACGAGAATTGCGTAAAACTTTTTTTAAAAAAAAATATTGGACACTAAAAGAGTTTAACGTTATGCTAATAGAGTTTAATTTCGACCACAAAGACTTCATTTAAATTAAACAGCGACGGCAGTTTAAAATTATGAATGGGAGAAATTTCATTTTTTTTCGAGAGCAATTGAGCACGACACAACCAGCAGAGAGTTGTCTTCTATAAATGTGTGATAAAAATCAAACGAAAAAGAACCTTAAAAGAAGGATTTTTTATTTACCAAGAAAGCTAAAAATACCCAAATTGGGCTCCTTTCCTGAATTATTTAGTTTTAGCCGGCTAACACGAATGTCTAAAATGTCAACTTAACTTTTTGACTGAAATGCCAACAGATGTGAATCATTGGAACATATTATCCTTAACTGTTACATTTTGTTGGTTGTCACAGTTAGTGTTTTGTTGGCTCAAAATTCTCGCTAAAGCAGATCAGGGATTGCTTGCTCAGCCGTTTACGACTGAGTTTCTATTTAGTTTTCACTCAAGGCCAGCCGAAAAACGGTCAAGCAAAAAATCAAATAAAAAGCCCAACGGGACATAAATTATTGCTACAAACGTTGTTTCGTAGCAGTTAACAAAACTTCCGGTAGGAGTGGATGGTTAAATTTCAAATTCCGGACCATTTATTTCCTAACCTTTTGTTACTAAAATCTTAAAATCTCGAAAGCAGCAGAATTAATGTCTCAAAACAGTTTCATTGAATCGCATACTTAGAGACTAGTAAGGAGTAAGGTTCTAAGAGAGCTGTTAAGCCAATTAATTCACTCCAGGCTTTACTTTTTTGAGGACGAAAGTTATGAGAGTCAGCCATGGTTTTTGGCACTAATTTTTCCACAATTGTAAGCAAAAATCCATAGAATTTAATTGTTCAGGCAAATTACTATCACTGAAGTAAAGTATCTCTAGTTACCAAAAAGTACTTTTCAGGGGTTGCAAAATGACTGGTTATATAGTAATGGGGGGAGAATAGAAAAGATCCAGAAACCGCATAAAAAAGCCCGCAGGACTAATATAATTGCTACAAACTTTGTTTGAGAGCAATTGAAAATCAAACTTGGAGCTACAACCAAATAATTGTACACGGTTCACATCGTCAACCTCATTAACTTCTCATTGATGTTTACACTTCCCCAATAAAGTTACCGAACTAAGAATTACAAAAATGACATACATATTCCATATCCAGCAAAATAAGACCTTACCTTCCAGAATTGCGAGCTTGCACAGGTAGGAACCTGAAGCAGTCTACTTCGAATCAATCGGTGGAATTTTGTTTTATGGTCAAAATTGAAGCCAACCAGCCTACTAATTTCAGAAAATGCCGCATAATTTTATAAAAAGCCACGGCAATTTTTTCATCTCTTGTCATAGAAGCTCCTTCAACACAGTAAAAAATAATAACAAACAATTATTCGTGGCTTACCTTTCTGGGAAGGTGCATATTCCCGTAACTGCAACCATTTTCAATCTAACTCCAACAAATATAAACAAACGTTTATAATATCCGTTCACAAATAACGGTTAATATCAGTAACTATAATTGCTAAAATATTTCTCAAAATAGCAACGTAGTCAGGCAAAATGAGCAACAAAAAATCAGAGCTTGAAATAAATACTTGTTTTTTTTTGTAACGTGTCGAAATAGCTTGTTTTTATTCACTTCTGATTGGGGGAAATGAGCGCTACTTCGAATTATGAAGTCATGCTTTCTATGCTAGCCGTTTGAAAATTCCAGAACATTCTATTGCGTCACTTCACGAGCGGCGCGAAAGATTTCATGTTCAAACATGTTCAACAGGGGGTCCAGACTGATAATTGTGTGTTGTTCTACTTATTCATCAGCAAAATACTATCACGCCGCTAATAAACAAGTGAATTCGATATAGATTGCCATAATAAAATGTTTCCCTATGCGTACAAATGGTTCCGCACTTTTGCACAAATATTATAATCTAAATTGGCGTCTATTTAACCCAACTTCATTAATGCAAAACTATTGTATTCAATTATTCATTTATGAGGGGCGTATTTGTATTTTACAAACATAATTCAGATCAACTGTTCTGAAAACAAACCCCACCACACAATATCCCTACTCTGCCTCAATTAATACAAAAAATTTTTGAGATAAACAATTAATTGCTAAATAAATACTTCAAACGGAAATCTAAAAAAAAAGTTTTAGCATCAAATATTGTATCTTTTCTGCTACTGTGCAATAAACACTGAAAATTATCATTTTAAATTTAAATAATAGTAAACAATTTAAATAATAGTAAACAATGCTATAATCAGAGCCCCTTGGTTGCACATTAGCGGTCATCATGTGCAGGATAGCTTGAACAGTCGCCCTTGCTTGGCACTGATTTCGAAAAGAAAATCATTCATCTTTACTACGCATGAAAAAATGAGCCCTCTTTATTGGTGGGCTATCTTTGCTTTAAAAAACGCCATACTACACGGTGGCTTAGCAACATTTATACTCGACTTCAGTTGGATCAAGAGCTCAGAAAAACCACCACTTTGATACTTTTTAAAAGCCAATTAACAAAAATATGGTAAAATCCATTGAAAATGGTAAATTTCGGTCAAATATAGAGTAAACGTTAAGAATATCGAATTCACCAAACCTGATGACTTCCTAATTGCAGGTGTATTCAACTTCGCCAAAAGAAAAAATCAATCATGTCAAAACAGCGACAACACTCATTGCAACGTTTACACAAGCCTCAAAATCTAACGTCACCTTAATAGCTCTTGAACGCCTGGCGGGGGCTTGGCTCTATTGCTGTCTGTTCATATCAAAGGCGAGGGCTCAAATAGCTAGCTTATGGGTTCACAAATAACGTGATAACAGGACATTATTCACAACTATTACGATACAAAAAAAAACAACTTCGGTGCACTTCGTTTGACTTTTAGTAGTGTCACGCCCCTGAATGAACTTATATATTAAAACTTGAATATGTGCAAACCCGACAAAATTACTCAAACCAAGTGCAATTCTATCTGGCTGCCCCCACTCTGGGCCGCTCAACTGCTAACACGAGTGGGATACCGATGAATGTTTTTCGTACAAAATCTCCGAAGAGATCTGAAATACTCCCACAGCGCTTCATGAGGCCACAACATTTGTTTCGCGCAAAGTATCCAAAATTCCTTCATTTCGAGAGTCAGAGAAGGACTGCAAGCAGATTTATGCGGAAAAAAAATCGCAATTCAAGTTGCTTCAATTTCGAGTTTAGATCAAAGCTGCACAATACACAATCTATGTGGTCAACATTCGATCTTACACTAATGAATACTCTCTCATTAGTGTAATGTCACCCAGTTTATTGAATTGAGCCGAATTTCATTCACGTCTACAAACTCTCGATAGCTGCTGTAACAAAAAAGAATACTTTATGAACTACTGAAAACTTATTCGTTAGCTTGTTCCTTAAAATACCAAAAAATATTAATACGCCTTCTAAGAGCAAAGCACATTGCTAAAAACACGAATACCTATTACCTTTCGCAAAGGCTTACCCACTTGATATTTAATATCTTGTAAGCATCGATATTGAATTCTTTTTTTCCAAATGCTCCTGAGGATAACAAAAAATGCGTTACAGCGAATCATACAAGCTCGAATTACCAAAAGTTACAATCATACCAAGTTTAATCCATATTAAAAGTATGCGACATAAAATAAAAACGACCAAAAAAATTCCAAACGTTTCATTTATAGGAGAAAACTCTGCGTCTAAAATTATTGACATCAACTTATATGACGCATACATTAACAAAATGCTTTTATTATTACCCATTTTTGCACGACTAAAGGCACAAAGAAAGAATATTTGCAAAAAAACCTCAAAACAACCTGTTTTTCTTAAGGTACCTTGAGTGAATGGCCTGTACTCAACTTTAAATTTATAGTTTAAAGATTCTTAATCAGTAGTTTGACAGCTTGACCGACCCGCTTCTAGCTCAGTACAACCAGCACATTATACTACCCTCTGCTACATTTTTGAACGAAAAAAACTCAACACAAACCTAGGCAATGAAATGACGTAAAGACTTTTAATACATCATCTAAAAACTCTAACCGAAGAAACAATCGCAAAAAAATTACCACGTACACAGTTTCACGAAATATTTAACAGCATGGCCAATTGGCGCAGTAAAGAAGAATATACCCAAAGCAAACAATGCAATACCCACAAGTAAGTATGCTTATCTGCTATATGACTGGAGGGGGGATCAGGACCCCCCTGCAAAAAAATTTAACACCGAAAACCTGATTCCTGTTCTGAAAAGATATTTTTACAGAACATATAGCAGATGTTCATATCTATTTTAGTCTTTAGGATTTTGTAAGTTCATGTTATTTGGGATATGGGAATACAAAGTTGGGAGACTGGATTCATTCTTGACGCTGGCATATTTGGGATAAATATAACTTTTACTAGGTTTTGAAAGTGGGGAATTGTTTGAGATTGGTCAAGTATTTTTTACGGCGGGGGATTTTATGAGGAATCAATTCAAAGCGGAGCTGTCTCTTGGAAACTGATTTTCAAAACAAACACAATTGGGAATGAGGTGTTTTTATGGATTTCGGAAAGTAGTAGTAGCCGTAAAAGAATTGAATTACCTTCTGAGTGTATAAACCAGGATGATGACAAAAATGGTAAAGATAAAAATGATATAAATTATCTAACAGCTAGAAAAAACCATTAAACAAACAGAAAGTCATGCTATGAAGAAACTAGATCTACACCTAAGGTACCACGCGCAAGATAAGTCAAAATCAAATTTATCATTTCTCATTGCCATTAGTAGATTTCGAGTTGCGGTTTTGGATTTGCAAGTATCCTTGAAAAAACTGATGCTGATATTAAGTAAATCCGCGGCGTCATTTATAATACGTTCAACGAAAGAAAAACAATTTTTATGTATATAATTTCTTAGCTCGTGTGAGTGCTTGACGTTCACGATCAGAAGTGCGTAGGTTTATTACCTTTTGAGTCCAACCAGAGAAATTTGTCAAAAGATATGCAATTCTCATTGTTTAAGATTGCCGTAAAACACGTATGTCACGCTCGATAAGTTGACAGCAAATTGGCAGTGAGTTGGATAATTTTAGCAGGGAGGAGTAGTCATTGTAAATTAATCTATTGATTCAATTCCATGTCCCACTCAGTTTCGACGCACATTTCCTTTGTACTGCAACATAAAATAAAAATGATCAAAAAATTCTAACATTTCATTTATAGGAGAAAACTCCGCATGTAATATTATTGCCATTATATGACGGATACATTAACAAAATGCTTTAATTATTACCATTTTCTTGCAAGACTAAACGCACAAAGAAAGAATACTTGCAAAACAACCTTAAAAAACTCTTAAGAATAGATTAGGAGTAATGAAACGTGTAAATTGAGGAATTATCACAAGGAACCTGTTTTTCTTAAGGTACCTTGAGTGAATGGCCTGTACTCAACGTCAAATTTCTAGTTTAAAGATTCTCAATTAGTATTTTGACAGCTTGACCGACCGGCATCTAGGTCAGTACAACCAGCACATTATACTACCCTCTACTACATTTTTCAACGAAAAAAACTCAACACAAACCTAGGCGATGAAATGAGGTAACGACTTTTAATACATCATCTAAGAACTGAAACCGAAGAGACAATCGCTAAAAATTACCACGTACACAGTTTCACGAAATATTTAACAGGATGGCCAATTAGCACAGTAAAAAAGAAAATATGCTCAAAGCAAACAAGACAATACCCAGCAGCAAGTATGCTTATCTGCTATATGACTGCAGGGGGGATCAGGACCCCACTGCAAAAAATTTTATCACCGAAAACCTGATTCCTGTTCTGAAAAGATATTTTTACAGGTCATATAGCTGATTTTCATAACTACTTTAGACTTTAGGATTTTGTAAGTTCATGTTATTTGGGATATGGGAATACAAATTTGAAAGACTGAACTCATTCTTGAAGCGGGCATATTTAGGATAAATATAACTCTTACTAGGTTTTGAAAGTGGGGAATTGTTTGAGATTGTTGTCAAGTATTTTTTACGGCGGGGGCTTTTATGAGGAATCAATTCAAAGCGGAGCTGTCTCTTGGAAACTGATTTTCAAAACAAACACAATTGGGAATGAGGTGTTTTATGGATTTCGGAAAGTAGTAGTAGCCGTATAAGAATTGAATTACCTTCTGAGTGTATAAACAAGAATGATGACAAAAATGGTAAAGATAAAAATGATATAAATTATCTAACAGCTAGAAAAAACCATTAAACGAACAGTAAGTCATGCTATGAAGAAACTAGATCTACACCTAAGGTACCACGTGCAAGATAAGTCAAAATCAAATTTATCATTTCTCATTGCCATTAGTAGATTTCGAGTTGCGGTTTTGGCTTTGCAAGTATCCTTGAAAAAACTGATGCTGACATTAAGTAAATCCGCGGCGTCATTTATAATACGTTCAACGAAAGAAAAACAATTTTTCTGTATATAATTTCTTAGCTCGTGTGAGTGCTTGACGTTCACGATCAGAAGTGCGTAGGTTTATTACCTTTGGAGTCCAACCAGAGAAATTTGTCAAAAGATATGCAATTCTCATTGTTTAAGATTGCCGTAAAACACGTATGTCACGCTCGATAAGTTGACAGCAAATTGGCAGTGAGTTGGATAATTTTAGCAGGGAGGAGTAGTCATTGTAAATTAATCTATTGATTCAATTCCATGTCCCACTCAGTTTCGACGCACATTTCCTTTGTACTGCACTCAACCCTCAACAAAAAGTGTCCAAATGTTTTTCGATCCGAGCTAATATATCTTTTGTCATCATATGCGCATATACGCCCCTGTATGAACATAACCATTTAAATTTTAATATGTTCAAACCCGACAAAATTACACAGAGCGAGTGCAATTCTATCTGGCTACCTCCACACTGGCTGCTCAACTGCTGACATTAGAGGGATACTGATGAAAGTTTTCCGTACGAAGCCTCCGAAGAGATCTGAAATACTCCCACAACGCCTCATGAGGCCAAAAAATTTGTTTCGCGCAACACATCTAAAACTCCTTTATTTTCAATGTCAGAACAGGCCTGCAAGCAGAATTATGTAGAAAAAAACGCATTTATCAGTTACGTCAATTTGGAGCTAAGATCAAAGCTCCACAATGCTCAATCTATGTGATCAACGTTCGGTCGTACACTAATGAATACTCTTTCATTAGTGTAATGTCATCCAGTCTATTAAACTGAGCCGAATTTCATTTACGTCCACAAATTTTCGATAGCTGCTGTAACAAAAACAAAACTTTATGAAGTTCGGAAAATTTGTTCATTAGCTGGTTCCTTAGTTTAAAATACCAAAACATAATAATCCGACTTATAAGAGCAAAGCATATTGCTAAAAACACGATTAGACTTCGAAAAGGCATACCCAGTTGACATTTAATATCCTGTAAGCATCGATATTGATTTCTTTTTTCCAATTCCTCCTTAGGAAAACAAAAAATGCCCTAGAGCGAATCATACAACCTCGAATTAAGGAAAGTTACAATCATACCAATTTTCGTCCATATTGAAAGATGCAACATAAAATAAAAATGATCAAAAAATTCTAACATTTCATTTATAGGAGAAAACTCCGCATCTAATATTATTGCCATTATATGACGCATACATTAACAAAATGCTTTAATTATTACCATTTAATTGCAAGACTAAACGCACAAAGAAAGCATACTTGCAAAACAACCTTAAAAAACTCTTAAGAATAGATTAGGAGTAATGAAACGTGTAAATTGAGGAATTATCACAAGTAACCTGTTTTTCTTAAGGTACCTTGAGTGAATGGCCTGTACTCAACGTTAAATTTCTAGTTTAAAGATTCTCAATTAGTATTTTGACAGCTTGACCGACCGGCATCTAGGTCAGTACAACCAGCACATTATACTACCCTCTGCTACATTTTTCAACGAAAAAAACTCAACACAAACCTAGGCAATGAAATGACGTAAAGACTTTTAATACATCATCTAAGAACTGTAACCGAAGAGACAATCGCTAAAAAATTTCCACGTACACAGTTTCACGAAATATTTAACAGCATGGCCAATTGGCGCAGTAAAGAAGAATATACCCAAAGCAAACAATGCAATACCCAAAAGTAAGTATGCTTATCTGCTATATGACTGGAGGGGGATCAGGACCCCCTGCAAAGAAATTTAACACCGAAAACCTGATCCCTGTTCTGAAAAGATATTTTTACAGAACATATAGCAGATTTTCATACCTATTTAGACTTTAGGATTTTGTAAGTTCATGTTATTTGGGATATGGGAATACAAAGTTGGGAGACTGGATTCATTCTTGACGCTGGCATATTTGGGATAAATATAACTTTTACTAGGTTTTGAAAGTGGAGAATTGTTTGAGATTGTTGTCAAGTATTTTTTACGGCGGGGGCTTTTATGAGGAATCAATTCAAAGCGGAGCTGTCTCTTGGAAACTGATTTTCAAAACAAACACAATTGGGAATGAGGTGTTTTATGGATTTCGGAAAGTAGTAGTAGCCGTATAAGAATTGAATTACCTTCTGAGTGTATAAACAAGGATGATGACAAAAATGGTAAAATGATATAAATTATCTAACAGCTAGAAAAAACCATTAAACGAACAGAAAGTCATGCTATGAAGAAACTAGATCTACACCTAAGGTACCACGTGCAAGATAAGTCAAAATCAAATTTATCATTTCTCATTGCCATTAGTAGATTTCGAGTTGCGGTTTTGGCTTTGCAAGTATCCTTGAAAAAACTGATGCTGACATTAAGTAAATCCGCGGCGTCATTTATAATACGTTCAACGAAAGAAAAACAATTTTTCTGTATATAATTTCTTAGCTCGTGTGAGTGCTTGACGTTCACGATCAGAAGTGCGTAGGTTTATTACCTTTGGAGTCCAACCAGAGAAATTTGTCAAAAGATATGCAATTCTCATTGTTTAAGATTGCCGTAAAACACGTATGTCACGCTCGATAAGTTGACAGCAAATTGGCAGTGAGTTGGATAATTTTAGCAGGGAGGACTTGTCATTGTAACCGAAGCACCAACACAGGCCATGGATATTGAGCTGTTCTAATTTCCGTAGATCCCAAATTTCAGGAAACCAATCAGGATATCCATATGGAAGAAACGACAAAACACATGCCTTAAATTAAATTTAACTCCGAATGGGAGGTTGAACGGAACACTGTGCTTCAGGTAATTGAACGACCGACAAGCTTTTACTATTTTTGTTTGAATATGAAGACTCCATTTCAACGTTTTGGATACCTCAACTCCCAGATCCGTAATATTATCAAGCGAAGGAATCTCGACATCACCAAGAAGTATTTTATCCAAGAATAATCTACTATTATGTACATAACCGCTTTTAGCTAAATTAAAAGAGAAATAGTCACAATAAGCCAATAACCGCAACAAGCATAGATCAATTTGAGCACTATACAAGTAGAAGTCGCCATTGCAGAGCAATTTTGTGTCGTCAGCGTAGCAGAAAACTTTTGATACTTCGGGTACGTCAATCATATCATCAATGAAAATTAAGAAAAAAAGCGGTCCCAACACGCTTCCCTGGGGAACACCACTAGTAACTGGGAGGCTCGCTGATAAAAAACAATCTAATTTAACACATCGGCTTCTAGACGGTAAATAAGAATTAATAGGTTTCACAAAATCTTCGTCAAAACCAAAATGAATAATTTTCGAAAGCAGCGTCGAGTGGTCCACAGTATCAAAAGCATTGCTGAAATCTAAATAAACAACAACTTGCTCAACGTTTCCGTCAAAATTCAGATAAAACTCATGCAGAAATATGAGCAATTGCGTAACTGTAGAATGTTTTGCACGAAATCCATGTTGTCTAGGTTTCAGCCGATCTTTAATCTTCGGATAAATAAACAGAAATAGAATTTTCTCTAAAATTAAAGATAACTTTGGGAGTTTTGAAAGACCTGACTTGCGGTGGTATGGAAAAACGGGCCAACTAAGATAAAGTAAATGTATGCCGGCAAATGCTGTCCGAAATATTTTGCGGTGGTATGGAAAAGCGCGCCAATTAGGATAAAAGTAAATGTATGCCGGCAAATGCTGTCTGGAGATTTAACTTTGTAGAGGAAAATGGATCAGGTCCTTCTGTGTAGGAATCGATTGGTTTCTTGATAGAAGTTCGGAATAACGCCCTTTTTGTCTGGTAGTCCCAGTTCAACGTGAAAACTCAAATTTGGGGCCCTATAGAGACAATATTCCCCTTCTACTCTGAACCAAAATTTGTCCGCTATGTAGTTTTACCGAACTCTAAAGCTTCTGATTGAAATGAACAAGTATAAAAAAAAGTTGTGATCTCAATTTTTAAACTGACAAAGAAAAATAAAATCACTTTGTAAAATATCATATCAATCTCTATATAAAAAAATCAATCTCTATAGAAAAACCACTTTTTTGTTTCCCAGTTTTCAAAAAATACGTATCACAAAAAACACGTCAAATCTTTATATAGTTATCCGACCCCAGCTTCTGGTAAAATATTTGATCAAATTTGCCCATTTTGCAAGCAAGCGTTTTTTTAAAAAAAAGTTTGAAGATCATTTGAATTACAATTCTGCCCGTAAGACCCAAGGAATATTCCATGGGTGACTGTACTCATTCTTGAAGCGGGCATATTTGGGATAAATTTAACTTTTACTAGGTTTTGAAAGTGGGGAATTGTTTAAAATTGTTGTCAAGTATTTTTTTACGGTGGGGGATTTGATGAGGAATTAATTCAAAGCGGAGCTGTCTCTTGGAAACTGGTTTTCAAAATATACATAATTGGGCATGCGGTGTTTTATGGATTTGGGAAACAAATTGCGGTGGTATGGAAAAGCGGGCCAATTGAGATAAAAATAAATGTATGCCGGCAAATGCTGTCTGGAAATTTAACTTTGAAGAAAATGAATCAGGTCCTTCTGTGTATGAATCGATTGGTTTCTTGATAAATGTTCGGAATAAAGCCCTTTCTGTCTGGTGGTCCGTTAAACGTGAAAACTCAAATTTGGGGCCCTATAGAGACAATATTCCACTTCTACTCTGAACCAAAAGTTTTCCGCCATGTACTTTTACCAAACACTAAAGCTTCTGATTGAAATGAACAAGTATCAAAGTAAAAGTTGTGATCTCAATTTTTAAACTGGCAAAGAAAAATAAAATCACTTTGTAAAATATCATATAAATCTCTATATAAAATACTGTCATATATGTGAAAAACCGCTTTTTTGTTTCCCAGTTTTCAAAAAATATTTATCACAAAAAATACGTCAACCCTTTATATAGTTATCCGACCGTAATTTCTGGTAAAATATTTGATCGAATTTGCCCATTTTGCAAGCAAGCGTTTTTTTTTAAAAAAAAGAGTTTGAAGATCTTTGGAAACACAATTGTGCCTGTAAGACCCGAGGGATATTCCACGGGTGACTGGAATCATTCTTGAAGCGGGCATACTTGGGATAAGTTTAACTTTTACTAGGTTTTGAAAGTGGGGAACTGTTTAAACTTGTCAAGTATTGTTTACGGCGGGGGATTTTATGAGAAGCGGAGCTGTCTCTTGGAGACTGGTTTTCAAAATATACATAATTGTGCATGCGCTGTTTTATGGTTTTGGGAAATAAATTGCGGTGGTATGGAAAAGCGGGCCAATTGAGATAAAAGTAAATGTATGCCGGCAAATGCTGTCTTGAAATTCAACTTTGAAGAAAATGAATCAGGTCCTTCTGTGTATGAATCGGTTGGTTTCTTGATAAATGTTCGGAATAAAGCCCTTTCTGTCTGGTGGTCCGTTAAACGTGAAAACTCAAATTTGGGGCCTTATAGAGACAATATTCCACTTCTACTCTGAACCAAAAGTTTTCCGCCATGTACTTTTACCAAACACTAAAGCTTCTGATTGAAATAAACAAGTATCAAAGTAAAAGTTGTGATCTCAATTTTTAAACTGGCAAAGAAAAATAAATCACTTTGTAAAATACCATATCAATCTCTATATAAAATACTGTCATAGATGTGAAAAACCACTTTTTTGTTTCCCAGTTTTCAAAAAATACGTATCACAAAAAATACGTCAACCCTTTACATAGTTATCCGACCGTAGTTTCTGGTAAGATATTTGATCAAATTTGCCCATTTTGCAAGAAAGCGTTTTTTAAAAAAAAAAGTTTGAAGATCTATTGAAACACAATTGTGCCTGTAAGACCCGAGGGATATTCAACGGGTGACTGGAATCATTCTTGAAGCGGGCATACTTGGGATAAATTTAACTTTTACTAGGTTTTGAAAGTGGGGAACTGTTTAAACTTGTCAAGTATTGTTTACGGCGGGGGATTTTATGAGGAATTAATTCAAAGCGGAGCTGTCTCTTGGAAACTGGTTTTCAAAATATACATAATTGGGCATGCGGTGTTTTATGGATTTGGGAAATAAATTGCGGTGGTATGGAAAAGCGGGCCAATTGAGATAAAAGTAAATGTATGCCGGCAAATGCTGTCTGGAAATTTAACTTTGGAGAAGAAAATCAGGTCCTTCTGTGTAGGAATCGATTGGTTTCTTTATAAAAGTTTGGAATAACGCCCTTTCTGAAAGGTAGTCCTAGTTCAACGTGAAAAATCAAACTTTGGGCCCTATAGAGACAATATTCCCCTTCTACTCTGAACCAAAAGTTGTCCGCTATGTAATTTAACCAAACACTAAAGCTTCTGATTGAAATGAACAAGTATAAAAGTAAAAGTTGTGATCTCAATTTTTAAAAAGACAAAGAAAAATACAATCACTTTGTAAAATATCATAATCTCTATATAAAATACTGTCATAGATGTGAGGAACCAATTTTTTGTTTCCCCATTTTCAATAATACGTATCACAAAAAAAATACGTCAACCCTTTATATAGTTATCCGACAGTAGTTTCTGGTAAAATATTTGATCAAATTTGCCCATTTTGCAAGCAAGCGTTCTTTTTAGAAAGAGTTTGAAGATCTTTGGAAACACAATTGTGCCTGTAAGACCCGAGGGATATTCCACGGGTGACTGGAATCATTCTTGAAGCGGGCATACTTGGGATAAGTTTAACTTTTACTAGGTTTTGAAAGTGGGAAATTGTTTAAACTTGTCAAGTATTGTTTACGGCGGGGGATTTTATGAGGAATTAATTCAAAGCGGAGCTGTCTCTTGGAAACTGATTTCCAAAACAAACATAATTGGGCATGCGGTGTTTTATGGATTTGGGAAATAAATTACGGTGGTATGGAAAAGCGGGCCGATTAACATAAAAGTAAATTTATGCCGGCAAATGCTGTCTGGAAATTTAATTTTGGAGAAGAAAATCAGGTCCTTCTGTGTAGGAATCGATTGGTTTCTTTATAAAAGTTTGGAATAACGCCCTTTCTGAAAGGTAGTCCTAGTTCAACGTGAAAAATCAAACTTTGGGCCCTATAGAGACAATATTCCACTTCTACTCTAAACCAAAAGTTTTCCGCCATGTACTTTTACCAAACACTAAAGCTTCTGATTGAAATGAACAAGTATAAAAGTAAAAGTTGTGATCTCAATTTTTAAAAAGACAAAGAAAAATAAAATCACTTTGTAAAATATCATAATCTCTATATAAAATACTGTCATAGATGTGAGGAACCAATTTTTTGTTTCCCCATTTTCAAAAAATACGTATCACAAAAAAAATACGTCAACCCTTTATATAGTTATCCGACAGTAGTTTCTGGTAAAATATTTGATCAAATTTGCCCATTTTGCAAGCAAGCGTTCTTTTTAGAAAGAGTTTGAAGATCTTTTGAAACACAATTGTGCATGTAAGACCCGAGGGATATTTCAGTGGTGAATGGACTCATTCTTGAAGCGGGCATACTTGGGACAAAATTTAACTTTTACTAGGTTTTGAAAGTGGGAAATTGTTTAAACTTGTCAAGTATTGTTTACGGCGGGGGATTTTATGAGGAATTAATTCAAAGCGGAGCTGTCTCTTGGAAACTGATTTTCAAAACAAACATAATTGGGCATGCGGTGTTTTATGGATTTGGGAAATAAATTACGGTGGTATGGAAAAGCGGGCCGATTAACATAAAAGTAAATGTATGCCGGCAAATGCTGTCTGGAAATTTAACTTTGGAGAAGAAAATCAGGTCCTTCTGTGTAGGAATCGATTGGTTTCTTTATAAAAGTTTGGAATAACGCCCTTTCTGAAAGGTAGTCCTAGTTCAACGTGAAAAATCAAACTTTGGGCCCTATAGAGACAATATTCCCCTTCTACTCTGAACCAAAAGTTGTCCGCTATGTAATTTAACCAAACACTAAAGCTTCTGATTGAAATGAACAAGTATAAAAGTAAAAGTTGTGATCTCAATTTTTAAAAAGACAAAGAAAAATAAAATCACTTTGTAAAATATCATAATCTCTATATAAAATACTGTCATAGATGTGAGGAACCAATTTATTGTTTCCCCATTTTCAAAAAATACGTATCACAAAAAAAATACGTCAACCCTTTATATAGTTATCCGACAGTAGTTTCTGGTAAAATATTTGATCAAATTTGCCCATTTTGCAAGAAAGCGTTCTTTTTAGAAAGAGTTTGAAGATCTTTGGAAACACAATTGTGCCTGTAAGACACGAGGGATATTCCACGGGTGACTGGAATCATTCTTGAAGCGGGCATACTTGGGATAAGTTTAACTTTTACTAGGGTTTGAAAGTGGGGAACTGTTTAAACTTGTCAAGTATTGTTTACGGCGGGGGATTTTATGAGAAGCGGAGCTGTCTCTTGGAGACTGGTTTTCAAAATATACATAATTGTGCATGCGCTGTTTTATGGTTTTGGGAAATAAATTGCGGTGGTATGGAAAAGCGGGCCAATTGAGATAAAAGTAAATGTATGCCGGCAAATGCTGTCTTGAAATTTAACTTTGAAGAAAATGAATCAGGTCCTTCTGTGTATGAATCGATTGGTTTCTTGATAAATGTTCGGAATAAAGCCCTTTCTGTCTGGTGGTCCGTTAAACGTGAAAACTCAAATTTGGGGCCTTATAGAGACAATATTCCACTTCTACTCTGAACCAAAAGTTTTCCGCCATGTACTTTTACCAAACACTAAAGCTTCTGATTGAAATAAACAAGTATCAAAGTAAAAGTTGTGATCTCAATTTTTAAACTGGCAAAGAAAAATAAAATCACTTTGTAAAATACCATATCAATCTCTATATAAAATACTGTCATAGATGTGAAAAACCACTTTTTTGTTTCCCAGTTTTCAAAAAATACGTATCACAAAAAATACGTCAACCCTTTACATAGTTATCCGACCGTAGTTTCTGGTAAGATATTTGATCAAATTTGCCCATTTTGCAAGAAAGCGTTTTTTAAAAAAAAGAGTTTGAAGATCTATTGAAACACAATTGTGCCTGTAAGACCCGAGGGATATTCAACGGGTGACTGGAATCATTCTTGAAGCGGGCATACTTGGGATAAATTTAACTTTTACTAGGTTTTGAAAGTGGGGAACTGTTTAAACTTGTCAAGTATTGTTTACGGCGGGGGATTTTATGAGGAATTAATTCAAAGCGGAGCTGTCTCTTGGAAACTGGTTTTCAAAATATACATAATTGGGCATGCGGTGTTTTATGGATTTGGGAAATAAATTGCGGTGGTATGGAAAAGCGGGCCAATTGAGATAAAAGTAAATGTATGCCGGCAAATGCTGTCTGGAAATTTAACTTTGGAGAAGAAAATCAGGTCCTTCTGTGTAGGAATCGATTGGTTTCTTTATAAAAGTTTGGAATAACGCCCTTTCTGAAAGGTAGTCCTAGTTCAACGTAAAAAATCAAACTTTGGGCCCTATAGAGACAATATTCCCCTTCTACTCTGAACCAAAAGTTGTCCGCTATGTAATTTAACCAAACACTAAAGCTTCTGATTGAAATGAACAAGTATAAAAGTAAGAGTTGTGATCTCAATTTTTAAAAAGACAAAGAAAAATAAAATCACTTTGTAAAATATCATAATCTCTATATAAAATACTGTCATAGATGTGAGGAACCAATTTTTTGTTTCCCCATTTTCAAAAAATACGTATCACAAAAAAAATACGTCAACCCTTTATATAGTTATCCGACAGTACTTTCTGGTAAAATATTTGATCAAATTTGCCCATTTTGCAAGCAAGCGTTCTTTTTAGAAAGAGTTTGAAGATCTTTTGAAACACAATTGTGCATGTAAGACCCGAGGGATATTTCAGTGGTGAATGGACTCATTCTTGAAGCGGGCATACTTGGGACAAAATTTAACTTTTACTAGGTTTTGAAAGTGGGAAATTGTTTAAACTTGTCAAGTATTGTTTACGGCGGGGGATTTCATGAGGAATTAATTCAAAGCGGAGCTGTCTCTTGGAAACTGATTTTCAAAACAAACATAATTGGGCATGCGGTGTTTTATGGATTTGGGAAATAAATTACGGTGGTATGGAAAAGCGGGCCGATTAACATAAAAGTAAATGTATGCCGGCAAATGCTGTCTGGAAGTTTAATTTTGGAGAGGAAAAGTAATCAGGTCCTTCTGTATATGAATCGAGTTTTTTCTTGATAAAAGTTCGGAATAAAGCCCTTTCTGTCTGGTGGTCCTAGTTAAACGTGAAAATTCAAATTTGGGGCCCTATAGAGACAATATTTCCCTTCTACTCTGAACCAAAAGTTGTCCGCTATGTAATTTAACCAAACACTAAAGCTTCTGATTGAAATGAACAAGTATAAAAGTAAAAGTTGTGATCTCAATTTTTAAACTGACAAAAAATAAAATCACTTTGTACAAAATCATATCAATCTCCATATAAAATACTGTCATAGATGTGAGAAACCAATTTTTTGTTTCCCCGTTTTCAAAAAATACGTATCACAAAAAAATACGTCAACCCTTTATATAGTTATCCGACCGTAGTTTGTTTCTGGTAAAATATTTGATCAAATTTGCCCATTTTGCAAACAACCGTTTTTTTTTAAAACAAAAAGAGTTTGAAGATCTTTTGAAACACAATTGTGCCTGTACGACCCGAGGGATATTTCGTGGGTGACTGGACTCATTCTTGAAGCGGGCATACTTGGGATAAATTTAACTTTTACTAGGTTTTGAAAGTGAGGAATTGTTTAAACTTGTCAAGTATTGTTTACGGCGGGGGATTTTATGAGGAATTAATTCAAAGCGGAGCTGTCTCTTGGAAACTGATTTTCAAAAGAAACATAATTGGGCATGCGGTGTTTTATGGATTTGGGAAATAAATTACGGTGGTATGGAAAAGCGGGCCGATTAAGATAAAAGTAAATGTTTGCCGGCAAATGCTGTCTGGAAGTTTAATTTTGGAGAGGAAAAGTAATCAGGTCCTTCTGTATATGAATCGATTGGTTTCTTGAGAAACGTTCGGCATAAAGCCCATTCTGTCTGGTGGTCCCAGTTAAACGTGAAAATTCAAATTTGGGGCCCTATAGAGACAATATTTCCCATCTACTCTGAACCAAAAGTTGTCCGCTATGTAATTTAACCAAACACTAAAGCTTCTGATTGAAATGAACAAGTATAAAAGTATAAGTTGTGATCTCAATTTTTAGACTGACAAAGAAAAATAAAATCACTTTGTACAAAATCATATCAATCTCAATATAAAATACTGTCATAAATGTGAGAAACCAATTTTTTGTTTCCCCGTTTTCAAAAAATACGTATCACAAAAAAATACGTCAACCCTTTATATAGTTATCCGACCGTAGTTTGTTTCTGGTAAAATATTTGATCAAATTTGCCCATTTTGCAAGCAAGCGTTCTTTTTAGAAAGAGTTTGAAGATCTTTTGAAACACAATTGTGCATGTAAGACCCGAGGGATATTTCAGTGGTGAATGGACTCATTCTTGAAGCGGGCATACTTGGGATAAATTTAACTTTTACTAGGTTTTGAAAGTGGGAAATTGTTTAAACTTGTCAAGTATTGTTTACGGCGGGGGATTTTATGAGGAATTAATTCAAAGCGGAGCTGTCTATTCGAAACTAATTTTCAAAACAAACATAATTGGGCATGCGGTGTTTTATGGATTTGGTAAATAAATTGCGGTGGTATGGAAAAGCGGGCCGATTAAGATAAAAGTAAATGTTTGCCGGCAAATGCTGTCTGGACGTTTAATTTTGGAGAGGAAAAGTAATCAGGTCCTTCTGTATATGAATCGATTGGTTTCTTGAGAAACGTTCGGCATAAAGCCCATTCTGTCTGGTGGTCCTAGTTAAACGTGAAAATTCAAATTTGGGGCCCTATAGAGACAATATTCCCCATCTACTCTGAACCAAAAGTTGTCCGCTATGTAATTTAACCAAACAGTAAAGCTTCTGATTGAAATGAACAAGTATAAAAGTATAAGTTGTGATCTCAATTTTTAAACTGACAAAGAAAAATAAAATCACTTTGTAAAATATCATATCAATCTCTATATAGAATACTGTCGTAGATGTGAGAAACCAATTTTTTGTTTCCCCGTTTTCAAAAAAAAAGTATCACAAAAAATACGTCAACCATTTATATAGTTATCCGACCGTAGTCTTCTGGTAAAATATTTGATCAAATTTGCCCATTTTGCAAGCAAGCGTTTTTTTTTAAAAAAAAGAGAGTTTGAAGATCTTTTGAAACACAATTGTGCCTGTAAGACCCGAGGGATATTTCATGGGTGACTGGACTCATTCTTGAAGCGGGCATACTTGGGATAAATTTTTTTTACTAGGTTTTGAAAGTGGGGAATTGTTTAAACTTGTCAAGTATTGTTTACGGCGGGGGATTTTATGAGGAATTAATTCAAAGCGGAGCTGTCTCTTGGAAACTGATTTTCAAAAGAAACATAATTGGGCATGCGGTGTTTTATGAATTTGGGAAATAAATTACGGTGGTATGGAAAAGCGGGCCGATTAAGATAAAAGTAAATGTTTGCCGGCAAATGCTGTCTGGAAGTTTAATTTTGGAGAGGAAAAGTAATCAGGTCCTTCTGTATATGAATCGATTGGTTTCTTGAGAAACGTTCGGCATAAAGCCCATTCTGTCTGGTGGTCCTAGTTAAACGTGAAAATTCAAATTTGGGGCCCTATAGAGACAATATTCCCCATCTACTCTGAACCAAAAGTTGTCCGCTATGTAATTTAACCAAACACTAAAGCTTCTGATTGAAATGAACAAGTATAAAAGTATAAGTTGTGATCTCAATTTTTAGACTGACAAAGAAAAATAAAATCACTTTGTACAAAATCATATCAATCTCTATATAAAATACTGTCATAAATGTGAGAAACCAATTTTTTGTTTCCCCGTTTTCAAAAAATACGTATCACAAAAAAATACAACCCTTTATATAGTTATCCGACCGTAGTTTGTTTCTGGTAAAATATTTGATCAAATTTGCCCATTTTGCAAGCAAGCGTTCTTTTTAGAAAGAGTTTGAAGATCTTTTGAAACACAATTGTGCATGTAAGACCCGAGGGATATTTCAGTGGTGAATGGACTCATTCTTGAAGCGGGCATACTTGGGATAAATTTAACTTTTACTAGGTTTTGAAAGTGGGAAATTGTTTAAACTTGTCAAGTATTGTTTACGGCGAGGGATTTTATGAGGAATTAATTCAAAGCGGAGCTGTCTATTCGAAACTAATTTTCAAAACAAACATAATTGGGCATGCGGTGTTTTATGGATTTGGTAAATAAATTGCGGTGGTATGGAAAAGCGGGCCGATTAAGATAAAAGTAAATGTTTGCCGGCAAATGCTGTCTGGAAGTTTAATTTTGGAGAGGAAAAGTAATCAGGTCCTTCTGTATATGAATCGATTGGTTTCTTGAGAAACGTTCGGCATAAAGCCCATTCTGTCTGGTGGTCCTAGTTAAACGTGAAAATTCAAATTTGGGGCCCTATAGAGACAATATTCCCCATCTACTCTGAACCAAAAGTTGTCCGCTATGTAATTTAACCAAACAGTAAAGCTTCTGATTGAAATGAACAAGTATAAAAGTATAAGTTGTGATCTCAATTTTTAAACTGACAAAGAAAAATAAAATCCCTTTGTAAAATATCATATCAATCTCTATATAGAATACTGTCGTAGATGTGAGAAACCAATTTTTTGTTTCCCCGTTTTCAAAAAATAAGTATCACAAAAAATACGTCAACCATTTATATAGTTATCCGACCGTAGTCTTCTGGTAAAATATTTGATCAAATTTGCCCATTTTGCAAGCAAGCGTTTTTTTTTTAAAAAAAGAGAGTTTGAAGATCTTTTGAAACACAATTGTGCCTGTAAGACCCGAGGGATATTTCATGGGTGACTGGACTCATTCTTGAAGCGGGCATACTTGGGATAAATTTTTTTTTACTAGGTTTTGAAAGTGGGGAATTGTTTAAACTTGTCAAGTATTGTTTACGGCGGGGGATTTTATGAGGAATGAATTCAAAGCGGAGCTGTCTATTCGAAACTAATTTTCAAAACAAACATAATTGGGCTTGCGGTGTTTCATGGATCTGGGAAATAAATTGCGGTGTTATGGAAAAGCGGGCCGATTAAGATAAAAGTAAATGTTTGCCGGCAAATGCTGTCTGGAAGTTTAATTTTGGAGAGGAAAAGTAATCAGGTCCTTCTGTATATGAATCGATTGGTTTCTTGAGAAACGTTCGGAATAAAGCCCTTTGTCTGGTGGTCCTAGTTAAACGTGAAAATTCAAATTTGAGGCCCTATAGAGACAATATTCCCCATCTACTCTGAACCAAAAGTAGTCCGCTATGTAATTTAACCAAACAGTAAAGCTTCTGATTGAAATGAACAAGTATAAAAGTAAAAGTTGTGATCTCAATTTTTAAACTGACAAAGAAAAATAAAATCACTTTGTAAAATATCATATCAATCTCTATATAAAATACTGTCATAGATGTGAGAAACCAATTTTTTGTTTCCCCGTTTTCAAAAAATACGTATCACAAAAAATACGTCAACCATTTATCTAGTTATCCGACCGTAATTTCTGGTAAAATATTTGACCATTTTGCAAGCAAACGTTTTTTAAAAAAAAAAGAGTTTGAAGATCTTTGGAAACACAATTGTGTCTGTAAGACCCGAGGGATATTCCATAGATGACTGGACTCATTATTGAAGCGGGCATACTTGGGATAAATTTAACTTTTACTAGGTTTTGAAAGTGGGGAATTGTTTAAACTTATCAAGTATTGTTTACGGCGGGGGATTTTATGAGTAATTAATTCAAAGCGGAGATTTCTATTCGAAACTAATTTTCAAAACAAACATAATTGGGCATGCGCTGTTTTATGGATTTGGGAAATAAATTGCGGTGGTATGGAAAAGCGGGCCGATTAAGATAAAAGTAAATGTTTGCCGGCAAATGCTGTCTGGAAGTTTAATTTTGGAGAGGAAAAGTAATCAAGTCCTTCTGTATATGAATCGATTGGTTTCTTGAGAAACGTTCGGAATAAAGCCCTTTCTGTCTGGTGGTCCTAGTTAAACGTGAAAATTCAAATTTGGGGCCCTATAGAGACACTATTCCCCATCTACTCTGAACCAAAAGTTGTCCGCTATGTAATTTAACCAAACACTAAAGCTTCTGATTGAAATGAACAAGTATAAAAGTAAAAGTTGTGATCTCAATTTTTAAACTGACAAAGAAAAATAAAATCACTTTGTAAGAAATCATATCAATCTCTATATAAAATACTGTCATAGATGAGAGAAACCAATTTTTTGTTTCCCCGTTTTCAAAAAATACGTATCACAAAAAATACGTCAACCATTTATATAGTTATCCGACCGTAGTCTTCTGGTAAAATATTTGATCAAATTTGCCCATTTTGCAAGCAAGCGTTTTTTTTAAAAGAGAGTTTGAAGATCTTTTGAAACACAATTGTGCCTGTAAGACCCGAGGGATATTTCATGGGTGACTGGACTCATTCTTGAAGCGGGCATACTTGGGATAAATTTAACTTTTACTAGGTTTTGAAAGTGGAGAATTGTTTGAACTTGTCAAGTATTGTTTACGGCGGGGGATTTTACGAGGAATTAATTCAAAGCGGAGCTGTCTCTTGGAAACTGATTTTCAAAACGAACATAATTGGGCATGCGGTGTTTTATGGATTTGGGAAATTGCGGTGGTATGGAAAAGCGGGCCGATTAAGATAAAAGTAAATTTATGCAGGCAAATAATGTCTGGAAGTTTAATTTTGGAGAGGAAAAGTAATCAGGTCCTTCTGTATATGAATCGATTGGTTTCTTGATAAAAGTTCGGAATGAAGACCTTTCTGTCTGGTGGTCCAAGTTAAACGTGAAAATTCAAATTTGGGGCCCTATAGAGACAATATTCCCCATCTACTCTGAACCAAAAGTTGTCCGCTATGTAATTTAACCAAACACTAAAGCTTCTGATTGAAATGAACAAGTATAAAAGTAAAAGTTGTGATCTCAATTTTTAAACTGACAAAGAAAAATAAAATCACTTTGTAAGAAATCATATCAATCTCTATATAAAATACTGTCATAGATGAGAGAAACCAATTTTTTGTTTCCCCGTTTTCAAAAAATACGTATCACAAAAAATACGTCAACCCTTTATATAGTTATCCGACCGTAGTTTGTTTCTGGTAAAATATTTGACCAAATTTGCCCATTTTGCAAACAAGCGTTTTTTTTTTAAAAAAAAAGAGTTTGAAGATCTTTTGAAACACAATTGTGCCTGTAAGACCGGAGGGATATTTCATGGGTGACTGGACTCATTCTTGAAGCGGGCATACTTGGGAAAAATTTAAATTTTACTAGGTTTTGAAAGCGGGGAGTTGTTTAAACTTGTCAAGTATTGTTTACGGCGGGGGATTTTATGAGGAATTAATTCAAAGCGGAGCTGTCTATTGGAAACTGATTTTCAAAACAAACATAATTGGGCATGCGGTGTTTTATGGATTTGGGAAATAAATTGCGGTGGTATGGAAAAGCGGGTCGATTAAGATAAAAGTAAATGTTTGCCGGCAAATGCTGTCTGGAAGTTTAATTTTGGAGAGGAAAATGAATCAGGTCATTCTGTGTAGGAATCGATTGGTTTCTTGATAAAAGTTTGGAATAACGCCCTTTCTGAAAGGTAGTCCTAGTTCAACATGAAAATTCAAATTTTGGGCCCTATAGAGACAATATTCCCTATCTACTGTGAACCAAAAGTTGTCCGCTATGTAATTTAACCAAACACTAAAGCTTCTGAAAGAAATGAACAAGTATAAAAGTAAAAGTTGTGATCTCAATTTTTAAACTGACCAAGAAAAATAAAATCACTTTCTAAAATATCATATCAATCTCTATATAAAATACTGTCATAGATGTGAGAAACCAATTTTGTTTCCCCGTTTTCAAAAAATACGTATCACAAAAAATACGTCAACCCTTTATATAGTTATCCGACCGCAGTTTCTGGTAAAACATTTGATCAAATTTGCCCATTTTGCAAACAAGCGTTTTTTTAAAAAAAAAGAGTTTGAAGATCTTTTGAAACACAATTGTGCCTGTAAGACCCGAGGGATATTTCATGGGTGACTGGACTCATTCTTGAAGCGGGCATACTTGGGATAAATTTAACTTTTACTAGGTTTTGAAAGTGGGGAATTGTTTAAACTTGTCAAGTATTGTTAACGGCGGGGGATTTTATGAGGAATTAATTCAAAGCGACTGATTTTCAAAACAAACATAATTGGGCATGCGGTGTTTTATGGATTTGGGAAATAAATTGCGGTGGTATGGAAAAGCGAGCCGATTAAGATAAAAGTAAATGTTTGCCGGCAAATGCTGTCTGGAAGTTTAATTTTGGAGAGGAAAAATAATCAGGTCCTTCTGTATATGAATCGATTGGTTTCTTGAGAAACGTTCGGAATAGAGCCCTTTCTGTCTGGTGGTCCTAGTTAAACGTGAAAATTCAAATTTGGGGCCCTATAGAGACAACATTCCCCATCTACTCTGAACCAAAAGTTGTCCGCTATGTAATTTAACCAAATAGTAAAGCTTCTGATTGAAATGAACAAGTATAAAAGTTGTGATCTCAATTTTTAAACTGACAAAGAAAAGTAAAATCACTTTGTAAAATATCATATCAATCTCTATATAAAATACTGTCAGAGATGTGAGAAACCAATTTTTTGTTTCCCCGTTTTCAAAAAATACGTATCACAAAAAATACGTCAACCCTTTATATAGTTATCCGACCGTAGTTTCTGGTAAAATATTTGATCAAATTTGCCCATTATGCAATAAGGCGTTTTTTCAAAAAGAGAGTTTGAAGATCTTTTGAAACACAATTGTGCCTGTAAGATCCGAGGGATATTTCATGGTTGACTGGACTCATTCTTGAAGCGGGCATATTTGGGATAAATTTAACTTTTACTAGGTTTTGAAAGTGGGGAATTGTTTAAACTTGTCAAGTATTGTTAACGGCGGAGGATTTTATGAGGAATTAATTCAAAGCGGAGCTGTCTCTTGGGAACTGATTTTCAAAACGAACATAATTGGGCATGCGGTGTTTTATGGATTTGGGAAATGGCGGTGGTATGGAAAAGCGGGCCAATTGAGATAAAAGTAAATGTATGCCGGCAAATGCTGTCTGGAAATTTAACTTTGGAGAGGAAAATGAATCAGGTCATTCTGTGTAGGAATCGATTGGTTTCTTGATAAAAGTTTGAAATAACGCCCTTTCTGAAAGGTAGTCCTAGTTCAACGTGAAAATTCAAATTTTGGGCCCTATAGAGACAATATTCCCTATCTACTGTGAACAAAAGTTGTCCGCTATGTAATTTAACCAAACACTAAAGCTTCTGATTGACATGAACAAGTATAAAAGTAAAAGTTGTGATCTCAATTCTTAAACTGACAAAGAAAAATAAAATTACTTTGTAAAATATCATATCAATCTCTATATAAAATACTGTCATAGATGTGAGAAACCAATTTTTTGTTTCCCCGTTTTCAAAAAATACGTATCACAAAAAAATACGTCAACCATTTATATAGTTATCCGACCGTAGTTTCTGGTAAAATATTTGATCAAACTTGCCCATTTTGCAAGCAAGCGTTTTTTAAAAAGAGTTTGAAGATCTTTTGAAACACAATTGTGCCTGTAAGACCCGAGGGATACTTCATGGGTGACTGGACCCATTCTTGAAGTGGGCATATTTGGATAAATTTAACTTTTACTAGGTTTTGAAAGTGGGGAATTGTTTAAACTTGTCAAGTATTGTTTACGGCGGGGGATTTTATGAGGAATTAATTCAAAGCGGAGCTGTCTATTCGAAACTAATTTTCAAAACAAACATAATTGGGCATGCGGTGTTTTATGGATTTGGGAAAATGCGATGGTATGGAAAAGCGGGCCAATTGAGATGAAAGTAAATGCATGCCGGCAAATGCTGTCTGGAAATTTAACTTTGGAGAGGAAAATGAATCAGGTCATTCTGTGTAGGAATCGATTGGTTTCTTGATGAAAGTTTGGAATAACGCCCTTTCTGAAAGGTAGTCCTAGTTCAACGTGAAAATTCAAATTTTGGGCCCTATAGAGACAATATTCCCTATCTACTGTGAACCAAAAGTTGTCCGCTATGTAATTTAACCAAATATTAAAGCTTCTGATTGAAATGAACAAGTATAAAAGTAAAAGTTGTGGTCTCAACTTTTAAACTAACAAAGAAAAATAAAATCACTTTGTAAAATATCATATCAATCTCTATATAAAATACTGTCAGAGAAGTGAGAAACCAATTTTTTGTTTCCCCGTTTTCAAAAAATACGTATCACAAAAAAATACGTCAACCATTTATATAGTTATCCGACCGTAGTTTCTGGTAAAATATTTGATCAAACTTGCCCATCTTGCAAGCAAGCGTTTTTTAAAGAGTTTGAAGATCTTTTGAAACACAATTGTGCCTGAAAGACCCGAGGGATATTTCATGGGTGACTGGACTCATTCTTGAAGCGGGCATATTTGGATAAATTTAACTTTTACTAGGTTTTGAAAGTGGGGCATTGTTTAAACTTGTCAAGTATTGTTTACGGCGGGGGATTTTATGAGGAATTAATTCAAAGCTGAGCTGTCTATTCGAAACTAATCTTCAAAACAAACATAATTGGGCATGCGGTGTTTTATGGATTTGGGAAATTGCGGTGGTATGGAAAAGCGGGCCAATTGAGATGAAAGTAAATGTATGCCGGCAAATGCTGTCTGGAAATTTAACTTTGGAGAGGAAAATGAATCAGGTCATTCTGTGTAGGAATCGATTGGTTTCTTGATAAAAGTTTGAAATAACGCCCTTTCTGAAAGGTAGTCCTAGTTCAACGTGAAAATTCAAATTTTGGGCCCTATAGAGACAATATTCCCTATCTACTGTGAACCAAAAGTTGTCCGCTATGTAATTTAACCAAATAATAAAGCTTCTGATTGAAATGAACAAGCATAAAAGTAAAAGTTGTGATCTCAATTTTTAAACTGACAAAGAAAAATAAAATCACTTTGTAAAATATCATATCAATCTCTATATAAAATACTGTCAGAGATGTGAGAAACCAATTTTTTGTTTCCCCGTTTTCAAAAAATACGTATCACAAAAAATACGTCAACCCTTTATATAGTTATTCGACCGTAGTTTCTGGTAAAATATTTGATCAAATTTGCCCATTTTGCAAGAAGGCGTTTTTTTTAAAAAAGAGAGTTTGAAGATCTTTTGAAACACAAATGTGCCTGTAAGATCCGAGGGATATTTCATGGTTGACTGGACTCATTCTTGAAGCGGGCATATTTGGGATAAATTTAACTTTTACTAGGTTTTAAAAGTGGGGAATTGTTTAAACTTGTCAAGTATTGTTAACGGCGGAGGATTTTATGAGGAATTAATTCAAAGCGGAGCTGTCTCTTGGGAACTGATTTTCTAAACGAACATAATTGGGCATGCGGTGTTTTATGGATTTGGGAAATGGCGGTGGTATGGAAAAGCGGGCCAATTGAGATAAAAGTAAATGTATGCCGGCAAATGCTGTCTGGAAATTTAACTTTGGAGAGGAAAATGAATCAGGTCATTCTGTGTAGGAATCGATTGGTTTCTTGATAAAAGTTTGGAATAACGCCCTTCTGAAAGGTAGTCCTAGTTCAACGTGAAAATTCAAATTTTGGGCCCTATAGAGACAATATTCCCTATCTACTGTGAACCAAAAGTTGTCCGCTATGTAATTTAACCAAATATTAAAGCTTCTGATTGAAATGAACAAGCATAAAAGTAAAAGTTGTGATCTCAATTTTTAAACTGACAAAGAAAAATAAAATCACTTTGTAAAATATCATATAAATCTCTATATAAAATACTGTCAGAGATGTGAGAAACCAATTTTTTGTTTCCCCGTTTTCAAAAAATACGTATCACAAAAAAATACGTCAACCATTTATATAGTTATCCGACCGTAGTTTCTGGTAAAATATTTGATCAAACTTGCCCATTTTGCAAGCAAGCGTTTTTTAAAGAGTTTGAAGATCTTCTGAAACACAATTGTGCCTGTAAGACCCGAGGGATATTTCATGGGTGACTGGACTCATTCTTGAAGCGGGCATACTTGGGATAAATTTAACTTTTACTAGGTTTTGAAAGTGGGGAATTGTTTAAACTTTTCAAGTATTGTTTACGGCGGGGGATTTTATGAGGAATTAATTCAAAGCGGAGCTGTCTCTTGGAAACTGATTTTCACAACAAACATAATTGGCCATGTGGTGTTTTATGTATTTGGAAAATAAATTGCGGTGGTATGCAAAAGCGGGCCGATTAAGATAAAAGTAAATATATGCCGGCAAATGCTGTCTGGAAGTTTAATTTTGGAGAGCAAAAATAATCAGGTCCTTCTGTATATGAATCGATTGGTTTCTTGATAAAAGTTCGGAATAAAGCCCTTTCTGTCTGGTGGTCCTAGTTAAACGTGAAAATTCAAATTTGGGGCCCTATAGAGACAATATTCCCCATCTACTCAGAGCCAAAAGTTGTCCGCTATGTAATTTAACCACACACTAAAGCTTCTGATTGAAATGAACAAGTATAAAAGTAAAAGTTTTGATCTCAATTTTTAAACTGACAAAGAAAAATAAAATCACTTTGTAAAATATCATATCAATCTCTATATAAAATACTGTCTTAGATGTGAGAAACCAATTTTTTGTTTTCCCGTTTTCAAAAAATACGTATCACAAAAAAATACGTCAACCCTTTATATAGTTATCCGACCGTAGTTTCTGGTAAAACATTTGATCAAATTTGACCATTTATCAAGCAAGTGTTTTTTTTAAAAAAAGAGTTTGGAAGATCTTTTGAAACAAAATTGTGCCTGTAAGACCCGAGGGATATTTCATGGGTGACTGGACTCATTCTTGAAGCGGGCATACTTGGGATAAATTTAACTTTTACTAGGTTTTGAAAGTGGGGAATTGTTTAAACTTTTCAAGTATTGTTTACGGCGGGGGATTTTATGAGGAATTAATTCAAAGCGGAGCTGTCTCTTGGAAACTGATTTTCAAAACGAACATAATTGGGCATGCGGTGTTTTATGGATTTGGGAAATAAATTGCGGTGGTATGGAAAAGCGGGCCGATTAAGATAAAAGTAAATTTATGCCGGCAAATGCTGTCTGGAAGTTTAATTTTGGAGAGGAAAAGTAATCAGGTCCTTCTGTATATGAATCGATTGGTTTCTTGATAAAAGTTCGGAATAAAGCCCTTTCTGTCTGGTGGTCCTAGTTAAATGTGAAAATTCAAATTTGGGGCCCTATAGAGACAATATTCCCCATCTACTCAGAGCCAAGAGTTGTCCGCTATGTAATTTAACCACACACTAAAGCTTCTGATTGAAATGAACAAGTATATAAGTAAAAGTTTTGATCTCAATTTTTAAACTGACAAAGAAAAATAAAATCACTTTGTAAAATATCATATCAATCTCTATAAAAAATACTGTCTTAGATGTGAGAAACTAATTTTTTGTTTTCCCGTTTTCAAAAAATACGTATCACAAAAAATACGTCAACCCTTTATATAGTTATCCGACCGTAGTTTCTGGTAAAACATTTGATCAAATTTGACCATTTTGCAAGCAAGCGTTTTTTTTAAAAAAAAAGAGTTTGAAGATCTTTTGAAACACAATTGTGCCTGTAAGACCCGAGGGATATTTCATGGGTGACTGGACTCATTCTTGAAGCGGGCATACTTGGGATAAATTTAACTTTTACTAGGTTTTGAAAGTGGGGAATTGTTTAAACTTTTCAAGTATTGTTTACGGCGGGGGATTTTATGAGGAATTAATTCAAAGCGGAGCTGTCTCTTGGAAACTGATTTTCAAAACGAACATAAAGGGGCATTCGGTGTTTTATGGATTTGGGAAATAAATTGCGGTGGTATGGAAAAGCGTGCCGATTAAGATAAAAGTAAATTTATGCCGGCAAATGCTGTCTGGAAGTTTAATTTTGGAGAGGAAAAGTAATCAGGTCCTTCTGTATATGAATCGATTGGTTACTTGATAAAAGTTCGGAATAAAGCCCTTTCTGTCTGGTGGTCCTAGTTAAACGTGAAAATTCAAATTTGGGGCCCTATAGAGACAATATTCCCTATCTACTCAGAGCCAAAAGTTGTCCGCTATGTAATTTAACCACACACTAAAGCTTCTGATTGAAATGAACAAGTATAAAAGTGAAAGTTTTGATCTCAATTTTTAAACTGACAAAGAAAAATAAAATCACTTTGTAAAATATCATATCAATCTCTATATAAAATACTGTCTTAGATGTGACAAACCAATTTTTTGTTTTCCCGTTTTCAAAAACCACGTATCACAAAAAAATACGTCAACCCTTTAAATAGTTATCCGACCGTAGTTTCTGGTAAAACATTTGATCAAATTTGACCATTTTGCAAGCAAGCCTTTTTTTTAAAAAAAGAGTTTGAAGATCTTTTGAAACACAATTGTGCCTGTAAGACCTGAGGGATATTTCATGGGTGACTGGACTCATTCTTGAAGCGGGCATACTTGGGATAAATTTAACTTTTACTAGGTTTTGAAAGTGGGGAAATGTTTAAACTTGTCAAGTATTGCTTACGGCGGGGGATTTTATGAGGAATTAATTCAAAGCGGAGCTGTCTCTTGGAAACTGATTTTCAAAACAAACATAATTGGGCATGCGGTTTTTTTATGGATTTGTGAAATAAATTACGGTGGTATGGAAAAGCGGGCCGATTAAGATAAAAGTAAATTTAAGCCGGCAAATGCTGTCTGGAAGTTTGATCTTGGAGAGGAAAAGTAATCAGGTCCTTCTGTATATGAATCGATTTTTTTCTTGATAAAAGTTCGGAAAAAAACCCTTTCTGTCTGGTGGTCCCAGTTAAACGTGAAAATTCAAATTTGGGGCCCTATAGAGACAAAATTCCCCTTCTATTCTGAGCCAAAAGGTGTCCGCTATGTAATTTTACCAAACCCTAAAGCTTCTGATTGAAATGAACAAGTATAAAAGTAAACGTAGTGATCTCAACTTTTAAACTGACAAAAAAATAAAATCACTTCGTAAAAAATCATATCAATCTCTATATAAAACACTGTCATAGATGTGAGAAACCAATTTTTTGTTTCCCCGTTTTCAAAAAATACGTATCACAAAAAAACACGTCAACCCTTTATATAGTTATCCGACCGTAGTTTCTGGTAAAACATTTGATCAAATTTGCCCATTTTGCAAGCAAGCGTTCTTTTAAAAAAGACTTTGAAGATTTTTTGAAACACAATTGTGCCTGTAAGACCCGAGGGATATTCCATGGGTGACTGGACTCATTCTTGAAAGGGGCGTACTTGGGATAAATTTGACTTTTACTAGGTTTTGAAAGTGGGGAAATGTTTAAACTTGTCAAGTATTGTTTACGGCGGGGGATTTTATGAGGAATTAATTCAAAGCGGAGCTGTCTCTTGCAAACTGATTTTCAAAACAAACATAATTGGGCATGCGGTTTTTTTATGGATTTGGGAAATAAATTACGGTGGTATGGAAAAGCGGGCCGATTAAGATAAAAGTAAATTTAAGCCGGCAAATGCTGTCTGGAAGTTTAATTTTGGAGAGGAAAAGTAATCAGGTCCTTCTGTATATGAATCGATTGGTTTCTGGATAAAAGTTCGGAATAACGACCTTTCTGTCTGGTGGTCCTAGTTAAACGTGAAAATTCAAATTTGGGGCCCTATAGAGACAATATTCCCCATCTACTCTGAGCCAAAAGGTGTACGCTATGTAATTTTAACCAACCCTGAAGCTTCTGATTGAAATGAACAAGTATAAAAGTAAAAGTTGTGATCTCAATTTTTAAACTGACAAAGAAAAATAAAATCACTTTGTAAAAAATCATATCAATCTCTATATAAAATACTGTCATAGATGTGAGAAACCAATTTTTTGTTTCCCCGTTTTCAAAAAATAAGTATCACAAAAAAATACGTCAACCCTTTATATAGTTATCCGACCGTAATTCTGGTAAAATATTCGATCAAATTTGCCCATTTTGCAAGCAAGCGTTTCTTTTAAAAGAAAGAGTTTGAAGATCATTTGAAACACAACAGTACCTGTAATGCCCGAGGATAATCCATCGGAAGACTAGAAAACTTTCCTAAAGTAGCTTTTTGAACAAAAGACCATTAGTAATATTTTTGTATATCTTTTAACTTTTCGTTCTATAAAAGAAGTACTTATTTAAAATTCAAAGAAAGTATATTTCAATCAATAGTGTCAGAATCTTCAATAAAGGCACAGGTGCGTTTTATTGAAATTACTGGGGATTCTTCGTTCTCAGAAAGAGCTTAATCTACATTTTCAGAGTTTCTAGAAACAAGATTTTTGCTTTCATTGAAGTTTCTGTTTACATCAGCTGTTTTTCTCAGTTTGCTAATGTTTGCTTAAGTTGCACTATCACAGCTGCTGGTAAAATTATCGGGGCTTTCCTCAGCTTCTTTGAGAATGAAGGGGTTACTGATTTCATTAGAGTCATCACTTTGATCAGATGGTCGACAACATCATTTAACTCCTCATTAGAATAAAATGGTTGATGAAAGCCAGGATCAGGTGTCTCCCAGCCCATGTCTTGCCACTTTCGGGAAATCCGACTACATTACACTGTTCATTCAATTCCGTATCCCACTGTTTCGACGCACATTTTCTTCGTAATGTACGCATCTCTCATTGACAAGTGTCCCAATGTGTTTCGATCCAAGCTATTATATCCTTTTTCATCATATGCGCATATACGCCCCTGAATGAACTTATCGATTTAAAATTGAATATGTTCAAATCCGACAAAATTACTCAAACCGAGAGCAAGTATATCTGGCTACCCCCATACTGGGCTGCTCAACTGCTGACACGAGTGGGATACTGATGAATGGTTTTCGTACCAAAACCTCCGAAGAGATCTGAAATACTCCCACAACGACTCAACAGGCCACAAAAATTGTTTCCCGCAACGCATTCAAAATCCCCACATTTTGACACTCAAAGAAGGCCTGCAAGCAGATTCAATTGGGAAAAACGCATTTCTCAGTTGCTTCATTTGGAGTTTAGCTCAAAGCTGCACAATGCCCAATCTATGTGGTCAACATTCGGTCTTACACTAATGAATCCTCTCTCCTTAGTGTAATGTACAAATTCTCGATAGCTGCATTAACAAGAAAACAATATTTTCTGAACTACGGAAAACTAGCTCGTTAGCTTGTTCCTAAAATACCAAAATATAAAAATACGCCTTATAAGCGCGAATCATATTGCTAAAAACACGAATACCTATTAGCTCTCGCAAAGTTATACCCATTTGATGTTTAATATCTTGTAAGCATCGATATTGACTTCATTTTTTTCCAATTCCTCCTGAGAATAACAAAAAATCCGTTAAAGCGAATCATACAAGCTCGAATTAACGAAATTTACAATCATACCAACTTTAATCCATATTAAAAGTATGCGACATAAAATAAAACCGACCAAAAAAATTCCAACGTTTCGTTTATAGGAGAAAACTCCGCGTCTAATATTATTGACATCAACTTATATGACGCATACATTAACAAAATGCTTTTATTATTACCACTTTTTGCACGACTAAAGTCACAAAAGAATATTTGCAAAACAACCTCAAAATAACTCTTAAGAATAGATTAGGAGTAAGGAAAACGTGTAAATTTAGGAACTATCACAAGTAACCTGTTTTTCTTAAGGTACCTTGAGTGAATGGCCTGTACTCAACTTTAAATCTATAGTTTAAAGATTCTTAATCAGTAGTTTGACAGCTTGACCGACCCGCTTCTAGCTCAGTACAACCAACACATACTACCCTCTGCTACATTTTTCAACGAAAAAAACTCAACACAAACCTAGGCAATGAAATGACGTAAAGACTTTTAATACATCATCTAAAAACTGTAACCGAAGAGACAACCGCTAAAAAATTACCACGTACACAGTTTCACGAAATATTTAACAGCATGGCCAATTGGCGCAGTAAAGAAGAATATACCCAAAGCAAACAATGCAATACCCACAAGTAAGTATGCTTATCTGCTATATGACTGGAGGGGGGATCAGGACCCCCTTGAAAAGAAATTTAACACCGAAAACCTGATTCCTGTTCTGAAAAGATATTTTTACAGAACATATAGCAGATGTTCATATCTATTTTAGTCTTAATAGCTCTTGAACGCCTGGCGGGGGCTTGGCTCTATTGCTGTCTGTTCATATCAAAGGCGAGGGCTCAAATAGCTAGCTTTTGGGTTCACAAATAACGTGATAACAGGACAGTAATCACAACTATTACAATACAAAAAAAACAACTTCGGTGCACTTCGTTTGACTTTTAGTAGTGTCACGCCCCTGAATGAACTTATATATTAAAACTTGAATATGTGCAAACCCGACAAAATTACTCAAACCAAGTGCAATTCTATCTGGCTGCCCCCACTCTGGGCCGCTCAACTGCTAACACGAGTGGGATACCGATTAATGTTTTTCGTACAAAATCTCCAAAGAGATCTGAAATACTCCCACAGCGCTTCATGAGGCCACAACATTTGTTTCGCGCAAAGTATCCAAAATTCCTTCATTTCGAGAGTCAGAGAAGGACTGCAAGCAGATTTATGCGGAAAAAAATCGCAATTCAAGTTGCTTCAATTTGGAGTTTAGATCAAAGCTGCACAATACACAATCTATGTGGTCAACATTCGATCTTACACTAATGAATACTCTCTCATTAGTGTAATGTCACCCAGTTTATTAAATTGAGCCGAATTTCATTCACGTCTACAAACTCTCGATAGCTGCCGTAACAAAAAAGAATACTTTATGAACTACTGAAAACTTATTCGTTAGCTTGTTCCTTAAAATACCAAAAAATATTAATACGCCTTCTAGGAGCAAAGCACATTGCTAAAAACACGAATACCTATTACCTTTCGCAAAGGCTTACCCACTTGATATTTAATATCTTGTAAGCATCGATATCGAATTCTTTTTTCCAAATGCTCCTGAGGATAACAAAAAATGCGTTACAGCGAATCATACAAGCTCGAATTGAAAGTATGCAACAAAATATAAAAATGATCAAAACGTTCCATCGTTTCATTTATAGGAGAAAGCTCTACGTCTAATACTATTGCAATCAACTTATATGACGCATACATTAACACATGCTTTTATTGTTAACATTTAATTGCAATACTAAAGGCGCAAAGAAAGAAAACTTACAAAACAACTTCAAAATAACACTCAGGAATAGATTAGGAAAAAGGAAAACGGTGTAAATTTAGGAAGTATCACAAGGAACATGTTTTTCTTAATGTACCTTGAGTGAATGGCATGTACTCAACGTTAAATTTCTGGCTTAAAGATTCTCAATTAGTAGTTTGACAGCTTAACCGACCGGCATCTAGCTCAGTACAACCAGCATATTATGCTACCCTTTGCTACATTTTTCAACGAAGAAAATTCAACACAAACCTAGGCAATGAAATGACGTAAAGACTTTTAAAACATCTAAGAATTAAAACCAAAGAAGGGATAATCGTTAAAATCAAAAATTACCACGCACACATTTTCACGAAACCCTTAACTGCGTGGCCAATTAGTTCAGTAAAAATATACTCAAAGCAAACAATGCAAAACCCAGTAGTTTGTTTATCTGCTACATGACTGGAGGGGGATCCGGACCCCCTGCAAAGAATTTCACCACCAAAAAACTGATTCCTGTTCTGAAATGATATTTTCACAGGTCATATGGCAGATTTTCATTCCTATTTAGACTTTAGGATTTTGTAAGTTCATGTTATTTCGGATATGGGAATACAACTTTAGAATTGATTTATTCTTGTCAGGGGAATATTTGGGATAAATTTAACTTTTACTAGGTTTTGAAGGTGGGGAATTGTTGAAACATGTCAAGTATTGTTTGCGGCGGGGATTTTATGAGGAATTAATTCAAAGCGGAGATGTCTCTTGGAAACTGATTTTCAAACCAAACATATTTGGGCATGCGTTGTTTTATGGATTAGGGAAATAATTTGCGGTGGTGTGGAAAAGCGGGCCAATTAAGATAAAAGTAAATGTTTGCCGGCAAATGCTGTCTGGAAGTTTAACTTAAGATAGGAAAATAAATCAGGTCTCTCTGTGTAGGAATCGAAAGATTTGAATGAAGCCCTTTCTGTCTGGTGAACCTAGTTAAACGTGAAAATTCAAATTTGGGGCCCTATAGAGACGATATTCCCCTTCTACTCTGAGCCAAAAGGTGTCCGCTATGTAATTTTACCAAACCCTAAAGCTTCTGATTGAAATGAACAAGTATAAAAGTAAAAGTTGTGATCAATTTTTAAACTGACGAAGAAAATTAAAATCACTTCGTAAAATATCATATCAATCGATATATAAAATACTGTCATAGACGTGAAAAACCTCTATTTTTGTTTCCCAGTTTTCATAACATATATTCGATCAAATTCGCCCAATTTCCAAGCTAGCGTCTTTTTGAAAGAAAGAGTTTGAAGATCATTTGAAACACAATTGTGCCTGTAGGGCCCGAGGGATATTCCATCGGAAGACTGGACAGCTTTCTTAAAGAAGGTTTTGCTTTCAGCGTTTTGAGCAAAAGACCATTAGTATACAGTAATATTTAACTTTATATATCTTTTAACTTTCCGTTCTACAAAAGAAGTACTCATTAACAATACAAAGAAAGTATATTTCAATCAATCAGTGTCAGAATCTTTAATAAAGGCACAGGTGCACTTTATTGAAATCACTGGGGATTTTTTGTTCTCAGAAATATCGTAATCTACATTTTCAGAGTTTCTAGAAACAAGATATTTGGTTTCATTGAATAGTTTCTGTTTACATCAGCTGTTTCTTCGTTTGCTAATGTTTGCTTAAGTTGCACTGTCACAGCTGCTGATAGAATTATCCGGGGTTTCTCCAGCTTGGTTGAGAATAAAGGGGTTACTGATTTCAATATTAGAGTAATCACTTTGATCAGATAGGTTCAAAATGTCGACAACATCAGTTACCTCCTCATTAGAATACGATGGTTGATGAAAACCAGGATCAAGTGTGTCCCAGCCTGATGCCTCGCCATATTCGGGAAGTTCAACCACCTTATACGACTCATTCAATTCCGTATTCCCATCAGTTTCGACGCACGTTTTCTTTGTAAAGTACTTATCCCGCAACGAAAAGTGTTCATATGTTTTTTGATCCAAGCTGATATATCTTTTGTCATCAAATTCGCTCAAAGCAACTTTGTTGACACAAGCAGTTTGTATTTGGTGTTTGTCGGTGTTAAACTTGATGTTTGCCACTCACTAGATCAACGGTTTCTAACGTCTTCTTGAATATCTCAGGTTTCAATTTGGCTCGGGCGAAATTTTTGGTTCCTTTTGAGACAATTTTACTTGTCCGTAAGCGGCGAGAATAGAGTGCAGTTTTGGCTTAAGGGCGCAAAGTTATAGAAGTCCATGTCGTTATAGAAGTCTTTGGTTTTCAGCTTGTAAATCAAAAACAGTCTGTATCTGAGTACAGCAGAACACTCGGTTTGTTTTTATATTACATAGTTGTACTTCAACATGAAGAGCTTCGGAAGCTCCAAAATGCCAGCAGTAGTTTGTTTATTTCGGATATGGGAATACAACTTTAGGAGAATTGATTTATTCTTTTCAGGGGCATATTTGGGATAAATTTAACTTTTACTGGGTTTTGAAAGCGGGGAATTGTTAAAACATGTCAAATATTGTTTACAGTGGGGATTTTATGAGGAATTAATTCAAAGCGGAGATGTCTCTGGGAAACTGATTTCCAAAAAAAACAATTGGGCATGCGGTGCTTTATGGATTTGGGAAAAAATTTGCAGTGGTATGGAAAAGCGGGCCAATTAAGATAAAAGTAAATTTATGCCGGCAAACGCTGTCAGGAAGTTTAAACTTTAGAGAGTAATAAGAATCAGGTCTCTTTGTGTAGGAATCGATCGGTTTGTTGATAAAAGATTGGAATGAAATCCTTTCTGTCTGGTGGTCCTAGTTAAAAGTGAAAACTCAAATTTGGGGCCCTATAGAGACAAAATTCCCCTTCTACTCTGAACCAAAAGTTGTCCGCCATAAAATTTAACAAAACGCTAAAGCTTCTGATTGAAATGAACAAGTATAAAAGTAAAAGATGCGTTTCAATTTTTAAACGGACGAAGAAAAATAAAATAACTTCGTAAAATATCATATCAATCGATATATAAAATACTCTCATAGATTTGAAAAACCTCTATTAATGTTTCCCAGTTTTCGAAACATACTTATCACAAAAAATACGTCAACCCTCTATTTAGTTATCCGACCGTAGTTTCTGGTAAAATATTCGATCAAATCCGTCCATTTTCAAGCAAGCGTTTTTATAAAAGAACGAGTTTGAAGATCATTTGAAACACAATTGTTCCTGTAGAGCCCGAGGGTTATACCATCGGAAGAATGGACAGCTTTCCTAAAGTAGCTTTTTTAACAAAAGACCATTAGTAATATTTTTGTATATCTTTTAACTTTTCGTTCTATAAAAGAAGTACTTATTTAAAATTCAAAGAAAGTATATTTCAATCAATAGTGTCAGAATCTTCAATAAAGGCACAGGTGCGTTTTATTGAAATCACTGGGGATTCTTCGTTCTCAGAAAGAGCTTAATCTACATTTTCAGAGTTTCTAGAAACAAGATTTTTGCTTTCATTGAATAGTTTCTGTTTACATCAGCTGTTTTTCTCAGTTTGCTAATGTTTGCTTAAGTTGCACTATCACAGCTGCTGGTAAAATTATCGGGGCTTTCCTCAGCTTCTTTGAGAATGAAGGGGTTACTGATTTCATTAGAGTCATCACTTTCACCAGATGGTCGACAACATCATTTAACTCCTCATTAGAATAAGATGGTTGATGAAAGCCAGGATCAGGTGTCTCCCAGCCCATGTCTTGCCACTTTCTTAAAGAAGGTTTTCTTTCAGCGTTTTCAACAAAAGACCATTAGTATACTGTAAAAATTTACTTTGTATATCTAACTTTCCGTTCTATAAAAGAAGTACACATTAACAATACAAAGAAAGTATTTTTCAATCAATCAGAGTCAGAATCCTCAATAAAGGCACAGGTGAGTTTCATTGAAATCACTGGGGATTCTTCGTTCTCAGAAAGAGCTTAATGTGAGTTTCTAGAAACAAGATTCTTGCCTCCATTGAATAGTTTCTGTTTACATCAGCTGCTTTCTTTCTTCGTTTGCTAATGCTTGCTTTAGTTGCAGTATCACAGCTGCTGGTGGAATTATCCGGGCTTTCCCCAGCTTCGTTGAGAATAAAGGGGTTAATGATTTCAATATTAGAGTCATCACTTTGATCAGATAGGGTCAAAAGGTCGACAACATCATTTAACTCCTCATTAGAATAAGATAGTTGAAAACCAGGATCAGGTGTGTACCAGCCCGATGCATCGCCATATTCGGGAAGTTCAACCACACTATACGGCTCATTCAATTCCGTATACCAATCAGTTTCGACGCACATTTTCTTTGTTAAGTACTTATCCCCCAACGAAATGTGTTCAAACGTTTTTTGATCCGAGCTGATATATCTTTTGTCATCATATTCGCTCAGCGCAATTTTATTGACACAACCAGTTTGTAATTGGTGTTTGTCGGTGTTAAACTTGATGTTTGCCACTCACTAGATCACCGGTTTCTAACGTCTTCTTGAAAATCTCAGGTTTCAATTTGGCTCTGGCAAAATTTTTGGTTCCTTTTCAGACAATTTTACTTGTCCGTAAGCGGCGAGAATAGAGTGCAGTCTTGGTTTAAGGGCACCGTTATAGAATTCCAAGTCGTTACAGAAGTTTTTGGTTTTCAGCTTGTAAATCAAAAAGAGTGTATCTGAATACAGCAGAACAATCGGTTTGTTTTTATATTACATAGTGGAACTCCATCAAGAAGAGCGTCGGAAGCTCTAAAATGCAGGCACCAGCAATTGTTGGTTTGTTATACATGATAGACTGCTTTTTCTTAGTGATCACAAACAAGTTTTTGTCTATGGTCAAGGAAATATTGCCTTCGGAAGTTGCTTTCAGAAGTTCCTCTTCCGTTCTGACATATTAAACTGAAACTCTGTCAACTTTCACAAAACTTTCCAAAGCTCAAATTTGACGTTAGTTTGAAGAGATCTTGATCAAACATGGTGGATGATTCCTGTCGTTTTTGCGTGTCGAGTGCAATGTAGCTAGAAAGGCATTTCAATTGTGGGAAATTTACAGCCTGATGAACCTTGGTAATTTTGATGCCGTTGTTGAAGAAATTTAGGTTACGGTAGTGAACCACATAGTTTTTCTTGAGGTAAAAGGTCTGTCTCATCTTATTGGTTTTTGTTGCAGTCAATTTATGGGTGTTTTTTAGAGAAGTTTGAAAAACACTCAATTCTAGGAGATCAATTGGTTCCTTGTCTGGTACAAGTGGATAGTCTGCATGTTTATCATGTAGTTTGTCAGGGTACTCCAAATCGACTTCAACCAGGAAACCAATATCCCCCTTATTTTCAGTTCATAATATTTCACCCAATGAAATGACTTCAACGAGCACAACGAGTGGCAATGGGTAGTGGAATATGATGCCACCATAAAGATTATTCGCATCACTGTAGATTATTGATGAAACACCTTTCGACTGATCAAATTCCGGCAACATGCTGTTGTTGACAAGCTCTGGTCACCGTCATGTGAAGTATTTAAGATTCAGTTAGTAGCTCAAGTTCTGCTTCACAAACGTTTAAGCAGGCACTTCCTGAAAAATTTGTGATTTGAGGCCGTATAGAATTGGGAACAGTCCAATCTGTATGTGTTATAGCTCACGGTGTAGCTCCTCAAACCAGCATGCTAACTGGAGAACATCTCCTGTGAATTAAGTTCGCGGAGCTCTTGGAGGCCTTTAGAGTTGAGCTCGAAAACATTATTCAACTGAATGAGTTCTTAATTGAGGTCATTTTTGTTGTTCTTTAAACTGTTCTCCCGGTTTTTTAGACTTGGAAGGGAAAGGTCACCCAGCTTACTGAATGAGTCAACGTATGAGTAAGCAAAGTCTCCTTCCTTCATCAACAGTTTTTGCTCATCGTCTGTATTGCCCCTATAGAAATTGTCTAGGAGAGAAAATTTTGTGTCGGTTAAACTTTGAACCAGTTTATCTAAGCTAAAAAGGCGTGAATTTGGAACTGTCAATAAAGCGAAGGTACTCTTCACTGCAACTTCATCTTGAATGCAATTTCGTGTTTCGATGAAAAAGCCAAAATTGAGAGAAATAAACTTCATCATTGATTGGTATAACTTCAATTTTTGTTGAGGCTGACTGATTTTTGTCGAGGCTGAGTGTGAAGACTTAATAATATGATGTAAGTCATAGTTCATCATATTGTGGGTGATCACTGACTGTAGTTTAACGATCTTCATTTTAGATTGCACTCGCTATGCGCGTAACCCATGAAATGCCCGTTGAAGCGGCAGTAGTCTATTACCTTTTCGTTATCGGAGATAATGTTCTAATGCAGAAGTGCTTCAAAAAGCTGGCTCAATTTTGTCCGTTGCAACTGGTACAACCAGCGATTCCAGATCCAGGTATAACACAAACATTGAAAACCTTTTAGCTGCATAGTTCTCGAACTTTTGAATATTTTTGTCGAGTGTGGGCATGGTTATTTGTACTGAATCGTTTTCCAGACCTACTTTTCGATGGGAAATGAGTACCAGTGCCGATGAACATACATAAAACCAATTCCGACACTGCTCGTTCTTATCACGATACTCCCTTCCTTCGACTTTTGCTAGAAGTTTCATTAATTTGATAATGAGTCCGTTGTAGTAGATCTGTTCGTTCGCTAGGAGCAACAAGTCCAGAACAGAAGGAAATGGTTTTCCTTTTACAACCTCAGGAACAGTAGCTGTTTCTTGTCGTACCTTAAGCAAAACTTTTTCAAACGGTTTTCAGTGGGTACTATCAACCATTTTTTTGATATTAGATAAACATTCATGTGTTTTTCTGCTTCGAAATGCTAATTTTTAGTAGTCAGTGTTGTAAATGAAAAATTTTATTACCTGAACACATTGACTTGAATTTCCTTGAGATCCCTTTTTATAAACTATGTGGTACCTAGCTGTATAGCAATACAGAAAGCAGTTACCATCGCTTCCATTGTGTATGTTTAGCTAATTCGAATCTCTTCTCAACGAATGTCCTTCATGAAACTGCATGTAGCCTCTACTGCGCACTGCAACGCATCTAGCTGGTTTCAGGGTAACCTTGTCTATAGAGATCAACTGCCAGCCACTTCCATAGCTTGAGATTACAAGCTTAGACACTATGGTGTCAATGAGATTCATAGCTTTCACATGAAATCCCAGAATGATATAGTCATTGTTTCTGTGTTGAAGGTCCTCTGAAGGCTTCTGAAGCGTCCTTTCAACGTTTAACTGAAGCTTTTGGGGGAATTTGTGTGTGTGTGTGTGTTTGGATAACTCTTGACAATTTATCAAGCTTTCTGGACACGTATTCAATTATGTCCAACTCTTACTCCTCCGGTTGAAACTCGTAGCAGTTTACACCACCGCTGATTGAACTGAGTTGGTCTTGACAAGTCAATCTCATCTTCTTCCAAGTCCAATAATGGCAGGCCATGCTCGTTAGCATGCTCCGCATAGTCCAGCTTTGTTTGAAAACATACCCAACAAAAGTAACACACTTTTAAAAGTCAGCTACTGAGAAACATGAAAGCTTGCGCAGCGTCGGCAAGCTTAGTGCTTTCTCAGAGCAATGGAAACATCAAAACGTTGGTACATCTGGAAATATATTAAGGATGTTCCTCAGATGCTTATTAAGAGACCGCCGATTGCAGACTTGTGTTCAACAGTGTGGGCATTGTATCGCCATGTTGAGGCAAGTTACTCGTTAGATCTTGAATGCTTTTTTAAACTCGTGAAAACTTCAACAAATGAAATTCAGATAAATTGCAATATTGATTAGGTTTGGATTAGGTTTGGATAAAATGGTTGAGAGAAATCAAAATGTTTGTAGGGTCAATTAGACAAACATTTTCCAGAAAATCAGAGGAGTGATGGAAATCAATTTAATTGTTTTGTATGAGAAATGATTTTGAGAGTTTTATTTCAGTTATAGCTTGAAGAATTTACCAAATTCAAACTGAAAAACAAAAAAAAATAACTGAGCACGGATGTGAAAAACAGTGTATGGAATTTCAAGCACGCCCGCCTCAAAAGTTCAGAGCTGGGTAATTGAAGTTCAAGTTCAGAATAGAGAACTAACATTTGCCTCGCGCAAATATAATAGTGTACAACTTTCAAACTGTAAGTGTTGTTTGGTAAATAGACACTTACCAAAGTTTAACGTGAAAATCTTATCAGTCTGGGGATTGTTCGTTCTCAGAAAGAACTTAATTCTTTCTTCGTTTGCTAAAGTTTAGTTAAGTTGAACTATCACAGCTGCTGGTAGAATTATCCGCGCTTTCCCCAGCTTCCTTGAGAATAAAGGCGTTATTGATTTCATTATTAGAGTCATCACTTTGAACAGTTAGGTTCAAAAGGTCGACAACATCATTTACCTCATTAGAATACGATGGTTGATGAAAACCAGGATCAGATGTCTCCCAGCCCGATGTCTCGCCACTTTCGGGAAATCCGACTACATTATACTGTTCATTCAATTCCGTATCCCACTCAGTCTTGACGCACATTTTCTTCGTAATGTACTCATCTCTCAACGACAAGTGTACCAATGTGTTTCGATCCAAGCTTATAAATCCTTTAAGGGATGAATTGGTTCCTTGTCTGGTACAAGTGGATAGTCTGCATGTTTATCATGCAGTTTGTCAGCGTACTCCAAATCAACTTCAACCAGGAAACCAATATCCCCCTTATTTTCAGTTCATAAAATTTCACCCAAATAAACGACTTCAACGAGCACAAAATCCTTGAGTGGCAATGGGTAGTGGAACATGATTCCACCAGATTATTTGCATCAATGTAGATTATTGGTAAAACATCTTTCGCTTGATCAAATCCCGGCAACATGCTGTTGTTGACAACCTCTGGTCTTGAGCTGAAGACAGATGACAGCCCTCCACGCATCATCCTCGCCTTCATGTGAACTAACTAAGAATCAGTTAGTAGCTCAAGTTCTGGTTCACATACGTTTTAGCAGGCACTTCTTGAAAAATTTGAGGACGTATAGAATTGGGAACAATGCAATCCGTATGTGTTATAGGGAAAGATCATCCAGCTTACTGAATGAGTCAACGTATGAGTAAGGAAAGTCTCCTTTCTTCATTAACAGTTTTCGCTCCTCGTCTGTATTGCCCCGATAGAAATTGTCTAGGAGAGAAAATTTTGTGTCGGTTAAACTTTGAACCAGTTTATCTAAGCTAAAAAGGCGTGAATTTGGAACTGTCAATAAAGCGAAGGTGATCTTCACTGCAACTTCATCTTGGTTGCAATTTCGTGTTTGGATGAAAAAGCCAAAATTGAGTGCTCTAAACTTCATCATTGATTGGTATAACTTCAATTTTTGTTGAGGCTGACTGATTTTTGTCGAGGCTGAGTGTAAAGACTTAATAATATGATGTAGGTCATAGTTCATCATATTGTGGTCAATCACTGAGTGTAATTTAACGATCTTCATTTTAGATTGCACTCGCTAAGCGCGTAACCCATGAATTGCCCGTTGAAGCGGCAGTATATTACCTTTTCGTTATCATTGTTGAAATCAACATTAGAAATCCAACACTTTGACTTGTCTTTTGGAGGTGCTGTCCCAAGAAAACATGAGAGTTTCCGCTTTTGCTGATAGAAATGTTTTGCAAGTTTCTCTATTTTATAGCAAAGCGTTCCATACAATCGGGTCCAGTGTATATATATCAAAAAGCAGGGACTCAGGGTTATCACTCTCAACAAAAACCATGCAGTAACTGCATGGGAGATAACGTTCTAATGCAGAAGTGCTTGAAAAAGCTGGCTCAATTTTGTCCGTTGCAACTGGCACAACCAGCGATTCCAGATCCAGGTACAACGCAAACATTGAAAACCACTTAGCTGCATAGTTCTCGAACTTTTGAATATTTTTGTCGAGTGTGGGCATGGTTATTTGTACTGAATCGTTTTCCAGACCTACTTTTCGATGGGAAATGAGTACCAGCGCCGATGAACATACATAAAAACAATTCCGGCACTGCTCGTTCTTATCACGATACTCCCTTCCTTCGACTTTTGCTAGAAGTTTCATTAATTTGATAATGAGTCCGTTGTAGTAGATCTGTTCGTTCGCTAGGAGCAACAAGTCCAGAACAGAAGGAAATGGTTTTCCTTTTACAACCTCAGGGGCAGTAGCTGTTTCTTGTCGTACCTTAAGCAAAATTTTTTGAAACAGTTTTCAGGGGGTACTATCAACCATTTTTTTGATATTAGATAAACATTCATGTGTTTTTTCTGTTTCGAAATGCTAATTTTTAGTAGTCAGTGTTGTAAATGAAAAATTTTATCACCTGAACACATTGACTTGAATTTCCTTGAGATCCCTTTTTATAAACTATGTGGTATCCAGCTGTATAGCAATACATAAAGCAGTTACCATCGCTTCCATTGTGTATGTTTAGCTAATTCGAATCTCTTCTCAACGAATGTCCTTCATGAAACTGCATGTAGCCGCTACTGCGCACTGCAACGCATCTAGCTGGTTTCAGGGTAACCTTGTCTATAGAGATCAACTGCCAGCCACTTCCATAGCTTGAGATTACAAGCTTAGACACTATGTTGTCAATGATTCATAGCTTTCACATGAAATCCCAGAATGATATAGTCATTGTTTCTGTGTTGAAGATCAGGCTAACCTTTTCAGTTTCTTCCTCTGAAGGCTTCTGAAGCGTCCTTTCAACGTTTAACTGAAGCTTTTGGGGGAATTTGTGTGTGTGTGTGTGTGTGTGTGTTTGGATAACTCTTGACAATTTATCAAGCTTTCTGGACACGTATTCAATTATGTCCAACTCTTACTCCTCCGGTTGAAACTCGTAGCAGTTTACACCACCGCTGATTGAATTGAGTTGGTCTTGACAAGTCAATCTCATCTTCTTCCAAGTCCAATAATGGCAGGCCATGCTCGTTAGCATGCTCCGCATAGTCCAGCTTTGTTTGAAAACATACCCAACAAGTGTAACACACTTTTAAAAGTCAGCTACTGAGAAACATGAAAGCTTGCGCAGCGTCGGCAAGCTTAGTGCTTTCTCAGAGCAATGGAAACAGCAAAACGTTGGTACATCTGGAAATATATTAAGGATGTTCTTCAGATGCTTATTAAGAGACCGCCGATTGCAGACTTGTGTTCAACAGTGTGGGCATTGTATCGCCATGTTGAGGCAAGTTACTCGTTAGATCTTGAATGCTTTTTTAAACTCGTGAAAACTTCAACAAATGAAATTCAGATAAATTGCAATATTGATTAGGTTTGGATTAGGTTTGGATAAAATGGTTGAGAGAAATCAAAATGTTTGTAGGGTCAATTAGACAAACATTTTCCAGAAAATCAGAGGAGTGATGGAAATCAATTTAATTGTTTTGTATGTTGTAAATGATTTTGAGAGTTTGTTTCAGTTATAGCTTGAAGAATTTACCAACTTCAAAGAATAAAACTGAAACAGAAAAACAGTGTATGGAATTTCAAGCACGCCCGCCTCAAAAGTTCAGAGCTGCGTAATTGAAGTCCAAGTTCAGAATAGAGAACTAAAATTTGCCTCGCGCAAATATTATAGTGTACAACTTTCAAACTGTAAGTGTTGTTTGGTAAATAGACACTTACCAAAGTTTAAGGTGAAAATCCTATCCGTCTGGGGATTCTTCCTTCTCAGAAAGAACTTAATTCTTTCTTCGTTTGCTAAAGTTTACTTAAGTTGAACTATCACAGCTGCTGGTAGAATTATCCGCGCTTTCCCCAGCTTCCTTCAGAATAAAGGCGTTATTGATTTCATTATTAGAGTCATCACTTTGAACAGATAGGTTCAAAAGGTCGACAACATCATTTAACTCCTCATTAAAATACGATGGTTGATGAAAGTCAGGATCAGGAGTGTCCCAGCCTGATTTCTCGCCATATTCGGTAAGTTCAACCACACTGTACGACTCATTCAATTCCGTATTCCAATCAGTTTTGACGCACATTTTATTTGTAAAGTACTTATCCCTCAACGAAAACTGTTCAAATGTTTTTTGATCCGAGCTAATATATCTTTTGTCATCAAATTCGCTCAGCGCAACTTTGTTGACACAAGCAGTTTGTAATTGGTGTTTGTCGGTGTTAAACTTGATGTTTGCCACTCTCACTAGATCACCGGTTTCTAACGTCTTTTTGAATATCTCAGGTTTCAAATTGGATCGGGCAAATTTTTCGGTTCCTTTTCAGACATTTTTATTTGCCCGTAAGCAACGAGAATAGAGTGCAGCAGTTTTGGTTTAAGGGCACCGTTATAGAATTCCAAGTCGTTACAGAAGTTTTTGGTTTTCAGCTTGTAAATCAAAAAGAGTGTATCTGAATACAGCAGAACAATCGGTTTGTTTTTATATTACATAGTGGAACTCCATCAAGAGAGCTTTGGAAGCTGTAAAAGGCAGGCACCAGCAACTGTTGGTTTGTTTTACATGATAGGCTGCTTTTTCTTAGTGATCACAGTCAATTTTTTGTCTATGGTTAATGAAATATTGCCTTCGGAAGTTGCCTTCAGAAGTTCCTATTCTGTTCTGACAAACTAAACTGAAACTCGGTTTCGCAAATTTTCCAAAGCTCAGATTTGACGTTAGTGTAGAGATCTTGATCAAACTTGGTGGACGCTTGTCGTTTTTGCGTGTCGAGTGCAATGTAGCTTGAAAGGCACTTCAATTTTTGGAATTTTACAGCTTATAGAACCTTGGTATTTTTGATGCCGTTCTTAAAGAAGAAATTCAGGTTACGGTAGTGAACATAGTTTTTAATGAGGTGGAAGGTCTGTCTCATATTATTGGTTTTTGTTGCAGTCAATTTAAGGTTGTTTTTAAGAGAAGTTTGAAACACACTCAATTCTAGGGGATCAATTGGTTCCTTGTCTGGTACAAGTGAATAGTCTGCATGTTTATCATGTAGTTTGTCAGGGTACTCCAAGCCGACTTCAACCAGGAAACCAAAATCCCCCTCATCTTCAGTTTATAATATTTCACCCAATGAAATGAATTCAACGAGCAATAAAAAATCATTCAGTGGCAATGGGTAGTGGAGCATACTGCCACTATAAAGATTATTCGCATCAATGTAGATTATTGCTGAAACATCTTTCGACTTATCAAATTCCGGCAACATGGTGTTGTTGACAACCTCTGGTCTTGAGCTGAACACAGATTGCAGCCCTCCACGCATCATCCTCGCCTTCATGTGAAGTAACTAAGAATCAGTTAGTAGCTCAAGTTCTGGTTCACATACGTTTTAGCAGGCACTTCTTGAAAAATTTGAGGACGTATAGAATTGGGAACAATGCAATCCGTATGTGTTATAGCACACGGACTGTTGCTCCTAAAACCAGCATGCTAACTGGAGAACATCTCCTGTGAATTAAGTTCGAGGAGCTCTTTGAGGCTTTTACAGTTGAGCTCGAAAATATTATTCAACTGAATGGGTCCTTCATTGGTGTCAATATTGTTGTCTTTTAAACTGTTCTCCCGGTTTTTTAGACTTGGAAGGGAAAGATCATCCAGCTTACTGAATGAGTCAACGTATGAGTAAGGAAAGTCTCCTTTCTTCATTAACAGTTTTCGCTCCTCGTCTGTATTGCCCCGATAGAAATTGTCTAGGAGAGAAAATTTTGTGTCGGTTAAACTTTGAACCAGTTTATCTAAGCTAAAAAGGCGTGAATTTGGAACTGTCAATAAAGCGAAGGTGATCTTCACTGCAACTTCATCTTGGTTGCAATTTCGTGTTTGGATGAAAAAGCCAAAATTGAGTGCTCTAAACTTCATCATTGATTGGTATAACTTCAATTTTTGTTGAGGCTGACTGATTTTTGTCGAGGCTGAGTGTAAAGACTTAATAATATGATGTAAGTCATAGTTCATCATATTGTGGGCGATCACTGAGTGTAATTTAACGTTCTTCATTTTAGATTGCACTCATGCGCGTAACCCATGAATTGCCCGTTGAAGCGGCAGAAGTTTATTACCTTTTCGTTATCATTGTTGAAATCAACATTAGAAATCCAACATTTTGATGTGTCTTTTGGAGGTGCTGTCCCAAGAAAACATGAGAGTTTCCGCTTTTGCTGATAGAAATGTTTTGCAAGTTTCTCTATTTTTATAGCAAAGCGTTCCATACAATCGGGTCCAGTGTATATATATCAAAAAGCAGGGACTCAGGGTTATCACTCTCAACAACAATCATGCAGTAACTGCATGGGAGATGTTGTTCTAATGCAGAAGTGCTTGAAAAAGCTGGCTCATTTTTGTCCGTTGCAACTGGCACAGCCTGCAATTCCAGATCCAGGTAAAACACAAATATTGAAAACCACCTAGCTGCATAGTTCTCGGAACTTTTGATTATTTTTGTCGAGTGTGGGCATTGTTATTTGTACTGAATCGTTTTCCAGACATGCCTTTTGAGAAATTTTATGAGAAATGAGTACCTGTGCTGATGAACATACATTAAAACAATTCCGACACTCCTCGTTCCTATCACGATACTCCTTTCCTTTGACTTCCGCGAGAAGTTTCATTAATTTGACAATAAGTCCGTTGTGGTAGATCTGTTCGTTCTCTAGGAGCAGCAAGTCCAGAGCAAAAGGAACTGGTTTTCAGGGGGGATTATCAACCTATTTTTTGATATTAGATAATGGAGTTCTTCAAAAAATTTAAGTGTTTTTTCCTTCGAAAGGCTAATTTTTAGTAGTCAAAAGTGTTGTAAATGAAAAAATTTTTTTACCTGAACACATTGGCTTGAATTTCCTTGAGATCCCTTTTTATAAACTATGTGGTATCCAGCTGTATAGCAATACAGAAAGCAGTTACCATCGCTTCCATTGTCTATGTTTAGCTAATTCGAATCCTTTCTCAACGAATGTTCTTCATGAACGGGCATGTAGATTTTATTGCTTGCAATTGGCGCTATAATTCAAAGTTAGGTCAGGGAAAAGCTAAGGGAATTCATTCAAGATCTAACCATGAACGCCCACGTTAACAATGTTTATATAATTTCAAGGCTTTAGGGGTTCATATTTAGAACTGAAACTTAAAACTTGTTAAAACTGAACAAGTTACCGATATGTTACTACAGAGCAGGGGCGTGAGTTGTATGGATTTTATTTCCCGCGACAAATCTCAGCTGAGAAACAAATCTGGTCAGTTTTTGAAAACTTTTGCGATATGGTTCTAAATCTGTGCACAAAAAAAAAATTGTTCAAGTTTTGATCACTTACTAAATCATGAAAAAAATTCGCTTTCCTTCTTACAGTTACCTGAAAGCTCAGAATGAAAAATCCAAAATCCTATATCCAGTTTTTGAGGTAAGTTAAAAAAAACTGACGACCCAACTTTGAAAAAAATATGTTAAAAATTGAAAATAACTTCAAAAAAAAAGTTGAAAAAAAAACAATATTTTTGTTTTCAAGAACTAGCAGCAAGGTTTATCGCCTCATCCCTATGTGCACAAGAAAAATCAAGGTAACTATGAGAGAAAATCGAAACAAAAACAAAATTTATAAGTCTGAAATTGGTCTAGCATAATCCAAAAACAGTTTTCTGACAGCTCAGAATGAAAAATCCAAAATCGAATATCCAGTTTTAGAGATAAGTTGAGAAAAATCCTAAAATATGCAATTTTGAAATTTCGTCAAAAAGTGAAGATAACTCCAAAAATTATGAGGATTAAATTTCTCTTTTTCAGAAACTAACAGCATGGTCAATTGTGTCCATTCTCTGCTAAATATTTTATCACCTTTTAAAAAAATTGAAAAAAAAATCGACTTCTCAAGGTTTTGCGCTGTATACCGATATCAGACTAAAACGAAAATTTCGCGAAAAATTTACAATTTCTTGTTCAAATCCAGACTTGGCAAACTATCAACCCCACTACCAGACACGAAACCTTTAGTGCCTCAGGAAATCTGAAGCTGTTACATACAATTCAATTCGAAACTTTTGAAAAACGCGGAGGTAAACAAAACTTTATACAGATTTTTGAAAAACATTGCGGTTGAATTAAAGTAATTTTTGCCTCAACTGTTCTGGCTGTCCTCAATACTTCGGTCCTCAGCAGCAATAAGAAAAGACGCAGCGTTTGACGAATCAACTTTTCTTTTTAATCATTTTTGTCTAATGTTGAAAATGTTTCAACTGTTTTTTTTAAAGAATGAAATCTCAAACAATTTAGTTTTAATTAAAACAACAGCAAAAAACATGGGTTGAGAAAATTGAAAAAGAAATTTTGTAACAGTCTTAGCAATAAAATTTAAAAACAACAGCTAAGAAATTGGGCTGGGATAAGTGAACCAGAAATTATTTACAAGCTTTTTAAGTGTTGCAATTTTCGATTAGTTACAAGAAAGTTAGAGATTATGAAAAGTTCTCTCGCACTTGTTGAATTTCTCCTCTTTCTCCGACCGTTGAATACACCTGGAGTTTCTTTGTTAAGTGGAGTCTTCTCAGGTTCTGTTGTTGTTTCGCTCTCTTCTGACGTTTTCTACTGTGTTTCAAAAACCGGCCCCGTACGGTTGTCCAAAAGAGCACTCTCACTTTGCTGATCGCTGATTTGTTTGTCCCACAATTTTGAGAGAAGTGACGTACTGCTCTCAACTGATGATACTGTGGACTAGGATCTCTCAACGGTGTTGCACGTGGAGTTCGCTGAAAAGGTGATTCAGGTGATCGTGCTAGACCCCAGAGATCAGCCAAGTTGTCGCAAGCTTATACTGCACCGAGTTGATTTTCAAAGAATGGGTACCATATCGTAATCATATTTCTTTCACGTTCTCAGGTACATCAGGAATATTGTATGATGAGAGATTATCCGTGATTTTAAATGGAGGAATAATGCCTCCAGAAGTAAAAATTGTGCCTCCGTGTGGGTCTGTTGTTGATTTTTCGGGTAACTTGGCCATGAATTTAGCAAATATTTTCGGGAGCGAGCAATGGAGTGAGTGCATTCCATTCAACTTTTGTCGTTGTACCGCTTCTGTTGGACAACTACTATGAGGTTCTCATGATACGTTTGATACACCAGTGTTCTTTCCCAAAAATTTTTACCTTCTGTGAGGACAATGACAATTTTTCTAGTTTTTGATAGATTAGTTTTAAACAAAGGTTGTAAAGTAAAACGGCAAGTTTAAATTTTTCTTAAATTCACTAGCGACGCAAAAGTTGAAAAATAAAAAAAATATATTTGAGTGAACAAAATCCAAACAAAATGGCAAATTTTATGGATGCATGTAAGCGCAATGGTTGATTTTAAATTGTTTCTAAAACGTATAGATTTTCAAGAAAGTATAAGAGTTTTATTTAATAGCTCCACTCCTAAATAAAATCTACTTACACACTCCAGGTCAAATAATTCTGCCTTATAATAAAGTTTAATCAATTCAACAAACGTGAAAATATGGGTTTCAGGCTTTCTTTTCAACCTAGAATATAACACGGAATGCACTGACAATCTCGTTGCTTGTTGGAAATATTAGAGAGAAAATTGTGTTTGACACATGGCGGTTTGCAATTACTGTTTCTGTTCGCTACACAAGTAGCTAAAAATGCAGTTACCATGTAGCTAAACGTTATATTTTACACATTATTCTTATCAGTTGAAGAAGTCTATTTATAGCATGTGTGTGTGTGCGTTCAAATTTGGTTTCCAGAAAAAATTCATTGGTATTTCATTTTCAAAGGAAAACAGTTTGACACAATGAGTTCTAAAAAGAATTTTACAATGCCATTTACAGCTGAGAAAGACGCTGAGTTTGGAGACGCCCAATTTGACGTTTCTCAAATTGGAAAACGTTTGGTCAGAGCAAGTCTTTGGTCTAAAAAACTGGAAGTTATGTCTGTTATAAAAATTACACAAAGAAACTGAACATGACCATGAATTTCAACAAAAAATGACACTGACTTCCAGAGTTTGAAAAATTGATTAAAAAATCACAAAGATTCGATCCACTGCTAAAAATTCAAATGATACTGACATAACAAGTAAAGCACCGCCAGCAGAGAAACCAAAGTTAAAGCAAAAAGACGACCAGCACGAAATATTTGAATAAAAGAATCATGTTGACAAAAAGGTTGAGCTACTTTGAGCATTTTCAAAAGAATTTCAGGCTTTTCGTTTCAGAAGAGAAACCATATTCAATGTTTGCCAGAAATCACGCTGATTGCGTGCATTTTGAAAACGGCTTTTGTGAAGTGTTAAACTCTAACCATTATTGTGTTGTTTGATGTGTCTGATGTTTATAAGTTCATTATCAAAAATTTATTTTCGAAAGTGACTACAGCGGATACAACTGGAGAGACTTTCGAAAAACTCAAACCAGGTGTGGAACACAAAGATTCAGCACCTCCGACAAAAGGAGAAGCAACCGCCATTCGGAATCGCTTACCAAATTTGAACAATGCCATAGCCATGATCAAAAATTGCCACCAAAATGGAACTGCTGCTTAGAAATCTCTGGATAATGCTGAGAAAACATTGAATCAGCAATTACAAACTGACTGGTCATCAACGGAAACAACGGAGGTTTGAAAACATTTTGTATGGTCCTCATTCTGGTGCTTTTTGCCAAATAATGGAATTTTTTGTGACTTGCTATGAGAAATTAGATATTTAAAATGTTTTTTGCGTACGCTTAGTTTTTGAAAAATAAAGTTTTGAAAAAACATTTTTATCAAATCATGGTAGTAGTCTAAGAATATCATATGAAGCGCAAAACGAGGCAAATCAACGTCACTCATTTTAAAAACACCTTGTTCACTAAAAAATGAGCAATATAGATACAATACAAACCACAAAGAATTGAGTTTTTTTGTATCGGCTGATTTCTCATAGTTCATACACTTTGTGAATATCAACGGATAAAGAAAGTCTCACGTGAAACTGTTTATATGAGAAAAAGCTTTGTCCCAAGTGATCTGCGAAAATGTACTTCTGATTTCTCTTTCAGAAGTAGAAATGAATGCGTTCCAATTGAATCTGAAGTTGATACATTAATTATGATGAAATTTATTCAAGAGTTTTAGAGGAAAATCATCAGAAGCAAAAACTAATAAATTTGTATTTCAACCGTTGACACCTCTGAATGACAACTCTTCGTCCATCAATTAGGCAGAACATGATTTTCTGAAACCGGCCGAGCAGAATTGATATAAATCAAGCTGGCTTTCTCACCAATGACAAAAATTTCGATGTTATTAGGCAAAGCAGGTGAAAATTTGAGCTCAAAAGAAATTGAACAATTTCTGGTTGAGTAAAGCCAAAATGCGACGCCTGCTTGTTGCTGGTCAAATCGAAAAACATAAAAAATGATTTGGGTGGTCTGTTAGACTTATTCAATTCCCATTGTCAATATAAGCTAAGTCGGACATTCTATTGAAATAAAGACGTTCATCATCGGTGGTTGAAATGAGGATATCAGCAACTGGGAGAGCATTACGATGAATGCAAATTTGCTCAAGATCGAAATTTCGATAGTGGAAAGGGATCAGCAAGTTGCTTCCCAGGAAAGCTTCGTTTGCATTCAAACAAATAGCAAGTCTTCCAATGGGTTCTCTCCCAAAAATGTCCTCTCGTTTCCAGCTCATCAAACCAGCAGATGGCATTGTTTTTAGTTAGGGCTAAGAAAAGTCTGCAATTGCAGAATCATCATTCAGCGTCATTTTTCGTACGTACAAATTTGCTTCAATTATTTTTTAATTTATATGATTTTGCAGCATCATCAGAAAATATAACAAAACCGTCAAACGAACGTAGAAATAAAATTCGTAACGCCACTCCACTTACAAGATGTCGAACACATGTGGAAAAGTCAACTGCCACTGCCATAAAATGTACACTCAGTAGACTCTTTAGCCATATCTTTCCGTCGAGTTGGCTCAGTTGCTGTAATATTCCCCGGGTCTGCTCCAATGAGTACCCTTGCAAGCCAGGCATGTTTTTCGCATCCTGGTTATGTAAAATCCGGTTTCAATAGAACTTTTGTTCGTATTTTTGGTTAGCATCTAAAATTGTCAACCCGTTCGCGGATACAGTACATCAGAAAACAACGTATGTAACACATTGTTGCAAACATAGGGGCGTCTGCTTTTGTTTTATCTGCTAAAGCCGTAGCATAACATTGCAAGTCAGTGTCAGAGGACTGAACAATTTCGCATTTAACTTCGGGAAAAATTTTTTGAGATCAATGAAATTGTTTTGATCTCCTGCATCGTCAAACACCAACATTGGTCTATTAGGGCTGTAAACCGGCCCCAATTCGTTCAATACCACTTGCTTAAGCTCCAAAGCCGTTGCCTCTTTGTCTATAGTTTCCAGAAAAATAATGCAATGCAGATGCTTGATTGGGGTAGTATGACTCCACTGCTTTATTCCCCAAATTTTGTAGTCCAAATCTGAAAAAAAAAACTAATCAATGTTTTGGTTCAAGCTCATAGACGCTGCCGTTTCTCAACCGTTGTTATGAATTAATGACTCGTAAAAAAAGGTGCTTTTGCATCGCCAACGCATTGATCCTCAATAGTGTTTGTACAAATTAGTATCAAATGTTTCCCGGCGCAAAAATCAGCTAGAAAGTCAACCAAAAAATCCTTGATGTCATTGTTTTGCATCAGTTTCTTTGCAATTGTTTCCATTTTGTACCCAATGTGTTCCTCACCCGTCAGGGATGCCCTTGAAACCAATAAAGTTTGGAATTTCAACGCTGGGAAACGTAATTTTCTCTTATTTTCGACAGACAATTTCAAATTTAACAGAACTTAAATTCTCTGAATGAAAATTTTGGTAAACCAACAGCTCTTTTAATGGTAGCTAACAACTGTGACACAATAACAAAAACTCCTGGCAGAAAACCTAATTGGCCATCCTTGTATGGACGCGATATGACATTGGCTCCAGAGCTATCTCGTTGGCGATCTTCAAAACCACTTAAAGGAGAACGTAAGAAGTTAGCTACCCGTTTGTGATGTGTTCTATTTTAGTTGGAAAATTAATTGCTACGTCTGCAACAAGCCACACTCCGGTAAGATGGATTTCATCATGAAAGAAACTTCTGAAGGCTTCTAATGTGTTTTCTTTGAAAAAGTCCATTGATGCAGTAGAGATAACATGAACAGAAAAATCACCTTCAAAAAGATTGTTCCTCATTATGCTCAGGAGACTCGTATTAGAAGGAGTTAAGGCTGATAAAATTTTTCCTCAATCATTTCTTTGTTTGCGTCAATTAGAGAGTATGTGGGAGGATTTAATGTTGGAATACCAAAATAGTTTCGAAAACTTCATCCGTGAATTGCTGCTTGTAACCATTTCCAAATGTTTCCTCTTTTTTCAAAATTCTCACGAAAACGCCAACGTATAATTTACGCTTTAAAATTGTTTAATTTTCTGCAACTAGTGAGACAAGTTTTGTGACGTCTTTTTTGGTCACTATTGGGTGCTAGTTAAGTTACTCGATTAACACGTGGATTAGTGATGTTCACAAACTGGTTCAATTTATTAATGTAGGGATAAGTCCACTTCTTCTCGAGATATCTGCAAATGATTTTTTTGAGTGAGCGAATGTTTCCTTCTGCAATAGCTGACTCCTTTTCGCTGAAAGTGCTGTATAAAGGAATTCCGCGTTTTTGGCAGAGTTTTTCCCAAGAACTCAGTACCATCATCTACTCAAACTGCTTTTGCTTGTTCAACTTTGATCATTTTTTTGAAGCTGTTTCCTCTTCAGATGCAGACTTTGTTCTTAATGGTTCAACTCGTAAGTACCTTGAAAAGCAATCAACAGCAACCAGAAGATACTTCACGTCACGATTGTACTTTGCAAATTTATCAACATAAGCTCGATCAACCAAATTTCATTCAAGTCCTTAACAAATACCTTCAACCTTGGAAATCTCAGGCGCCTAGCACAATATTTAGTGAGCGATAGTTTTGTTTCCAAATAAATTTTTACTAATCTCAGGTAATTTTGCTCGAATTTTTCCATCGCCAGCTTCCAAAAGATGCTGGACCCTTGGAATAGAAGTTATCAAGTAGATTGACATCTTTAGTAGCGAGCCCAATTTTGTCTTAAGTCTTTTAATCTGTCGATTCGATAGTTTTGACTTTTTTGGTCTTTTGATTTTGATTCCGAGGATTTACTTTGAATGGTTGTGCTTTGTCGACTTTGTTTTGTTGTTGCTGCGCTCGTTCTCTTTGACTTGACTCAAATACATCTTATTCTTCGCTGTAAACTTGTTTCACAACTTTTTTGGCATGAGTGTTTGATACTAAGTGTGGAGGGATTTAGAGCTCAAATTTGTGTACAAATTTAAACCAATTGATTCGTCGGTTGCTGTAAATTGTACATAAATTCTGTTACTTTGACACCCAAAGGCTCATCTCTAATATGAAATATGAAGAAAACCACTCGGCTCAGCAATGGAAACCGTTTCTGAACTGAAAAAATTGTTGAGAACGATTTCAGCTCTTTGACTTGTGTTTGTTTCCATTACCTCTATTTTTGCCATTATCGAATCAAAAGCTGATATTTTGTTTTTTGACTTCTGGCTCAATTTCGCATCAAAATGCTTCAAAATGCGCGTTTTTGTTTCGAGCTTAGGTTCTTCTGGGGTAGTTCATTTTCCGTCAAATGTTTTTTTGGTTTCTTCGTTGTAAGAGAACGCTGCGTAGCTTTCTAATGATATATCGGATTTTCTAGAAGTGACTGTGCGTGTGGGTTCTTTCGAAATGAACATCCTTTTTGGTATTTAAATAAATTCTTCAGAGTATATATAAAATTTGCTCTTCAAGTAAATGTAACAGGAGAGAACTACGGTTCTGAGAACTTGTAAGTTTTTTTATAAGCAGGTTAGGTTTGGTTCTCAAACTTGTTTCTTTTGACAGAAATCTACGACAAGAATGTTCTTGGTTTTTGAGTAATTTTTTATCTACTGGAACCTTACCATTGACAACATCTAGAAAACATTCACACAAAATGATAATGAAGCCTTTTGGTGCCACTTTAATAAATTCCATTAGCCTGCTCTCCGACATTTCCAGCATTTGCCTCAGCATACACAGCTCTTTCTGATTTTTTAGGTTTGTAATTCAGCTTATCATGAAGGTAAATAAAAAATTGAAGGGCCAGGTGGTGTGATATTGCACCAAAATCGCATGGAGTCGGATGTTTTTGGATATAAATCAATCAACAAATGAACAAACGTCCGCTTTGTTGCAAGTTCATAGCTATATCTCAAAAAATCTGTGTTGGTGGTGGTAGTGTTTACCGATAAAATTAAGCTGTATGTCTCTAGGTGATTTGAATAAAAAGATGTGTTCAGATCGATTGTTCGAGACCATTTACTTCGTTGAAATAAATCGTCTTTAACGTACATTGCAATTATGTTCCTGTGACGTCCCACTGTTGCAAGTTTTGAGAACACCTTATCATTAAAAATTTGCTCAAGAGTTGTCAAAACTAGCAGACAGATTTCTAGTTGTGAAATGAGATCAAATCCTAAAAACATTGTGAAATAAATGTTTAGTTTACGCTCTATTGCTTGAAATTGGGGCTGTCCACGTTGACGAAAAGAGTAAAATGATTTAAATTTTGAGAGAAAAGTATTCCCTAACAAAATGAAATATAAGTTCCGTTTTTTCACTTCCTGAGGGTCCACAAACTGCCATGAAAAGTCTATCATTAGTTGAAATTATTTTGTTCATAGCTTGGGCTTGTGAAGCGCATATACAACTGTACACGAAAGCAAAGAGAAGCAAAATGTTGATTCCTCACAATCAAGATGGAAAAAAGACGAATTTGTTCAAAGAAACTGCAATACGAAAACTTATGATTGAAACTTGTGTAAAGTAAACAACTTCAGAGCGTGGCAGTCTCGAGTTACAAAACCTCCAAGACTGTCTGTCTTAATTTTTTTCATCGAACACTAAGTCGGTTGTACCTGCACCTACGACGATGTCTATCTGGTCTTCTGAAACACTCATCACTAAAGTTTGTTCAAAAAATGAATTATAAGATTATGTTAGTTAAGTGTTCTCTTCATTATTTTATCAACCAGAAACCATTCAACAGTTGTAAATCTTTATCTTCTTTTATGTAGGTTATTTTGTAGTTCGCTCGATATCCATATTTGCTACCACACTAGACGATTGACTATACGTTTCCTTGTTTGACAACTTCATGTTCTTCAGGTAGGGCTTGATCATCGAGGACCATTTGAACTGCCACTGGATACTTGGGAGTGGGTAGGAGTCTTAGATTCAGCCTTTTAGCTTTTTCTTGTAAAGACATGGTACATTTGAAAGCATTCTAGCAGCGAAAAGTATTTCTTCAGTTTCAATTTTTGCTAAATTTTAAGTTATTTGTTGATTCCTCAGAATTGTTTGTCCTCGACAGTCTACATTTTCTTCTTTCTGAAAAGTGACTGATAGCTGATTATCACTTGCTATTTAACAAAAAACTGTCAAAGAAGATAAATTCGCTCGAAGAACTGAAGGAGTTGCTCTCTCCGCTCGAGAACTCATTGGCTGGTTAAAATATCCAATAGTGGTACAAATGGGCTTTTCTCTGCACAAGGCTTTCTCTCATGTTTGTTTGGTAAAATGAAAATTCTCAGCTGGAGATAAACTTTCCTCAACTGTTGGACATAACAGCGTTTCTAATTTTGTATCTTCATTCTGCAGAAAGTTTTGCAGGGTCTGTGTCTTTTCTTTTCCTTTCCCGTAAAATTTAGCTGATGGGAAAAGAATTTTATTGATGTAAAAATTTGCGACAAAAATCAGTAAGGGTAACTTCCACCTGTCCCAAGATACACATTGTAAGTATCTTGTTACTCAGTTATGTGATTTTCTTTTGCTTGCAGAGTGATTGAAAAGAAACTGGTCGAAGAAATAGGTTTGTGTCCGAATAATCGTTTGAACAAATGGACAGTTCGCTTATAATGAAACCTCACTTTTTGTGACGGAAGCCTTCGAAATCTAAAACACTATTATCCGGTCTCAACATTCCAGCAAACTGAACGTTTAAATATTTTTATAAAGACACAAAAAAGTAAACCAGTCGGGTGAGCAACATACGCGCTTGTAACTGGACGATGTAAACGTATGGGTAACCAGTTCCTTTGTCACTATAATCATGAATGAATCCGGAAGCATCGTGGAGGATTGCATGTAATCGAAGTACTTTATATGACGTCAAATGAGGGTCCAAGGACGAATTGTCTATTCCGATAAGGCCTCCACAAGGTCTCAACTTTAGAGCAACTTCAAGTTTAATATCAGGGTCTAAGTAAAGACATGTCGCATAAAAATAAATAAACCTTTGGCTATATTCCTTATACTCTTCTTTGATTCGAGTATGTATTTCATGAATATTTTTCAAATCAATCGTTGCAATAGTTGTCAGGCTGGTTTTGAAAAACATTGGAAAATGAATATAGTCGTGTCACAACAGCAATTGCAACTCCGTAGCAATTGCGATTAGAGGAACATCAGGCGTTTTTCTGCAGTGAAGGAATCAGTATTCAGAGAATTTCTGAGCTACATTTTTTTCCTGTAATTATCAATTTTTCAAATTTTGCACTATGTATTGAACCTCCCTAATACCATAGTAAAAACGACGTCAACAAAAAATGAATTTTGGATGGTCTTTTACAGCGCAAAATTCATATCAGATATTTTTAGGATCTGATTTTTTCCTGAGAAAAGTTTGGAAAATTTAGAATTTCACTTTATTTTTTTAGGCTTCCGGCCTTTTAGGAAAATTTTCAGTTCTATAGAAAATGAGTTCTTGCCTTTGAGCAAATGAGGAGTGAAATCAAGTTGTTTTAGTTTCACCAGTCAACGCAACACAAACAACGTCTCTCAGACTTGTGAAAATTAAGACATAATTGGCAGATTGCCAGAAAATAGCCGCAAAAGATTCGTAGATCAGTAGTCTACAAAAACAGTAAAAAGACAGACCAAAAAAATTTGTCTTTTCATTGAAGGCTGATCTGTTATATTTTGATTAACAATCTGTATAAGTTATTGCGGCCTCTATTAGCTGTTCTCAAATAACCTTCATTTAGAGTGACACACACCCATTTGACCTTATCTCAATTACCTATCTGAATTAAAGTAAATAAAATTCAATTTCAAAGTGAGGAAGTCATTTTTGAGAGTGAGGTAAGTCAAGTGTGACCAAAAACATAATCACGCGCATGAACAACAAAACTCGCTCCACTAAGAGCGAAAAATGACGTCACACATGCAATTCAGTTGAAATTGCATGAACGAATGAACAAAAGTGGCTGTGACGTCATATGGTCGTAACAAAAATCATAATGACCAAAAAACATAGCAGGAAAAGTCCTGACGTACAATTAAAAGAATTTTCATTGACTAAACAGAAAAACTAGACCTAGAATGGATAATGAGTGAATTGAGAAAACCATTTTAAAAAATCAGAACAAAAAAATAAGAAATAAACAGAAAATCAATGACAAAATGCCGCATGTGAACAAAAAAAAGCACTAGCGTTTTATGAAAATTTCATTCAAACTAAAAACTAGGCCTAAAATGAGCTGTGAATGGATTGGGGAAACCACTTAGAAAAAAAATCCTATCCAAAAAATTGAAAAAACAGTAAAAATCAGAGTGAAATTGCCGAATGTGAACAAAAAACCACTAGCGAGAAAGCGAATTTTTGTTCAAACACCGTTTTCTCACTCTGCTTTAAAATTAGAGTTAAAAAAGTTCACGCCGCGAAACCACTCGCTTTTTCGCTCCATTTCCTGTTTCGGCGTGACCAAAATCACTACTCCAATTTGACTTCAAAAATCATGAAAATGTGTGAACAGATCTGAAAAAAAAGACAGCGCCCCAATACAATTCAAATTCTTTGAATTTTAAAAAAGACAGCGCCCCAATACAATTCAAATTCTTTGGATTGTAAAAAAAAACCAAGAGAAGGCCAATAATAGCCCAGCTATCGCTGTGCCGCTATTAACAATTCAGAAATTCTTCGTAAGCCGGTGGAAAAAATTATTCGTAAAACAATTATAACATAGATTCAATTTTGATTATTAAATTTACAGTTGCAAAATTTGCAGCCCAATTTGCATTCGCTCAAAAAAATGGCATTCTACAGTATTTTTATTGACGCAGAAGCAACTGCAAAGAATTTTCTTTGAATAAGCAACTCTTAACAAGTCATTTTTAACCACATGTTAAAGTCACTCAATTATATTATATTGATCTGAAAACAAATGCAAAACCTTTAAATTATTCAACACTCCGCTCATAACGAAATTACTACTCACTTCGAGATGACGAAAAGTTGAACTACTTTTCTTGAACTATTATTCTGATATTATTTTGATTTATTGATATTGATATTTGATTAAACAAGTATTTGATATATTGAACCCCGATACCAAAATTGTTACAAAACTATTACGCCGATCAAAGTTAGTTGGTTTCGGCAACGTATATTACACACCGAAAGTTTTCTAACTCAATTGAACATTGCAACCTTATTCTTGTCTTGCATTTAAAAAATTTCAAAGTCATTGTTGTTGATTTCAAAATATTTAAGATTTTTATACAATTAATTTTCAAAATCATCAACTTAGAACCTTTGCGCTTACACATTTGGTCTCTCGAAGTAACCCTTTCGTTGAGTTACCTATATTAAGGAGCAGCCGTATAGCGGTCAATAATCTAAAAACAGGTACCTTAATGGTAAATAGGCCCTTTTTACCGATTTTGAGCAATTGTTTTCTGAAAGAAGGCAATCCAGAAAATATTTCCCAAAAAATGGAACGATCTTGGCAAAAACGTTGGCTCTACTGTTCACTCGATTAACTATGGCAACATCGTCCTCGCGATTTGTGAACTTTTTTGATAGAATAGTCGACTTAATTAAAGAGGTATTTTGCTCGAGTAGCAGAAAAGACGATGTTTTGACAAAAATGCTTTATTGCTATCTGGGGTTGTTGGTGACTGGTGAGTTCGAAAAGTGAACCGGAGCCGAATTTAGTGATATCTGCTGTGAGGGTGGATGCTGTTGATGGTGTACAGTGGGATGGCTCATCATCGCAGCTGGACTGTTCATTGCACCTGAAATCAACAACAGTCGACAGATTCAGAAACAAAATTTTAATCAAAAATATTTAATGAGATCTGAGTGTAATCACACACAGCAAATAACTGTATTGTTTTCAAAAAGTAGGATAGGATCCAGTAAATTTGAAATTTGCTGCTCCAGCTTCTTTACCTGCGCAAATAAGGTGACGCTAATAAAACTACGAGATACAATTCCTTCCACTAGGATTTTGATTGGTTCTTGGAAAAATAAGTAAAAACCTTTTTTCGACAGCATGAATTTACATTTGGTACTGACGCTACCGATCCACAAGTTCGTGTTCCCTGCTATGACCGGCTGATTAGAGTCAACTGGTCACAAGGTTCCTTGTCTAATTAAGTTTGGCTGATCGATATATTTGTCCTCCAATTTCAATGAGCTGTGCAAGGTTCAAATGTTAGTGATCACTGAGCTGATTTTGCGCTAACTCAGTTGACTTATAGTGACCTGATTGTTAAATTCTAAAAATTATTATATTATTAGAAAACACATTAAAAGCCAGTCAAGCAAATGCTTAAAGACTTCCTAAAATCTATTCCGCGCAAAAATTGAAATGAACGAATTGTTAAAACCGATGTTGGCTGCATTCAAGGAACAAATATAGCCAGAAAGAAACAAATTGCCAGTAAAAAGTTACGACTACTTCCCAGACACGAGGTCTCAAAATAACAAGAGAAAACAAAACGAAACAATTTAAAAAAAAAACGAAATAATTGGGAGCTATTTTAGTTTCCATATCAATTGCTTTTATGTTTTATTTTGCTCAAATAAACTGTCTAGCTTTCAAACTCTTTCTAAAAGGAGCCCTCAAAGAAAAACATTTGATTAGAATAAGAATCCCCACTTAAGCTTAATTCAAATTAGGCACGCAAACCTGATTTGGAGAATGAGGGAAAGTCATGCATGACCAAAAAAATCGTCACGCAAATGAATAAAACTTAACCTAAGGGGAGTGAAAATGACGTCACGCACACAATTGAGTAAAAGAATTGAATAGTGAACAAAATGCTGGTTGTATGTAAGCTGAATGCTGAATTCTTTAACGAAAAGAGCCGACAAAAACATTTACAATTGCTTTTGAGGCCAATGATAGAAGACAATAATTAACAAACATAACCAACTAACGTCGGGCGAATTACTCTAAAACAGCAGACAAATGGTTGCATTTGGTAGCACCCACTTGGGGCTTAGGGATAATAGCAATAGCATTACGGCGTGCATTAGGGTTGAGGTGAGCGAAGTGCATTCTTGGGAGGGCTTGACGAAAGGAGGGTTCAAATTGTCAAGTGGAAGAGGGTGCACGGGGGGGGGGGGGGCGAGGTGTGTGACTGAGGCGGTCGAACTTTTAATATTAAGAATCGCCCTCCACCCCAAAAATTGTGGCCTCAAAACAGTTTTGGTGAATCGCAGACTGGTTGGGCGTAAGAGAATTTAAATGCCCTCCGAGCGTTACCTGTTTATTCAGTTTTTGAGGACGAAACGTAACATGCGTCAGACGAAAGAATGATGCAGCAAAAATTGCATTAAAAAGACTACAGGACTAATATAACTGCTACAAACCTCAACTTTTGTTTGAGAGCAACAAAAACCCAAAACCAACTTCGGTGCACTTTTCAATTGACTATTAGTGGTGCCACGCCCCTGTATGACCTTATCGATCTGAAGTTGAATACGTTCAAGCTCGACAAAAAATACCCAAACCAAGTACAACTGTATCAGGTTACCCCATACTGGGCTTCTCTAAACTGCTGACACGAGTGGGACACTGATGCCTGTTTTTCGTACGAAAACTCCGTAAGAGATCTGAAATAATCCCGTCACTCCTCATCAGGCCGAAAAATTTGTTTCGCGCAACGCATCCATTATTCCCATATTTCGACAGTCAAAGAAGGCCTGCAAGCAATGTATTTGGGAAAAAACGCATTTCTCAGTTGCCTCAATTTGGAGTTCAGATCAAAGCTGCACAATGCTTACTCCATGTGTTCAGCATTCGGTCTTCTTATCTATTTCCTCCATCTTCGCCATTAAATTAAGGCGTATTTCAAGCTAGAGTGCTCAATTATTCTCAATACACTAATGATCTCTCATGAAAATCCACGTTCAAAGTGTTAGACGTAACAAGAAACCGATCTATGCTTCTCAAAGCAAACAGTAATGTTACACAGTGTATTAAACTGTACCGAATTTCATTCAAGTTTACAAATTCTCAATAGTTTTTATGACAAAACAACAATACTCTAAGAACATAAACTTACGATCCCATATGCAGACACTCTCAGGTCTAAAAACAATAGATCAACCCTAGTTGTTCAGGATGGTAATTGATGTTTCCAATTCACCACACAGATAACCAATCTAGTAGAGGACCCGCTATTCTTCAACCACGTATAGTTGATGAAAGCCGTGAGAGCATAATTACTACACGTATTTAAGCTCCTATTAACATATAAAAAAGCAGAAATTCTGGAACACAATTAAGCTTATCTTTGATATGAAAGAGTCCTTAAGGAACTCATGGAGTCATTAAGAAACTTATAATCAACTTCAGTGCATTCAGGAATAAACAATTTTAATTAAACGTTTAAATAATTACTATAATTACTTCTTGTTCAACTTCCATTACTTCAACTGACTTCTTCATCGACAGGTTTGTTGAAACTTACAGGAAAACAATTTATATACTTTACCAATGCGGAAAGCTTTTTTGTCGACAGCTTGTTTTTTAAACTGTTTAAACATAATACTAAGCCTTATAAAAACAAAGCATATAACAAAAACAGACAAACATCTATTAGCTTTGACAAATGCGTCAGAGCAAATCATACAAGCATCCAAATCAATTCAGGATAAGGTACAATTGAAACCTCTTAATCAATGACCAGAACATGCGGAACCGTAAAGTGGATGGCCTGAACTTAGTGCACAACTTCAAAATCTCAATCAGGAGTTTAGCAACTTGACCAAGCGGTATCTAGCTCAGTACAACCAACATATTATGCTACCCTCTACTACATTTTTCAACAATTAAAGTTTCCGCAACAAAAACTTTGGCGATGAACTGACTCAACAACTTTTACTACATCATCTAAGAACTGAATTCAAAGAGCAGTCGCCATCACTAAAAGGCCATCAAGTAAACACTTAACAAACGAAGTATTTAACCTCTTAACCAAATTAGAAGTAAATATACTCTAAAGTAAACTATGCAATGCCCAGCGCATCAGCTAATATTTCAAAATCTTCTCCAGCAAACAACTACCCAGTAAAACCCGCAAACGAATACAACAGCCAGCAGAAGTACAAGATAATAATCCTGGCTTTAGTTGACACTCAAGTCACAAATCCAACGTAACCTAAGTTCAACGCAACACCAGTCCATTGAATCGCCTTGGCTTCTTATCGCAAAAAAAGTTATCTACTTATCAATCACACGCTACAAGGACAAAAATTTAAGTACTATTTGATATGTTACAGCAAAGCTCATTCCAACTTGATACCAACACTTAACAAGTACAGTAAAATGTTCTAACTGAACGATGTTCATCAATTAGAACAATGAATACCGGATTCTCACCTTGAATTAATTGATCTGAACGATCAACTCTTCATTCTCTTTCATTATACTAGCGCCCGTGCGCGCGGAATAGATACTTTTGTTCTTGTTGTTGACAAATTATCATCATCATCGTCTTTATACAACAGTGGACAAAATTATTCGTAAAACTTAAAAACATAACATAGATGCAGTTTTCATTATCAAATTCCAGACTAATGGTTGTACAATTTTCAGTCCTAATGATGTTCACCTCAAAAGTCTTAGGCTTGTCCCATTCGCTTAATAAAATTGATCGTATTTATTCTTTCGTTTTTATAGACGCAAAAGAACAACAACGCTGTGAAAGCGGTCATATATAAATAGAAGCAACTAAATTTTAACGGTTAGATAAAAAAAATAGAAGTGAAAAGTCGTGAAAACGGTTTAGACTTAAATAGAGGCAATTAATTAAAATTTAAATCTGACTCAATAGAGAGCCAAGGTACCTAATTTCCAAGAGACTACGTGGTAAAGTAATAAAATATACAGAAGCAAAAAAAACCGATAGTTTTTGGAACCAAGTAACATCAATTTGTTGAAACCGAAATATTTCAATTAAAAAGATGAGATAAAATCAGCTAATAGCCTTTTAGAGTGGCAATTAAACCTGTCATTAATGAGACTAAGAGACAAAAAAAAACAATTTAAAAAACTCAAAAGCATTTAAAAAACTCAAAAGCTTTTCATTGAAGGCTGACATGTTATATTTTGATTTTAAAAGTTTGTTGAAGTTTTTGCTGCCTAAATTAGCTCATCTCAAATAACCTTCATATAGAGTGACACACACCCATTTGACCTTATCTCTTTGAATTAAAGTAAGAAAATGTCAATTTCAAAGTCAGGAAGTCATTTTTGAGAGTGAGGTAAGTCAAGTGTAACCAAAACTTTAATCACGCAAAAGAACAAAAAAACTCGCTCCACTAAGAGCGAAAAATGACGTCATACACGTACTTTAGTTGAAATTGCATGAACGAATGAACAAAAAGCAGATTTGAAGTGGTTATGACGTCATATGGTCGTAACAAAAATCGCGCCGACTTCAAAATCTCAATCAGGAGTTTAGCAACTTGACCAAGCGGTATCTAGCTCAGTACAACCAACATATTATGCTACCCTCTACTACATTTTTCAACAATTAAAGTTTCCGCAACAAAAACTTTGGCGATGAACTGACTCAACAATTTTTACTACATCATCTAAGAACTGAATTCAAAGAGCAGTCGCCATCACTAAAAGGCCATCAAGTAAACACTTAACAAACGAAGTATTTAACCTCTTAACCAAATTAGAAGTAAATATACTCTAAAGTAAACTATGCAATGCCCAGCGCATCAGCTAATATTTCAAAATCTTCTCCAGCAAACAACTACCCAGTAAAACCCGCAAACGAATACAACAGCCAGCAGAAGTACAAGATAATAATCCTGGCTTTAGTTGACACTCAAGTCACAAATCCAACGTAACCTAAGTTCAACGCAACACCAGTCCATTGAATCGCCTTGGCTTCTTATCGCAAAAAAAGTTATCTACTTATCAATCACACGCTACAAGGACAAAAATTTAAGTACTATTTGATATGTTACAGCAAAGCTCATTCCAACTTGATACCAACACTTAACAAGTACAGTAAAATGTTCTAACTGAACGATGTTCATCAATTAGAACAATGAATACCGGATTCTCACCTTGAATTAATTGATCTGAACGATCAACTCTTCATTCTCTTTCATTATACTAGCGCCCGTGCGCGCGGAATAGATACTTTTGTTCTTGTTGTTGACAAATTATCATCATCATCGTCTTTATACAACAGTGGACAAAATTATTCGTAAAACTTAAAAACATAACATAGATGCAGTTTTCATTATCAAATTCCAGACTAATGGTTGTACAATTTTCAGTCCTAATGATGTTCACCTCAAAAGTCTTAGGCTTGTCCCATTCGCTTAATAAAATTGATCGTATTTATTCTTTCGTTTTTATAGACGCAAAAGAACAACAACGCTGTGAAAGCGGTCATATATAAATAGAAGCAACTAAATTTTAACGGTTAGATAAAAAAAATAGAAGTGAAAAGTCGTGAAAACGGTTTAGACTTAAATAGAGGCAATTAATTAAAATTTAAATCTGACTCAATAGAGAGCCAAGGTACCTAATTTCCAAGAGACTACGTGGTAAAGTAATAAAATATACAGAAGCAAAAAAAACCGATAGTTTTTGGAACCAAGTAACATCAATTTGTTGAAACCGAAATATTTCAATTAAAAAGATGAGATAAAATCAGCTAATAGCCTTTTAGAGTGGCAATTAAACCTGTCATTAATGAGACTAAGAGACAAAAAAAAACAATTTAAAAAACTCAAAAGCATTTAAAAAACTCAAAAGCTTTTCATTGAAGGCTGACATGTTATATTTTGATTTTAAAAGTTTGTTGAAGTTTTTGCTGCCTAAATTAGCTCATCTCAAATAACCTTCATTTAGAGTGACACACACCCATTTGACCTTATCTCTTTGAATTAAAGTAAGAAAATTTCAATTTCAAAGTCAGGAAGTCATTTTTGAGAGTGAGGTAAGTCAAGTGTAACCAAAACTTTAATCACGCAAAAGAACAAAAAAACTCGCTCCACTAAGAGCGAAAAATGACGTCATACACGTACTTTAGTTGAAATTGCATGAACGAATGAACAAAAAGCAGATTTGAAGTGGTTATGACGTCATATGGTCGTAACAAAAATCGCGCCGACGAAATAAAAAACAAAGGACAAGTCCCGACGTACATTTCAAAGAATTTTTATTGACTAAACGGAAACTAGACCTTGAATGGACTATGAATGGATTGGAAAAACAATTTAGAAAAAACTCAACAAAAAACCACTAGCGAGAAAGCGAATTTTTGTTCAAACACCGTTTTCTCACTCAACTTTAAACTTAGAGCGCAAAGATTTCACGCCGCAAAACCATTCGCTTTTTCGCTCCACTTCCTGTTTCGGCGTGACCAAAATCACCACTCCAATGTGACTTCAAAAATCATGAAAATTGTAAAAACCAAGAGAATTGTAAAAAACCAAGAGAAAGCCAATAATAGCTCCAGCTATTGCTGTGCGGCCATTAAAAAATAACAAAGTTTCTTGTCAACAAGTTGTCAGGGTTGTGAAAGAAATTACATATCAATAGAAACCAACAAAATCTATATGAAAATGAGATGCAATGAGAGCTGTCAAAATTTAAATAAAGTCAAAGAAAAATAAAAAACAAAAAAAAAATGTTTTTTAAAACATTTATTGTCAAAGTCGTTAAAACAGTTAGATTTTGATTCAAATCGGTCAATCACCTCAAATTTACCCCACTGCGACCTGTCAATAATCAGAAACACGACAACAAAAAGCACTATAGAAACGTGCAAAATCGAGAAATCACGAATAAGTCATTAAAACAAAAGGAGTTGAATTTATAAAAGCCATTAGTTGGCTATTAAGGTGTCAACAGGAGCAAATGTGCAAAAACTTTGCGCAGAACATGACGAAAACAACAAAAGCAGAAGTCAAATTGTCGCACGTAAAAACCTTGCACCAAAAAACCAAAAAGCTATTTAAACACCATTTCAAAAGTAATTAAATACTGATTTTACGCCATAGAACTACTATCTTCATAACTCTGACTACTAACTACATCCTGATTAAAATCACAATTTTCTGTTTTATCGTTGACAAAAAACTGAAAAAGGCTCAACAGATCTTAAAACTACCCGGAAGACCCTGAACCGAACCGAAGTAGAGACTCAAAAAGTCTCGCGCTAAAAAATTAACTGTCTTATTGACTACACTTATCATTTTGAAATAAACAGCAGAATTAGAATGAAAAACCAAAGAATAACAAAAAAATTATAAATATCCGAAACACTGTCTTCACAAGTTGCGACTGCAAAACAACTATTGGCAAAAATTGAAAACAAAATAATTTTCAAGCGGTAATCGACTACAAACTGATAGAAAAAAACAGAGAAAAGAACTTACAGAGAAAATCGAGGAAAGGGAAATTAAAAATAAGGAAAATCAAGAAATTGTAAAAAAAATATAAAAAAATGCTACTACGGTACTTCACAACAATTTCTTTGAAAATCCCTTTGAAAATTATTCTGCTCAATCAAGGACCCACCCAATACACTTAATTTAGATACAATAAACAGTTAAAAGAACGCAATTACAAAAAAATCAAAACATAGCCGACTAATATCAGGGGGTGAGGTGTGGGGGCTCGACCTATAAGAACCTCCCTTGACACCATAATTCTCCAAAACATTTCTGTGAATCGCATACTTTGAGACTAATGAGCTGAAAGGCTATAAGAAAAATTAATGCACTCTGAGCGCCATCTCTTCATCCCATTTTTACTGACGAATGCGTGAAATCGCATGAAAAAAGACAAGCTTGGTTTGAGAGCAATTAACCGAAAATATTCATCAATTATTTCAAAAATTACACTGTACAACCTTGAATTGTTAAACAGATGAACACGAGGCAAAATCTGACTAAAATTAAACAATGCTCTCTATCAAACATACCTTAAAAACCAATCAAATCCAATGACGAGCAAAGCCACCACCCGATCAACAAGGTCCATCCATAAAGCTCTCAAAATGTTATAAAAGTTGAAGGGGAATACAAAAAAATGGCAAAAAGGGGACAAAATGGCTCATAAATCTGAAAGCATCAGATGGAGATATACATTAATTAGAGAAACAATCTAAGTTAAAACAAAAAAAAAATGTAGCCAATAAATTATATAGGTTTTAATTTTGTAAAAATACAAACAGAATTCATCGTTTCATAAGAGACAAAAAATAGCTCACACAACTTTGGACAAGCCACTATAAGTGCACACAAATCTCATTTTGAAACGAAGGGGAAAACTAAGAAACTCGGAAAAAATGCATCATTTTTCCTCAATTTTATGCGTATATTCTAAGAAATTGCTTGGTACCGAAAAAACCTCTATTTAATTGGTAATAGAAACCGCTTACCTGCATTAGACTTAAATGAAGTCAAAAGTAAGAGCGATCTAAAATAGTCTTAAAACCCGAAAAAATAGAAAAAATCCTTGAATTAGCGTAAATCCCTTTAATAAACAAAAATCTTCAAAGCTTCCAAAACGATCTGAAAATTATACCTTTCAGACGTCATAGAAAAATAAAAACTTTAAAGAGCGGCACGTGAGCAAAAAAAGTCAATTGTTTATCGCAACTTTTTTATTCTCATTTCTCGCTCTGTTTCAAAACAAAGCATGACAAAAAAGCTCTTTCATCTATCGGCTCTTCGAAATTCTCTACCGAAACAACTTTAGAAAATTTATGTAACTAAACTTTTGGTTTTCTTGAAGAATTTCTGGAGTCGAATCGAAGACCCATCATCACCAAAATCTAGCCTTTGATATAACTACCATCTAAAAGACCAGCTGGAGAAACCCAGTTAAATCAATTTTATTTAAGATAAAAATAAAAAAGTACTTAAAATTAAATATTAACTAACTTAATATCCAGAAAAATAATTCAATATAACTAGAGGCCTTCACAATAACGATAGGCTTTTACACTAATGATGAGCTTTCTCTCGTGAAATTGAAAAAAACTTATTGGACGCACTATATTTTAGAATCTTTATTAGGTGCTTTAGTAGATCTTAAAGGTCTCTGAAAAAAAAGAAAGGAATTCACCTTTTGTCATATTTATCGCAAAAACTATCTTACATTCACAAAGCTTCGATCATTTGAAATCCCAATAAAGAAATTAAACAAAACACTTGACAGAAATCGCTGGAACATCTTCAAAATTCTTAAAAAATCCAAAAAGCTCCAAATTAGTTTAAAATTCATTGAAATTATTAATACAATTTTATACGCCTTGATAACATTACCAATATTCTAACCACAACATATCGTAACCTATTAAGCAAAATACTTAAAACATACCCAGCAGATTGCCGGAAAATAGCCGCCTTCAAATAAGCATGATTGGGATTGAACGAATAGAATATATTGAAAAAAAAAAGATTTTTGTACAAAAATATTTTTTAAGTCCGATTTATTTTGATGGCATTTCGTAGTTGAACATAGTTCTGTTTCTTATAGACAGAGGCTACAGGGGCTACTATCAACACCAATAAGCATTAGAGGTGGTAACTAAGACTTATAGGAACGACGTTCAAATAACGGGCATCTAAAATTGGGCTTTATGGGTTTATCCCGTTTCTATTTCTGACTTAAATTTTTTAACGACTCTGTTCATTTTGAATTGCTTTGCTAGCAACTGATATTCAAATTAACTTTTAGCATAATGAGAGAAGAGAGAAACTAGCCTAGAGAAGTCAAAAAGATTTCACGCAAAATGTCGAAAAAGCGGCAAAATGGTAAAGCGAAAAAAAGTTTGACGAAGTAAAAAAAACATAGCAGGACAAGTCCTGACGTACAATTCAAAGAATTTTCATTGACTAAACAAACAACTAGATCTAGAACAGACAATGAGTGAATTGGAAAAACCATTTCTAAAAAAAAAATCAGAAAAAAAACATAGCTGGCAGATTGCCAGAAAATAGCCGCAATAGATTCGTAGATCGGCAGTCTAAAAAAAACATTAAAAAAGACAGACCAAAAAAATTTGTCTTTTCATTGAAGGCTGATCTGTTATATTTTGATTAAAAATCTGTACAAGTTATTGCTGCCTCTATTAGCTGATCTCAAATAACCTTCATTTAGAGTGACACACACCCATTTGACCTTATCTCTTTGAATTAAAGTAAATAAAAGTCAATTTTAAAGTGAGGAAGTCATTTTTGAGAGTGAGGTAAGTCAAGTGTGACCAAAAATTTAATCACGCGCATGAACGAAAAAACTCGCTCCACTAAGAGCGAAAAATGACGTCACACATGCAATTGAAATTGCATGAACGAATAAACAAAAAGTGGCTGTGACGTCATATGGTCGTAACAAAAATCATGACGACGAAATAAAAAAAAAGAGAAGGCCAATAATAGCCGCAGCTATAGCTGTGCGGCTATTAAAGAAAATCAATGTCAAAATGCTGCTAGGGAGAACAAAAAACCACTAGTGAGATATGTAATTTTGATTCTAACAAAAAACTAGGTGCAGAATGAGCTGTGAATGGATTGGGAAAACTATTTAGAAAAAAAGTCGATCCGAAAAATTGAAAAAAAAAACAGTAAAAATCAGAGTGAAATTGCCGCATGTGAACAAAAAACCACTACCGAGAAACCGAATTTTTGTTCAAACACCGTTTTCTCACTCTACTTCAAAATTAGAGCGAAAAAATTCACGCCGCAAAACCACTCGCTTTTTTGCTCCATTTCCTGTTTCGGCGTGACCAAAATCACCACTCCAATTTGACCTCAAAAATCATGAAAATGTGTGAGCAGATCTTAAAAAAAACATAGCAGGACAAGTCCTGACGTACAATTCAAAGAATTTTCATTGACTAAACAGAAAACTAGACCTAGAACGGACTATGAATGGATTGGAAAAATCATTTAGAAAAAAATCCTATCCAAAAAATCGAAAAAACAGTAAAAATCAAAGTGAAATTGCCGCATGTGAACAAAAAATTACTACCGATAAAGCGAATTTTTGTTCAAACACCATATTCTCACTCTACTTTAAAATTAGAGCGAAAAAATTCAACGCCGCAAAACCACTCGCTTTTTCGCTCCATTTCCTGTTTCGGCGTGACCAAAATCACTACTCCAATTTGACTTCAAAAATCATGAAAATGTGTGAACAGATCTTTAAAAAAAAGACAGCGCCCCAATACAATTCAAATTCTTTGAATTGTAAAAAAAATACGAGCGCAATAATAGCCGGCTGAGAAGATGAGGGCGGCTATTAATAAAAAAAACGACCGAAAAGGCCGCACGCAAATTTTTTTTGCTCGCTTAGAGAATTTTTACCCCAGTTTTTCGCTCTCTCAAAATCATCGGTACGATCAAAAAACCTTTCTCTTTTCACTCTACTCTCCATTTTTTATCAATCCAACCACTACAATATTTGTCCCGCGGTTCATTTCCTGCTTCAAAATTGAATTTAAAAAGACAACTCTCTAATGAGTTAAAATAGGTCACCATTACTCCTCTTCGATTTGTAAAAAAGAGCGCACCAACACAATTCAAATTTTTGGAATCGAAAAAAAACAACCGACTAAGGTCAGGCAAATTGCACTCAAACGACCGGCGAGCGGTTGGCTTCGGTAGTACGCTGCTGGGGCTCAGAGATGCTAGCGTTGGGGGGGGGGGGGGGTAGTGGTGGTGGTGGTGGGGGGGGGGGGGTAGGATTTGGAGAGCTGGGACGAGAGTGGGATCCAAACCGCCAGGCAGAGGAGGGCGTGTGAATGGTGGTGTGCGGGAGCGATGAAATTGACACCCCAAAACAGATTTGGTTGGATAACATTTTTCAGGTACTGTTTAGGTCTAAGGCTCTAAGAGAACTTGCTGCTCTCCGAGCGTTTACCTGTTTATCCCGTTTTCGAGAAGTCAAATGGGCGAGACGAAAAATCGGTCAAGCGAAAAATCGCTTAAGAGCACAGGACTAATATAATTGATACAAACTTCGTTTGAGAACAGTTGAAAATTGCACAACTCTTCCAACATGCGGTTGGAAACGAACCATAGGGTCAACAGCGTCCTGGTAGCGTCGATCTTGCGTTATATATGTGTAGTGTACTTTGGAATGTTATAAGTTTTTTTGTTTCTCGACTACGGAAAATTTATTTTCATATTTTGCAACTCTTCTTTTGCAAAATAAATATTGAGAAAAAATCTTAATTTAATGAAATTTTGCCATAAAAAAGCATCGATATGGCAGTTTAGCAGAATAATGCAAACCTGAGTGAAACTGATGACGAGTGTGCGGTGTTACATTGATTGTTTGCCCGTGAGGAGGTTGTTGCTGCTGCTTCCCAAGTGGAGACTGATAGCTCATGGGTCGGAACGCTTTCTGATACTCTGCATTCGACTGACCACCTAATGCCTGTTGTCGGCTGTGGTGTCGTACATAAGGCTTACTTGATTCAGCCCTCGTTGCCGTGTTGATAACGGGAAGGTGTCTAAAATAAGAACTCATTATTGCCAAAAAGCACAGATGTATGAACTGCTCCAGTGTAAAACGTAATGAAAACAACAACATATTGTAACATAGACCGCAGATTGCCGGAATAGCTGCAAAATAGACTTGCGTGCCGTATAACACAGATAGAAAGAGATACAGATACAAGTTATCGACGCCGCACTAAATATTATGTAAAAACATTCAGCGACAAATTCTTAAGGTTTGCTAAAATTAACTCCGCAGAAGCATTTTTTATCAAGGACCTTTATTACACATTTTAGTTCCTTTGACCTTCAGCTAATTCAGATTAAACTTAAGTGCAAAAGTCATTTTTGTTGAGTGAGGTAACTCATTTTATTGAATAAGTCACGTATGATCAAAATTTAATCGCGCAAATGATCTAAATACTTTTGCAGAGAGGGTGAGAAACTACTTCACCCGGGCAAATGCCTTAGTGAGAGGAAGTTTATCGGAAAATTTGACTTTCAGCTCTGCCATGAAATTAAAACAAAAAAAGCGTCAGACGAAGAAACAAAAACATAACCCACCAACTTCGGAAGAATTGTCCTCAAACAACTAGTGAATGCTCAAATCTAGAGCAACCTCCTTCAGTAGGTGGTGGGGGAGTAATTAAATTCATTAAAAGCACTTCAGACGGTTTTTAATCTACCACTATACTCACCAATAAAATTTGGAGTAACAAAAATACATTTCAGCGCACTTTTTAGTTTTCGCACTTTTTTCGGCGCTGAGAACGGCCTCTACTTGAATTCACCTGCTAACATTTACAAATGACAGAGTTTAGATCACGCAAAACGAAGTCACGCGCGTAAAAGTCATTCAGAAAGTCGAAAACGATCTGGCAAAAATTAGCATAAAAACAGCCGGTGGAATACCGTAAACAAATCGAAGCGTCATGCAATAAAACTCTTAACCAACCCTACCTGTTTCAGAATTTTTTTTTAATAAAAGAAAAGAGCAAGAGCAATATATGGCTAGAAAGAACCAAAGTAACGAATGTGTGGTGTAGGAGGGGGAGGGGTTAGGGGGATGTTTAGGCGTGGATAGGTAGGTGGCGAGTTTAGGTAGGAGATAGCTGATAGCTGAAAGGATCTTTGATAGGTAGGTGGTTGATCTGTAGTTTAGATAAGTAGGTGGGACTTATGTGGGATTAAAATTCTCAAAATGACCTTTTCACCTGAAATATTACCACCAGATCTTAATTATTCAATTAAATCCAAGCGAATACAGAAGTCAACTTTCAGAAACAGAGGTAAATGCTCGAAAAGAAGTCAAAATTCAAGTCTAGATTCAAGTTTAAAGTCAGCTAAAATACATAGCCTGTAGAATACTTGAAATGACTCCACGAAATGAATACGGAAATGACCCCAAGGAATACCGGAAATGACTCCAACGAAAAATAAAGATAAACTCAACAGAAAATTTTCAAAAAGGTAGACACAATGTTTAGGGCTGAGTCAAAATCCAAGTCATGAACAAACTTCTGTTAATACTGCTCTCTCTTCAAATCGTAAAAAGACCAATACGTTTACACTAATTGCTTCAAACTTCGTTCGAGAGCAATTAAAGAAAACCAAGAACATCGCAATATAGCTACGCTCAGCTTACAGCTTCGCAAATACAATAAAGCAATGCCTCTCGATATTGACTTTGGTGCACTCTTACAGCAAGTCTCTTCCTTTTTAAAATGCAGCTTCTGGGTTATTGAAAGATTTTTTAAATTACCATCAGCAATCATTAATTCATGATGCACAAGTTTAATGACCAAAAAGGCTATGAATAAAGATAATCACTGTCGTATACAAGCTACCAGAAAAACCAATTTTAATTAGATTGCTATTATCTCGAAACGTCCAGTTGATTGCACAAAAACGTACAATACGCGCAAATAACGCATGTTGAAAAAGCCAAGACCTTCAGTTATTAACTTGAGAGGACTAACTTGAGCTTATAATTGGGCTGAATTAGACAGTATCTATCAGTTGGTAATCTCAACCCCAAGCCACTCTTCACTTGCGGCAAAGCCACCGAATTCTTCTTCTTGGCCACCTCGCTCATTAGTTCCCTCGGCACTGGCTGCACCACATCTTGGCCCGCTCGCAGCTGCAGAGCCAGTTTGATGTCACTCACGTCCATCTCCGTCTTTTTCGCGTGCCTGCTGTAGAGTCTGGCATCGTCCAACACACTGTGCATGTACTTGTATGCATACTCTAGCAAACTGTCCACAACCTGAGCACAGAAGATCTATGTTAAAATGAAATCAGGAGTGTCATCCGTGTACACATTAACACTATCATTCTCGAAAACTAATACCGAGATTACACATTCTCAAGTGAATATCGTCATTATGCAGCTCAAGGACTAGAACCAAGAACAAACAACCTCAGAGTAGTTGGAACTCCTCTGGTCACAAGACTGCATGCAAAAATTTGCTGCAAATGCTAAAGCCCAAAAACTTGCTTGAATTGTCAAACCCGAAAGGCCCACAAACCCGAATCGCAAGACTGACGGCTCTTTGTTATATTTCAAATCAAGTGAGACACGGAAAACAGTCAAAAATAATATAAAAAACTCTACTACTTGAAAACAAACTTGGAAAACTACTAATAATAAAAAACAAACCTCAGGCTCATAATGGCTAACTCCCATTTCACTCAGCATCCCTTTGATCGCAGCTACGTCCTTCACTTTTGAATCCTCTCTTTTCAAAGATGTAGACTGATTCTCAATAGTGCCATCCACAGACGTCTGTTGACTAGCACCATTGGAATCCTTGTTAAGGTTGCCCTCCTCATTAACTCCTGGCTCTTGACTGTTGCTAACATTTTCCGTCTCCGTTGTAGAGTTGTCAACGTTCGGAACACGCGGCGTTCTTTGCAAATCATCAAAAAAATCATCCATCGAATCTTAAATTCAAATAGGCTAAGACACAGCATTGTACACGTGTTGTTATAAATAAGTTCAGCAGCAATAAAAGCCGAGCAAATTTGAGCCAATTGACCACTTCACTTCTCACTTTACTTGAGAAACTCAATTAATACCCCTCAATTAGATTAGCTTACTGTTGAAATGAATAGAAAGCAAAAATATTAAAGGTAAGTCTTGAAAAACAAAACAGACAACAACAATTTTTATCACTCAGTTCTGATCTTTTTGCCTGTCAGCTCAGGCGAGTCAACAAGTTCTCCCATATCCTCACCAACACTGCTATCAGATGACCTTTTAAGACTAGCGGATGATAAAGAAGTCTCAAGGTCTACGCTTCCCTGATTCGCACGTTTGGTCATGTTAACTTTACTCCCATTTGCCCTAGATTCAGTTTCTGCTTTACATTGCAACATGTATTCCGCGAATGTTGATATTGAAAAGTTTTCGACATCAGCTCCCCGTAGTAGAACCGATTTCTTTACAGTATTGGCTGGATCCCTCATTCCTTCCACCTGGGCTACGCAAGAAGTGTCATCGATCCAATTGATCTAAATACATAAAGTACAAAACGCCTTCGCAATAAACTCCACGCTTCATGCTTGATATAGTTGAAAAATCTCGTCTGCAAAATTTCAGAAAATTTGAAAGACGCGGCAAAACATACTGAAAAATCAGCGCACTTTACGCAAAAATGGAGCTCAGTAGACAAAATCACCTTTCAAATTTTTCTAAATGGGTTTCTATATTCCACCTTCTCCTCTTGTCCAAAAAGAATCTATCTCAGGGCACGTAAAAGCTTCATATTAATAAAAAAGTATTATTCAAAAAAGAAGGCTCGGTAATGTGCGTTTGCATATAACGTTCCAACCTTGCTAATCCAAATTTTCTACCAAATGAATTGGAATTTTCTTAATTGTCTACCAAATGAAGAGGAGATACGAAACTCTCCTTCTATTCACATACTGTTCAAAAATAATTGGTGTTTAAAAACTGCAAAACAAACAAACAATTAAATGAAGACAATGCCTTGCCGCATTATATGGGCATGAGAGCTAGACAAAACTAGATTGATTAGACTACAGAAATCCCAAAAATTTGCAAAAAAAATTACAAAATCACCATATATTGAAGACGCCAAAATTATTTGGTCTTAACTGGAAAAAATATAATAACTTGGTCTCGATTGAACATCAATGGGACCTGTAATTGACGGGGCCATTTTTTTGAAAACACATAATGTCCAAGTCGGAAAACATCCTTTAAAAAACAACAGGGAGTTTGATTTTGGCTTTACACGCAAGAACATGGCTCCTGTCTTTGATCACTAAGTTCCAAGTTAATCAAAAATACCAATCAGAATAATTATTCCGACTAAAGAAGTAGTGCGAGAAAATTTTTGAAGCCACTCAAAACAATCTATTCAGTCAATTTTTATAAATTTGATTGTTTTTTTTCAATGACAATGGGTCTTGTCATCATTGTGATAAGACAACACTTCCAAAAAAAATTACAGAAAAACAATTATAAAAAAACAAACTTTTAATAAAACCTTTATGACAGTTATGAAACCCCGAACAGGCAACTTAAGGCCTTAAAAGGTTCACGCTTATCTCAAAACGATCACGCTTTTCCATTATTCAGAATTCATCCGACGTCTACAACAAGAGAAAAACAGTTAAAAACAGACAAAATTCAAAAAATGCAAGAAAAAAATAGAAGCTTTCAAAAGCATAAACTATTCAATCAAAATATTTTTGACGTGTTTATTTGTAACCCTTTCTAACACCATTTCTAACACCCACCGCTAACTTTCATTTCACTAGAAAATAGAGGGGTCTTATCATTAGTTTGACAGAGCCTCAGGTTGACAGAAATAAGAAAAGAAGAAGGAGGCACAGTTGAACAATTAAACTTTTTTTTCAAAGTTATAACTGCTATTCGGTATCAACTCAAAGCTTTACATAGGTAAACTTATTCCATGTTGGAAAACAAATGAAATTTTTATCAATGACACAGGAGGACTACGAAAAGTGTAAGAAATACAGAAAAAATTTACTAAAAATTTAGGAAAACATTGTGTCGACACTTCAAAACATGAGCTGTTCTCTGAGAACAAACTTCATGCTCATTGGGCATCATTTGAACTTGGATTGATTCTGTTTGTAATGAAATCTTGATATGATAATCGACTTGCCATTATTTGTGTGGCGGCTGAGCTTACTAACTCAATAACCACAGTGAATAGCGCTTCACGGTCATTCCAAGCATTAAAGCCAGAATAGCATGACAAGCAAAATTTAATGCTACATTCTACTGAAGCTATACAGATTCGCTATACACAATCGTGATACATGAAGTTAAACTGAAACTCAAATTCGAACTACGCTATTATTGCCACGTATTCAAAGTGTTCACAATCTCACAAATTTAGCTCAAACGGAGCAAGAGATACCCAACTTGGTAAGCCAGATTCGATGAATTTTGCGATTTTCATACCAATTCAGAGAGATCGGGGCACCGTATACGGTATCCCGAATCCAAACTCAGTATATTCAGAGAATCGAATACGACATAGTAATCTACAACCAATCAGAGATGCTATTTTGACATGTACGGCAGTATAAATAGAGCTTGAACTACCAAAAATCAGAGGAAACTTAATAATTTTGTCTTACTAATCTGACATACAGTGCGTATTGAAGCACGCTTTCTTGAGCGGTAAATTACTTGTTATCGTGTCTTGTTTCTGTAGATCATATTAATGATTGTACAGTTTTAATTTTACTTTGACTTGTGAAAAGAGAATTGACTTTGATATTATCAAAATTTTCTTTCTGAGGAACAAAGTGCTAAGCATAGAGTCAGTTCCTCTTACTGGCTTTAACGAAGCCTAGCGTTGTTCACTGATTGCGTTATTGAGCAATTGAGTGAATTAAAAAGCACAAAGTGCGAAAACTGTTACATTTGTTAACTTTGATTATTATCGCTCAGAGGTCTCCGAAAATATTGAGACATTGATTATAAAAACACATTGTCCCAATCAGTTCCTAAGACAGTTATCTAGAGCTGTACATCTGGGATTTTGCTATTTCGATTTATAAGTTGAGTTATTAACCAAAACTCGAGCAAAATTTGATTGTTTCAATTTGAATTATTTTGTTATTCTGAGAGAAAAAAGTTTGTTATACAGCAAAGCTGAGCAATTAGTTATCAGGAGTAATTGAGCAACAAGTAATGCAACGGTAATCTACAGTATAGCGGATAATACAGTTCACAAAAGTTAACTGCAAAAACACAATACCCGGACAGATTTAAAACCGCTGAAACGAACTGGGCGGTGTAAAGTTTTACTCGACTTTGATAGGAGAGCAGCCGTTACAATTTGAAATTTAAAAAATTCAAAAATATTTTTTACAAAAACAGCCGCCAATACAAATTGAATCCTTTTGATTGTAAAGCATCCACGATTATACTAAAACTAGCCTTTCTATCGTTGCGCGTCTATTAAAAATGCGTACTCTTGGCATAATATATAAACTGAATCCTTGCGCGTCTATTAAAAATGCGTACTCTTGGCATAATATATAAATTGAAACCACAATTTCATTCCAAAAAAATCTTAAATTGAACAAAAATGACGCTAGAAGTGAACGAAATAACGTCAAATCACATTTATGTTCACAAAAATTTAAACCTTAATAACTGCTCAAAAAGGAAATTCAAAAATCTCGGATACCACTCACAACTTTCTATGATGATTATATCGATCAGTCAAACTGAATGAACTAAAAAACCCAGTTGAGCACGAAGTGGGATCGGAACAACTACCTTTGTAAAGGTTCCAAATTCTTCGAACAGCTTTACGATGTCCCTCGTTTTCCACTGTTCTGGGAACGTCAAGTAGAACATATCATCACGAGTAGGAATGACGTCATCATTGCTCAAATCCATGTAGTATAGATCCACGATTCGCATCAAAAATATTTTGTTCACAAATGGAGTCAATAAATCACTACTACAAGGTACATGTTGTTTTGGTGGCTTTACCAGAGATCCAATATAATTCAAAAAGGAGACAAAAACACAGCCGGTCATATACGCATCATATCCGGCTTCATGGGCAGCGTTTCCTGAGCAATATTTCTTATCAAAACCCTCAGCGAAAGCAACGGGAGGTTTCTTAAACGGTTTCTGGAAAACAGCTGAGTAGCATTGTTCCAATCCAGTATAGCTCAGATACGTTTTGAACGGCTTTGTTGAAGCGAGAACTTTGGTATCACACAATTTTGGGAATATTGAAGTTGTTGATATCTTGAAATCTTCGTAATTTTCTGGTACTGGATGGAAAAAGGTGTGATGCAAGTGAAGGATATCCAATAACATGTTGTGTCCCACTACAACTTTTCCCGACTCTGAGACCATTTTCATGATATGCGTGAATCCCACACACATTTCCAATTCATCCAGCTTTGTTTTCAGCTGAAAATCTAAAACGCAATTTCAAATATATTGACTAATTAAGTTAAGCTTTTGAGCTAAAAGAGATTTCGATAGACCTCAAATTCAATACTTATCAAACTTAACACGAAGAAAAACAAATTACACTGTTAATGATAAAAAATCAATTTACCAATTTTGGAACCCTCTGACCCAATGCTGAGTTTCTTTACAAGGATATACTTCGCTTTGCTGTCCTTCTGGTCATCTACACTTTTAGAAATTGCAACCAGATTGTCATCATGAAACTCAGCCGATATTAATTTAAACACCAATCTCCGTTCAAAAGAGTTGATGTCTCTCAACTCACATTCAGCATTATCTTCTTTGAGAAGCTTCAGTTTGTCGCGAGTTGCTTTTAAAAAGCAGGCATTCTCAGTTTCGGCGTCTTTGATTACTTGCGCATCTCTGATTCTTTGTTCGCTTTGGTTGTCACTTTCTTTCGCTTCTAATAAATTGGAGCAAGGTTTATTCATACAGATGCCATCATGACCAGTTTATTAGCTTCATTCAGAGGTTTTTTTTTGAAAAGCCAACTGTTACTGCTCTTTAAGAAACGTGTCTGAGTGATAAAGTTCAAGCACTTACGTTATATCAAAAAGATGGATATCAGCCCATTATTGTCAAAAACATCCAAAACAGGGCGAGGCTGTGCTTTGTTTTCGAAAAATGGCCTTAGAGTAAAATCAAAAAAGCGATATTAATTTGGAGTATATTACAGGTGGCCAAGTATTGCAAGCCGTAAGAGTGGCATGCAAACCTCCATCTTTTAAACTCAACGCATTTCCAGATCTATTTGAACATCCTATGTTCTTGAAAAGTTTAAAAGGAGAACAGCTAATATGCGGGAACGTCAATATTGATATCATAGGAGCAGCAAATCACAAGTATTTGAATCTTACCACGTCAATTGGTTTAAATATATTCAATAAATATCCTACTAGAGTAACTCCTCAAAGCAAAACTTGCATTGAACACATAAACAACAAAAACACTGATTAATACAATACCCGATCATTTTGCCTTGTTCGCTTTGAAAAGTTTGAACATCGAAAACACTATAGCAAAAGATGTTTGGTTTCCGAATTTTTGAGAACGTGAGTAGTCGGAAAATCCCTTCAAGTTTTCGTTCTTGCATCATGCTTGTCAAAAAACAATCTTCATTTGCCTTCTGTTGACGAGAAGTTTCATCCGTCTCAACAACCATAGGCAAGCTTGTTGAAAAGTTTGTTCCTTGAAGGAGGAAAAAGTCAATTAAAAACCCAGGCTACAAATGAAAAATAGTGTTAAAAAAATCACAACACAAAAAAGCAATCAGGTAACAAAACAAACCTAAAATTGTCGTATTAAACCTAGGAGGTTTAAACCTAGGAGGTTCTCTGATTCTTTGTTCGCTTTGGTTGTCACTTTCTTTCGCTTCTAATAAATTGGAGCAAGGTTTATTCATACAGATGCCATCATGACCAGTTTATTAGCTTCATTCAGAGGTTTTTTTTTTGAAAAGCCAACTGTTACTGCTCTTTAAGAAACGTGTCTGAGTGATAAAGTTCAAGCACTTACGTTATATCAAAAAGATGGATATCAGCCCATTATTGTCAAAAACATCCAAAACAGGGCGAGGCTGTGCTTTGTTTTCGAAAAATGGCCTTAGAGTAAAATCAAAAAAGCGATATTAATTTGGAGTATATTACAGGTGGCCAAGTATTGCAAGCCGTAAGAGTGGCATGCAAACCTCCATCTTTTAAACTCAACGCATTTCCAGATCTATTTGAACATCCTATGTTCTTGAAAAGTTTAAAAGGAGAACAGCTAATATGCGGGAACGTCAATATTGATATCATAGGAGCAACAAATCACAAGTATTCGAATCTTACCACGTCAATTGGTTTAAATATATTCAATAAATATCCTACTAGAGTAACTCCTCAAAGCAAAACTTGCATTGAACACATAAACAACAAAAACACTGATTAATACAATACCCGATCATTTTGCCTTGTTCGCTTTGAAAAGTTTGAACATCGAAAACACTATAGCAAAAGATGTTTGGTTTCCGAATTTTTGAGAACGTGAGTAGTCGGAAAATCCCTTCAAGTTTTCGTTCTTGCATCATGCTTGTCAAAAAACAATCTTCATTTGCCTTCTGTTGACGAGAAGTTTCATCCGTCTCAACAACCATAGGCAAGCTTGTTGAAAAGTTTGTTCCTTGAAGGAGGAAAAAGTCAATTAAAAACCCAGGCTACAAATGAAAAATAGTGTTAAAAAAATCACAACACAAAAAAGCAATCAGGTAACAAAACAAACCTAAAATTGTCGTATTAAACCTAGGAGGGAATTACTTAAAAGAATTGGGAAAAAGAACAAAAATTGTTTCGGTTCATATAACAGGTAACTAAAAAAGATGCAACGAAATTTGTTGACTTCTTCTTCAAGTAGTACAAAAAAAACAACAAATATTTGTTGAAGTTTCTATGAAATCTTTTGAACGGTTTAATTAAAATGAATTGACCGTAAACTAAGACCAAAGCAACCTGATGAGTTTTGAAAAAGACTGTCGCTCTCAACCTCTTTGGTAAGTAAGTTTTATTAAGCATACCGACCATGGTCAGTATTTATGTATAATTTTAGATAAAAAAATTGACAGCACAACTAAAAAGTTTATGACAATCTCTCGCAGTTGTGAAATGTTGCAAATCAAACTAGGAATATTTTTCTCAGAATCAACTTTTATTCGTTCCATATTCCGATCGCAAAATCTGCATATTGTTATGGTTTATTAGTATACAGCAAAAATCTAAAAGCAATTTGAATGAGATATTGATGTGCCAAAACAAATAATTAGAGCTATTTCTTCCTCAGAAAATCAGCTTCGATGTCATTTCTAATGTGAGATCACAAAATATTAAACAATTTACGAGCTTTTCTCATAAATTTTTTTTCGAAATTTTTGCGCAAGTGTCTCATAGATCTGTTAACAAGCATAATTTTTAAATATAATTCGATACAAGCTCTGCAAAGAGCATTTTTGCCCACCAAAAACTCAATTGATCAAAGCATACAAGATTATTGCATTGCGATCAATAAGAGTGCAAAACATATCTGCAAGCCGACCGAAACAAAAAAACTATCTAATGGCACAAGAATAGCGGCATTCGTGAACGATTAGATCCGAGTTTTCGTCGAGGGTTACAATTTCAACAGACTAGAGATGCTGCAACTAAATTCTTTTTCAACTTATTTAAAACCAAGCTCCTTTTCGCATATTTTCCGATGACTGCATTGCTTGCTGTTTCATCCGTTTCTCATCCGCTACTGAAAGGAACGGAATCCCACTGTTGACCCACTTGTTGAAATCAAACCCATGCGTTGACAGAAAACACATTGATGAAGTCAGAAACTGAATCCGCTTCTCAGGATATTGAAAACTGTTGTGATATGGGAATACGTAGAAATTATATGGACGAACAATGTACTTATTCTTTTGAGATGCGTCGTACTCAAAACATGCAATTCCCACTTGTATGGGACTGTATTTCAGTACATCTCTTCTACACTTTAGAAACCGACTTTCAGGCAAGTCCGAACTGTTCTTGGAGTTGGATTCGTTGAGGCCACTTAATTCGAGGTCCATCGCAATAAAATCACACGAGTCTATCACATCTTTTATAGACTTGCGGATCGCTCCAAAGTTGAACTTTGTAACATCAACCATGTTTAGATCTAAAATATAGAGCGATGACTTATGGAAATGAACAAAACAACTTGAGCCCAGCACGTACTCAAAAGAACAGCCAAATAAAATAGGCAGCAGAGGAGACATTTTAGAGACAAACTATCTTAATACGAAAACTGATTGCCTCACTTCCTGAAGTTTGAAACAAAATGTTGCTATCGAAAGATGCATCTGACATGAAAAGATAATTTCTTAGAAGCAATTTCTCAATGAATTTAACGGTAAATTTAGATAACAAGTAACCTCAGAAAGAAGCTGACCCAAATAGGTTAGAAAAACTCAAAAATTTTTTCACATCTTCGAACGAAATTCAAAAGAAATTCTCTTTCAATAAACATGTCAAAGATATTACTATTTTTCAAGGCTCTTGAATTATATCTTGAAAGAGACAAAATAACAGTAAAAACAATATAACAGTAAAAATCATAACTTTTAGCATCAGCAACCACGTTAAGAAAATAAAGTTACAAACCAACATCTATATATTTTCTACGTGCCGTTTTTGACTTTACGATTGAAGTAACTTCCATTAAAAAAGCAGAACTGGAAGAGTTCTGGCAACGACCTTGAGCGTCTTCGACAGAACTGAACAAATCTGAACATGCCTAAAATACTTAAAACGTACCTAAAATCACCTCAAACGACTCCGAGCGAAAAAAGTTTAGCCAGCAGTCAAAATCTTTTGAAGCACCCCTTAGTTAAACCCCCAACTGATAAAATAATCAGATGAGATTTAACAGTCAATTGGTCATAAGTCTTACGAACAGCCCTAAAAACTTGAGCCCAGGAGCAGATAACGTTCAAAACTGTGCAACGTTTCCTAAAATATTTATATTCAGACCTCGCTACATCCTCAGAACAGCATCTCGGCACATTTTTATACCCTAACTCGACTTGCGCCAAGAGTTACAGACATTAATGAATGCTAATCCACTGAGAATATTCAAATATGCACCACAACGAGAATGTCACTGACTTTTTCATAAAACTTTTACGCATCCTGGTCATTACGCATTACTAATCAACAGCCATTGTTACAACAAACAATAAGTTGCAAAATGACATGCTTAGTCCTTGCTGTTTATGCTTATGTCATGTGACAGTAGACCTATTTTCATTGAAACAGGCAAAATCTTACAAAAATAAACCGACCAACGTTAGACGAAATGCTCTCTAACAGTAGGCGGGCCGTTTTTATTTACAGGTGGAGTAGCTTAGAAACTTTTTACGGTTGCAAAACCACCAGCCCAACAGGGGTTCAAGCCACGCCCACCAGGATGCCAGTCCAATATCTTAACAGCAAGGCCACAATGGCTTTAGACTATTTTTCGATCACAACCGCTTTTACATTAGCAACAAAATAATATTTCATACAACATTTTATTCATTTTCCTCTTTACTGCCATAATTTAAAAAGCTACCAAGCGAACAACCCTTGATATTTCTGAAAAGAAAATTTTGCATCACAAAATCCATCATTGAACAGCAGTAAAAACAAAGGATTGGTTTATTGGTTTATTTTCTGTTCCATCGTTTTTATATCATTTGTTATAATGTACCAACTGTACACATTTCAGCTCAATAACTAACATAAATTAAACCAACTAACGTCGGATGACTTGCTCTGAAACGACAAATGGGGCAATTTATTTAGAGGGGTTCCGTTCAAAATTTTTTTATAGGCGCAAAAGACAACGACCCCGGCGGGGTTCAAACCCCTGACTTCATGTTTCAACCACTCACCTTTTTCCTTCAGCACAAATTTAACTTCGGAATGAGAGCAAACTATATCACTAAAACATGAAGAATTCACGCGCGGATAACTCACTCAAGACGACAAAAAATGTTCTAGAACAAAAGCGCAAAAACGGTCAAACGAAAATTTTGCATTTGAAAAAGACAATCCTTTACAATAATTGCTTCAAAATTTGTCCAAGAGCTATTAAAAATTATTCCGACTCTTACTATTGGTAGAAAAAGAGATAACTCAATTAAAACTTCCAAAAGAACTCAGGCTTACTAAAAACATGAAATCTGATAGACATTGACACGACAGGCAGAGCGATTTAATTTAGAGGGGTTTAGCTTAGACCTGTTTTATGGGTGTAAAAAACCGATCCCAGGGGTTCGAACGAAGGACGTCATGGATTCTAGTCCAACATCTTAACAAGGCAGCTCCAATGGCGCTGATTGTTGTTTGCTCACGGTCACTTTTATATTAGCAACAAATTTTACTTCGAAAGAGATCAGGTTAGATCACTCAAAAAGAAATTCAAGCAAGCCAGTCAAGAAGACAAAATGTTCTAGGACAAAAAAGACACTTGCATAAAAAGACAAGCGTTTACAAAATTTGTTTCACAGTTCGTTCGAGAGCAATTAAAAAAGCTGTCTTCAACTCATTAACGAACAAAAAAATCAAGCCTTTGAGGAAGAGTGACACTCATGATAAGGATGAAATAAAGATGAAAGAAAACCTTTCAAAACTGGCGACAACTAGACTAAATTTTAGTGAAAAATAACGCTTTCAGCTGATAAAATATTAATCATGAAAATAGTACTACAGTCTAGTATTTGCTAGCAGCGATATAGAATCGGGACAAAACATTTTTTAAAAAAATTGCCGGGATTCTCGCTATAATCAAACAATCGCTGATACTGATCTTTGAAAATTTTTCTTTTTCTGAACAGTTATTAGTTCGAATGATCAATAGAAATAGTATAAGTAAATGACTAGTAGTAGTACTAGGGGGGGGGGGGGGGTCACGCACTGTAAAAAACCGACCCCCTCATTTTTGGCCGAAAATACAAATTTTCGAAAAATTTTAGAATTGATCCCCCCATCCAAGGGAGGGTATGGTATTAATATTCATATTAGAGATTTTTTTCGGCTTTTTGACTTTCGGTACTCCGAACATTTAGCTGAATTCTGTTCTCCGCTTGAACTCGTTTAACTGTTTGTTCTTTTTGTTTACATCCCTTTGCAACCTCGTCTAGCCAATGTTTATAACTAAGGTTAATTTCGTTCTCCGCTTGAACTCATTTAATTATTGTTCTATTTATTTAGTTACAGCGCTTTACAATCTAGCCACTGTTCATAAGCTTTATTGTTTTGGACTAACAATGACGAAGCCCGTTCTATTTATTCTGTTAACTACCTGGTCATAAGTTTCGATGTTGTCTAATTTTACCGAGAACAGTATAAGGGACTCCCATAGTTCAAAAGTTTGTTACTTCCCGTATTGTTTAGGTACTAATCATCGACTTCGGTAAATTCAGACAACCATATCAACAGAGAACCGGCGTACATTTTTCAAATACCTTTGAGTTTTGTCTAGACAACTGAGATACAATTCTTGTTTAATCATTTTTCTCACACTTCATCGCATAACATTCCAAAGTGAAAGAAACCAAATTTTGATTCTTTATTTTGGCTTATCATCAGCAAATTGACACGGGTGACAAAAATTTGGCAAACCTATGTTCTTGAATTTTATATTTTTGAGCCTTTCGAATTGTATCAAACATAAATAGTGATCGAACAATGGTTTGAAGTGTTTCTAAAACCTTTTGCAAGGTCAATGTTTTTGAATAGCTAGGATCTTGAAGTTTGCCAAATTTTTAAAATAGTCAAACTCAGAAATGGAACATTGTCAAAACACTGGCTTCATTGATCTCAATCCCTGCAGTTGTTCCAACTGTTTACCTTCAACACACTCCAATAGAGACAGAGTCCCGGACGAGCATGACGAGTCAGAGGTGGTGCTTCTGGTTGTCCTATCTGATGATGAAGGAGATCTTGACGAGAAACAGGAACCAATATTGGTTACAGAAATAGTTGAAAATCTCGACTCTAATTTGATCATGACTGACAACTCCCAACAAGACACGACAAACAACGACCAGGAAAACATAGACTGCGATTATATACAGCCTACGATCGACAACCAGAGCGAACCAAGAGCAATATTAGCGCAAGTATCGCAACCTCGGTTCCGTTTGAAGAAAAATAGAAAAAAGACTCAAAGAACTCAAAGACCCAGGGTTGTGAAAACCTTTGCAAACAATCTTATGAAGCGATGTTTCAAATTTAAATAAAATTTGGTACGAGTATTTTCAACCTTAGGTAAAGCTAATAAAGATAATTCTGGTGAACCGTTCCAGAGAAACTGAGTTGTAATTTTTGACAATAGACAGCTTACATTTTTTATCAATGAGTTGTCAAGCAGAAAAAAATTTTCCTCAAGCGGTATTTAATCAAGTTTTGACTTTCAACAATGAAGGTAACAATTAACAATAACTTGTGTATTGGATCCTAAGCTACCTAGTGGATACCTAAGCGAGTTTTAACTTGTACATATCAAGAGGAATGGTGAAAAATAACTTGTGTATTGGATCCTAAGCTACCTAGTGGATACCTAAGCGCGTTTCAACTTGTACATATCAAGAGAAATGGTGAAAAATAACTTGTGTATTGGATCCTAAGCTACCTAGTGGATACCTAAGCGAGTTTCAACTTGTACATATCAAGAGAAATGATGAAAAAAACTTGTGTATTGGATCCTAAGCCACCTAGTGGATACCTAAGCGAGTTTTAACTTGTACATATCAAGAGAAATGATGAAAAATAACTTGTGTATTGGATCCTAAGCTACCTGCTGGTTACCTAAGCGAGTTTTAACTTGTACATATCAAGAGAAATGGTGAAAAATAACTTGTGTATTGGATCCTAAGCTACCTGCTGGTTACCTAAGCGAGTTTTAACTTGTACATATCAAGAGAAATGGTGAAAAAAACTTGTGTATTGGATCCTAAGCTACCTAGTGGATACCTAAGCGAGTTTTAACTTGTACATATCAAGAGAAATGATGAAAAAAACTTGTGTATTGGATCCTAAGCTACCTAGTGGATACCTAAGCGAGTTTTAACTTGTACATATCAAGAGAAATGATGAAAAATAACTTGTGTATTGGATCCTAAGCTACCTGCTGGTTACCTAAGCGAGTTTTAACTTGTACATATCAAGAGAAATGGTGAAAAATAACTTGTGTATTGGATCCTAAGCTACCTGCTGGTTACCTAAGCGAGTTTTAAATTGTACATATCAAGAGAAATGGTGAAAAATAACTTGTGTATTGGATCCTAAGCTACCTGCTGGTTACCTAAGCGAGTTTTAACTTGTACATATCAAGAGAAATGGTGAAAAATAACTTGTGTATTGGATCCTAAGCTACCTAGTGGATACCTAAGCGAGTTTTAACTTGTACATATCAAGAGAAATGGTGAAAAATAACTTGTGTATTGGATCCTAAGCTACCTAGTGGATACCTAAGCGAGTTTTAACTTGTACATATCAAGGGTATTGGTGACATTTTTGTGGCTGAACAAAGTAGTGTGGAGAGCAAAAGGGAGTGCAAAGTGGAGAGCAAGTTGGAGAGCAACGAGGAGAGGAAGTTGGAAACCGACTGCAGGAAAGGAATAATTCAGTTAGTCCTTTTAATTTTTTCATCTTTTTGACCAGTTTTTTGGGGTTTATATTTTCAAAACTCTCCTCTTTGTCTCATGGCATTTTAATTCATCACCAATTTCTGATGTTGCTCACCTTTATATTTTTGTTTGTTGATAAATTCTATATATATTAGGAATTAATTTTAATATCTTGTCTGGAGTACAAAGTCTTGAGATAAACAGTCTAAAGAGTAGCAGGAACTGTACTCGCTTGACGCCAGTAAACTCCTTGCCTTCTTAACTTTGGCAACCCCAATGATTGAGAAGCGGACCTTGCTGGTTTAGAGAAACCCCATTGCGAAAATTAGACGGCACCAGTTCACAAACTTTTAACACGCACCACCATTCACAAACACTCACTGAGTTCACTTAGACACTTAGACCAGTTGTAGGGTAGATTATGACAGATTGCTACAATCGACACAGATGATCTACGGAGGTAACTATGAACATGTTCCTAATTTTTTCGAGACAAAGAGGAATTGTTGTTTGACAATAAACATCAGCTACTTTTTTCATTTCCATCTGATAGCGCGGAAGCTTTTGAAACGCTTATACTATGGATTGAGGGCACTGAGGATAAAAATGTCTTAGATATAAATTGATCAACTGCTTATATGGGAGCTTTTAAAAGACTTATACTATGGATTGAAGGTACTGAGGACAAAAATGACTTAGATATAAATTGATCAACTGCTTATGGGGGAGCTTTGAAAAGACTTATACTATGGATTGAAGGTGCTGAGGACAAAAATGACTTAGATATAAATTGATCAACTGCTTATGGGGGAGCTTTTAAAAGACTTATACTATGGATTGAAGGCACTGAGGTTAAAAAAGACTTAGTTATTAATTGATCAACTGCTTATATGGGAGCTTTTAAAAGACTTATACTATGGATTGAAGGTACTGAGGACAAAAATGACTTAGATATAAATTGATCAACTGCTTATATGGGAGCTTTTAAAAGACTTATACTATGGATTGAAGGTACTGAGGACAAAAATGACTTAGTTATTAATTGATCAACTGCTTATATGGGAGCTTTTAAAAGACTTATACTATGGATTGAAGGCACTGAGGTTAAAAAAGACTTAGTTATTAATTGATCAACTGCTTATATGGGAGCTTTTAAAAGACTTATACTATGGATTGAAGGCACTGAGGTTAAAAAAGACTTAGTTATTAATTGATCAACTGCTTATATGGGAGCTTTTAAAAGACTTATACTATGGATTGAAGGTACTGAGGACAAAAATGACTTAGTTATTAATTGATCAACTGCTTATATAGGAGCTTTTAAAAGACTTATACTATGGATTGAAGGTACTGAGCACAAAAATGACTTAGATATAAATTGATCAACTGCTTATATGTGAGCTTTTAAAAGACTTATACTATGGATTGAAGGTACTGAGGACAAAAATGAATTAGATATAAATTGATCAACTGCTTATATGGGAGCTTTTAAAAGACTTATACTATGGATTGAAGGTACTGAGGACAAAAATGACTCAGATATAAATTGATCAACTGCTTATATGGGAGCTTTTAAAAGACTTATACTATGGATTGAAGGTACTGAGGACAAAAATGAATTAGATATAAATTGATCAACTGCTTATATGGGAGCTTTTAAAAGACTTATACTATGGATTGAAGGTACTGAGGACAAAAATGACTTAGATATAAATTGATCAACTGCTTATGGGGGAGCTTTTAAAAGACTTATACTATGGATTGAAGGTGCTGAGGACAAAAATGACTTAGATATAAATTGATCAACTGCTTATGGGGGAGCTTTTAAAAGACTTATACTATGGATTGAAGGTACTGAGGACAAAAATGACTTAGATATAAATTGATCAACTGCTTATGGGGGAGCTTTTAAAAGACTTATACTATGGATTGAAGGTACTGAGGACAAAAATGACTCAGATATAAATTGATCAACTGCTTATATGGGAGCTTTTAAAAGACTTATACTATGGATTGAAGGTACTGAGGACAAAAATGAATTAGATATAAATTGATCAACTGCTTATATGGGAGCTTTTAAAAGACTTATACTATGGATTGAAGGTACTGAGGACAAAAATGACTTAGATATAAATTGATCAACTGCTTATGGGGGAGCTTTTAAAAGACTTATACTATGGATTGAAGGTACTGAGGACAAAAATGACTTAGTTATTAATTGATCAACTGCTTATATAGGAGCTTTTAAAAGACTTATACTATGGATTGAAGGTACTGAGCACAAAAATGACTTAGATATAAATTGATCAACTGCTTATATGTGAGCTTTTAAAAGACTTATACTATGGATTGAAGGTACTGAGGACAAAAATGAATTAGATATAAATTGATCAACTGCTTATATGGGAGCTTTTAAAAGACTTATACTATGGATTGAAGGTACTGAGGACAAAAATGACTCAGATATAAATTGATCAACTGCTTATATGGGAGCTTTTAAAAGACTTATACTATGGATTGAAGGTACTGAGGACAAAAATGAATTAGATATAAATTGATCAACTGCTTATATGGGAGCTTTTAAAAGACTTATACTATGGATTGAAGGTACTGAGGACAAAAATGACTTAGATATAAATTGATCAACTGCTTATGGGGGAGCTTTTAAAAGACTTATACTATGGATTGAAGGTGCTGAGGACAAAAATGACTTAGATATAAATTGATCAACTGCTTATGGGGGAGCTTTTAAAAGACTTATACTATGGATTGAAGGCACTGAGGTTAAAAAAGACTTAGTTATTAATTGATCAACTGCTTATATGGGAGCTTTTAAAAGACTTATACTTTGGATTGAAGGTACTGAGGACAAAAATGACTTAGATATAAATTGATCAACTGCTTATATGGGAGCTTTTAAAAGACTTATACTATGGATTGAAGGTACTGAGGACAAAAATGACTTAGTTATTAATTGATCAACTGCTTATATGGGAGCTTTTAAAAGACTTATACTATGGATTGAAGGCACTGAGGTTAAAAAAGACTTAGTTATTAATTGATCAACTGCTTATATGGGAGCTTTTAAAAGACTTATACTATGGATTGAAGGTACTGAGGACAAAAATGACTTAGTTATTAATTGATCAACTGCTTATATAGGAGCTTTTAAAAGACTTATACTATGGATTGAAGGTACTGAGCACAAAAATGACTTAGATATAAATTGATCAACTGCTTATATGTGAGCTTTTAAAAGACTTATACTATGGATTGAAGGTACTGAGGACAAAAATGAATTAGATATAAATTGATCAACTGCTTATATGGGAGCTTTTAAAAGACTTATACTATGGATTGAAGGTACTGAGGACAAAAATGACTCAGATATAAATTGATCAACTGCTTATATGGGAGCTTTTAAAAGACTTATACTATGGATTGAAGGTACTGAGGACAAAAATGAATTAGATATAAATTGATCAACTGCTTATATGGGAGCTTTTAAAAGACTTATACTATGGATTGAAGGTACTGAGGACAAAAATGACTTAGATATAAATTGATCAACTGCTTATGGGGGAGCTTTTAAAAGACTTATACTATGGATTGAAGGTGCTGAGGACAAAAATGACTTAGATATAAATTGATCAACTGCTTATGGGGGAGCTTTTAAAAGACTTATACTATGGATTGAAGGCACTGAGGTTAAAAAAGACTTAGTTATTAATTGATCAACTGCTTATATGGGAGCTTTTAAAAGACTTATACTATGGATTGAAGGTACTGAGGACAAAAATGACTTAGATATAAATTGATCAACTGCTTATATGGGAGCTTTTAAAAGACTTATACTATGGATTGAGGGCACTGAGGATAAAAATGTCTTAGATATAAATTGATCAACTGCTTATATGGGAGCTTTTAAAAGACTTATACTATGGATTGAAGGTACTGAGGACAAAAATGACTTAGATATAAATTGATCAACTGCTTATGGGGGAGCTTTGAAAAGACTTATACTATGGATTGAAGGTGCTGAGGACAAAAATGACTTAGATATAAATTGATCAACTGCTTATGGGGGAGCTTTTAAAAGACTTATACTATGGATTGAAGGCACTGAGGTTAAAAAAGACTTAGTTATTAATTGATCAACTGCTTATATGGGAGCTTTTAAAAGACTTATACTATGGATTGAAGGTACTGAGGACAAAAATGACTTAGATATAAATTGATCAACTGCTTATATGGGAGCTTTTAAAAGACTTATACTATGGATTGAAGGTACTGAGGACAAAAATGACTTAGTTATTAATTGATCAACTGCTTATATGGGAGCTTTTAAAAGACTTATACTATGGATTGAAGGCACTGAGGTTAAAAAAGACTTAGTTATTAATTGATCAACTGCTTATATGGGAGCTTTTAAAAGACTTATACTATGGATTGAAGGCACTGAGGTTAAAAAAGACTTAGTTATTAATTGATCAACTGCTTATATGGGAGCTTTTAAAAGACTTATACTATGGATTGAAGGTACTGAGGACAAAAATGACTTAGTTATTAATTGATCAACTGCTTATATAGGAGCTTTTAAAAGACTTATACTATGGATTGAAGGTACTGAGCACAAAAATGACTTAGATATAAATTGATCAACTGCTTATATGTGAGCTTTTAAAAGACTTATACTATGGATTGAAGGTACTGAGGACAAAAATGAATTAGATATAAATTGATCAACTGCTTATATGGGAGCTTTTAAAAGACTTATACTATGGATTGAAGGTACTGAGGACAAAAATGACTCAGATATAAATTGATCAACTGCTTATATGGGAGCTTTTAAAAGACTTATACTATGGATTGAAGGTACTGAGGACAAAAATGAATTAGATATAAATTGATCAACTGCTTATATGGGAGCTTTTAAAAGACTTATACTATGGATTGAAGGTACTGAGGACAAAAATGACTTAGATATAAATTGATCAACTGCTTATGGGGGAGCTTTTAAAAGACTTATACTATGGATTGAAGGTGCTGAGGACAAAAATGACTTAGATATAAATTGATCAACTGCTTATGGGGGAGCTTTTAAAAGACTTATACTATGGATTGAAGGCACTGAGGTTAAAAAAGACTTAGTTATTAATTGATCAACTGCTTATATGGGAGCTTTTAAAAGACTTATACTATGCATTGAAGGTACTGAGGACAAAAATGACTTAGATATAAATTGATCAACTGCTTATATGGGAGCTTTTAAAAGACTTATACTATGGATTGAAGGTACTGAGGACAAAAATGACTTAGTTATTAATTGATCAACTGCTTATATGGGAGCTTTTAAAAGACTTATACTATGGATTGAAGGTACTGAGGACAAAAATGACTTAGATATAAATTGATCAACTGCTTATGGGGGAGCTTTTAAAGGATTTATACTATGGATTGAAGGTGCTGAGGACAAAAATGACTTAGATATAAATTGATCAACTGCTTATGGGGGAGCTTTTAAAAGACTTATACTATGGATTGAAGGCACTGAGGTTAAAAAAGACTTAGTTATTAATTGATCAACTGCTTATATGGGAGCTTTTACAAGACTTATACTATGCATTGAAGGTACTGAGGACAAAAATGACTTAGATATAAATTGATCAACTGCTTATATGTGAGCTTTTAAAAGACTTATACTATGGATTGAAGGTACTGAGGACAAAAATGACTTAGTTATTAATTGATCAACTGCTTATATGGGAGCTTTTAAAAGACTTATACTATGGATTGAAGGCACTGAGGTTAAAAAAGACTTAGTTATTAATTGATCAACTGCTTATATGGGAGCTTTTAAAAGACTTATACTATGGATTGAAGGTACTGAGGACAAAAATGACTTAGTTTTTAATTGATCAGCTGCTTATATGGGAGCTTTTAAAAGACTTATACTATGGATTGAAGGCACTGAGGACAAAAATGACTTAGTTATTAATTGATCAACTGCTTATATGGGAGCTTTTAAAAGACTTATACTATGGATTGAAGGTACTGAGGACAAAAATGACTCAGATATAAATTGATCAACTGCTTATATGGGAGCTTTTAAAAGACTTATACTATGGATTGAAGGTACTGAGGACAAAAATGACTTAGTTATTAATTGATCAACTGCTTATATGGGAGCTTTTAAAAGACTTATACTATGGATTGAAGGTACTGAGGACAAAAATGACTTAGATATAAATTGATGAACTGCTTATATGGGAGCTTTTAAAAGACTTATACTATGGATTGAAGGTACTGAGGATAAAAATGACTTAGATATAAATTGATCAACTGCTTATATGGGAACTTTTAAAAGACTTATACTATGGATTGAAGGTACTGAGGACAAAAAAGACTTAGATATAAATTGATCAACTGCTTATATGCGAGCTTTTAAAAGACTTATACTATGGATTGAAGGTAGTGAGGATGAAAATGACTTAGTTAACAATTGATCAGCTACTAGAATGGGAGCTTTTAAAAGACTTATACAATGGATTGAAGGTACTGAGGATAAAAATGACTTAGATATAAATTGATCAACTGCTTATATGGGAGCTTTTAAAAGACTTATACTATGGATTGAATGTACTGAGGACAAAAAAACTTAGTTATTAATTGATCAGCTACTAGTATGGGAGCTTTTAAAAGACTTATACAATGGATTGAAGGTACTGAGGATAAAAATGACTTAGATATAAATTGATCAACTGCTTATATGAGAGCTTTTAAAAGACTTATACTATGGATTGAAGGTACTGAGGATAAAAATGACTTAGATATAAATTGATCAACTGCTTATATGGAAGCTTTTAAAAGACTTATACTACGGATTGAAAGTACTGAGGATGAAAATGAATTAGATATAAACTGAAACTGCCTATGCGGGACCTTTAAAAGATTTATGCAGTACAATTTTTCTGTAACGAGTTGAAAAGACTTTTTTATTCAGACGGGAAAAACAAAACAAGTCACAAAAACTAAAGCAGAGTTATTTCACAGGATTTAATTGTCGTCACTATCAGAGTCAATTTGTACTACTCTCCATTTCTTTATTCTATCTTCATTGATAGATTCTTTGTCTGATATCAGCTCCAGCGTTCGTTTTGCGCACTTTTTCATACTTTTTGAGGGTCCGGGATGGTTGATGGGTTGCTCTTCTGTTGAAGAGTTAGTAGAAACATGAATGGGGGATACGGGTCTTGGGTCTAGAAGACTAGGCGACGAACCTGATTCAGCAGCCTGATCGTCTATAAAGGAACAACTTTCAATTTCGTCCTCAATCACTTGTTGAGTCAGATTTGCAAAATCTGCAATGTCCGCTTCAAGCTCATCGTCACTGTAAACACGCTGATTGAGACCGGGATCCGGCGGAGACCAGACTTCTGCTGACATTTGGGGACCTGTGTATTGAGTTGGTAGTTGACTTTCTGGCGTTAATGACTCGGCAACGTGTACAACAGTTTCTTCCTCGTCACTCGAACCCCAATCTGGATCCTGTACTACGTTACGCATGAACATTTCCTCGCGCAGAGCGTGGTGGCCAAATGGTAGAGTTGTGATCTTGTCGTTTAAAATATACCGCTTGTCATCGTATCCCGAGAGTGACTTCTTGTTGCACACAACTGTCATTAGTTGGTGTTTGCTCGACGCAATTCTGGTGTTGATAAGTCGAACAGTTTCTCCTCCTGTGAGAACCTGTTTGTATAATTCATGTGTCATCATGCGCCTGGCGTCTTGAGTCACACCTTTCGCTGACTGCTTTGCAAGACCTAAAATAGAAGTTCGTGCATTCTAGTTTTTGTTTTTCACTTTTTTTTTCGTTTTTTGGAAATTTAATCCTAGGTCTCTTTTTCATACTTTTTATCCGGTTTTTCTTTACTCATTCTGCTTTTTGTTGTTTTCTTGGCTTTTTTAGGTTTTGAAAAAAAAAGTTGACTAACCATCTGCCAGTTTGATTGAATACAGCTTCGGCTTCAACCCCACAAACTCAGAAATCATCTTGCCTCCCATCTCATCTTTAAATTTTAGTGTCACTCTTGCGTTGCTTTGATCGTACATCTCGTGATTAGTTGGAAAGTTTGAGAAATCGAAAAGCTCCTTCACTGTGGTCTTCCGCTTCAAGTCTGCGAAGAAGTCGTTTGAAAAAATTTCATAAACAAACGAGTCCGTGTCCGAGTACAGTAGTTTACAATTGAAGTGTTTCTTCATTGTATTGTAGTGGAAGTCGTACATGAATTTCTTCGAAAGATCTAAGATGCAAGCCCCTACGATAGTTGGTTTGTCCCACTCTATTTCAGTCTGATTCAAGCTTATCGTTGCCAAGTTCGCATCAATGATTTTGAACGACTTCATCTGTGGAGCGCTGGTCCATTTCAGTGTCTCTTCTTCACTTCGAGCCAGTTTTACTTTTATGCGATTGCGTTTCCCCTCACACGTTTTCCCAAATGCGCTGTTCACCATTAATTTATAGAAGTTCTCCTCGAACTTGTTCTTGGCTTGCTTTCGCTTCTGAGTGTTCAACTTTACATATGGCGCTAGCCATTTCGACTGGTTAAAAGCGAGTGATCGATGTAGTTTTTCAATTTTCAACCCCAACTGTACGTAGAGCTTCAATGTTTGATAGTGTAAAATGTAGTTCTTTTTGGGGAACAAGGTCTGGATCAATTTGTTACTCGAAGGCGGCGCATTCATCTGCATATCATTCAAAAGCTCTTCCTGATAGTCACCCAACCAGCATGCGTCAACTTTCTGTTTTGTTGGGGCCAAGGGAAAATCTGAATGAAGATCATGAAGTTCATCTGGGTACGACAAATCCACTTCTAATACGTAGCCAATATCGCTATCGTCAGGTGTCTCCAACACGCTTTGGATGAACGCTTTTTGAATTTCAGGATCCCAGTTTCCGTCAGTGTACTCAAAATTGTTCAATGGCAATGGAAACTTTTCCATTATGCCCCCATACAAATTGTTTGCATCAATCATCACTATGAAGGTTGAGGGTGCTTTGGGGTTGAAATTTCGTAGATATTTGTTGTTCGCAACCGCCAGCCGCTTGTTATAAATCGACTTAGGACACTGAGGTTAAAAAAGACTTAGTTATTAATTGATCAACTGCTTATATGGGAGCTTTTAAAAGACTTATACTATGGATTGAAGGTACTGAGGACAAAAATGACTTAGATATAAATTGATCAACTGCTTATGGGGGAGCTTTTAAAAGACTTATACTATGGATTGAAGGTACTGAGGACAAAAATGACTTAGTTATTAATTGATCAACTGCTTATATGGGAGCTTTTAAAAGACTTATACTATGGATTGAAGGCACTGAGGTTAAAAAAGACTTAGTTATTAATTGATCAACTGCTTATATGGGAGCTTTTAAAAGACTTATACTATGGATTGAAGGCACTGAGGTTAAAAAAGACTTAGTTATTAATTGATCAACTGCTTATATGGGAGCTTTTAAAAGACTTATACTATGGATTGAAGGTACTGAGGAAAAAATGACTTAGATATAAATTGATCAACTGCTTATGGGGGAGCTTTTAAAAGACTTATACTATGGATTGAAGGTGCTGAGGACAAAAATGACTGAGATATAAATTGATCAACTGCTTATGGGGGAGCTTTTAAAAGACTTATACTATGGATTGAAGGCACTGAGTTAAAAAAGACTTAGTTATTAATTGATCAACTGCTTATATGGGAGCTTTTAAAAGACTTATACTATGCATTGAAGGTACTGAGGACAAAAATGACTTAGATATAAATTGATCAACTGCTTATATGGGAGCTTTTAAAAGACTTATACTATGGATTGAAGGTACTGAGGACAAAAATGACTTAGTTATTAATTGATCAACTGCTTATATGGGAGCTTTTAAAAGACTTATACTATGGATTGAAGGCACTGAGGTTAAAAAAGACTTAGTTATTAATTGATCAACTGCTTATATGGGAGCTTTTAAAAGACTTATACTATGGATTGAAGGTACTGAGGACAAAAATGACTTAGTTTTTAATTGATCAGCTGCTTATATGGGAGCTTTTAAAAGACTTATACTATGGATTGAAGGCACTGAGGACAAAAATGACTTAGTTATTAATTGATCAACTGCTTATATGGGAGCTTTTAAAAGACTTATACTATGGATTGAAGGTACTGAGGACAAAAATGACTCAGATATAAATTGATCAACTGCTTATATGGGAGCTTTTAAAAGACTTATACTATGGATTGAAGGTACTGAGGACAAAAATGACTTAGTTATTAATTGATCAACTGCTTATATGGGAGCTTTTAAAAGACTTATACTATGGATTGAAGGTACTGAGGACAAAAATGACTTAGATATAAATTGATGAACTACTTATATGGGAGCTTTTAAAAGACTTATACTATGGATTGAAGGTACTGAGGATAAAAATGACTTAGATATAAATTGATCAACTGCTTATATGGAAACTTTTAAAAGACTTATACTATGGATTGAAGGTAGTGAGGATGAAAATGACTTAGTTAACAATTGATCAGCTACTAGAATGGGAGCTTTTAAAAGACTTATACAATGGATTGAAGGTACTGAGGATAAAAATGACTTAGATATAAATTGATCAACTGCTTATATGGGAACTTTTAAAAGACTTATACTATGGATTGAAGGTACTGAGGACAAAAAAACTTAGTTATTAATTGATCAGCTACTAGTATGGGAGCTTTTAAAAGACTTATACAATGGATTGAAGGTACTGAGGATAAAAATGACTTAGATATAAATTGATCAACTGCTTATATGGGAGCTTTTAAAAGACTTATACTATGGATTGAATGTACTGAGGACAAAAAAACTTAGTTATTAATTGATCAGCTACTAGTATGGGAGCTTTTAAAAGACTTATACAATGGATTGAAGGTACTGAGGATAAAAATGACTTAGATATAAATTGATCAACTGCTTATATGAGAGCTTTTAAAAGACTTATACTATGGATTGAAGGTACTGAGGATAAAAATGACTTAGATATAAATTGATCAACTGCTTATATGGAAGCTTTTAAAAGACTTATACTACGGATTGAAAGTACTGAGGATGAAAATGACTTAGATATAAACTGAAACTGCCTATGCGGGACCTTTAAAAGATTTATGCAGTACAATTTTTCTGTAACGAGTTGAAAAGACTTTTTTATTCAGACGGGAAAAACAAAACAAGTCACAAAAACTAAAGCAGAGTTAGTTCACAGAATTTAATTGTCGTCACTATCAGAGTCAATTTGTACTACTCTCCATTTCTTTATTCTATCTTCATTGATAGATTCTTTGTCCGATATCAGCTCCAGCGTTCGTTTTGCGCACTTTTTCATACTTTTTGAGGGTCCGGGATGGTTGATGGGTTGCTCTTCTGTTGAAGAGTTAGTAGAAACATGAATGGGGGATACGGGTCTTGGGTCTAGAAGACTAGGCGACGAACCTGATTCAGCAGCCTGATCGTCTATAAAGGAACATCTTTCAATTTCGCCCTCAATCACTTGTTGAGTCAGATTTGCAAAATCTGCAATGTCCGCTTCAAGCTCATCGTCACTGTAAACACGCTGATTGAGACCGGGATCCGGCGGAGACCAGATTTCAGCTGACATTTGGGGACCTGTGTATTGAGTTGGTAGTTGACTTTCTGGCGTTAATGACTCGGCAACGTGTACAACAGTTTCTTCCTCGTCACTCGAACCCCAATCTGGATCCTGTACTACGTTACGCATGAACATTTCCTCGCGCAGAGCGTGGTGGCCAAATGGTAGAGTTGTGATCTTGTCGTTTAAAAAATACCGCTTGTCATCGTATCCCGAGAGTGACTTCTTGTTGCACACAACTGTCATTAGTTGGTGTTTGCTCGACGCAATTCTGGTGTTGATAAGTCGAACAGTTTCTCCTCCTGTGAGAACTTGTTTGTATAATTCATGTGTCATCATGCGCCTGGCGTCTTGAGTCACACCTTTCGCTGACTGCTTTGCAAGACCTAAAATAGAAGTTCGTGCATTCTAGTTTTTGTTTTTCACTTTTTTTTTCGTTTTTTGGAAATTTAATCCTAGGTCTCTTTTTCATACTTTTTATCCGGTTTTTCTTTACTCATTCTGCTTTTTGTTGTTTTCTTGGCTTTTTTAGGTTTTGAAAAAAAAAGTTGACTAACCATCTGCCAGTTTGATTGAATACAGCTTCGGCTTCAACCCCACAAACTCAGAAATCATCTTGCCTCCCATCTCATCTTTAAATTTTAGTGTCACCCTTGCGTTGCTTTGATCGTACATCTCGTGATTAGTTGGAAAGTTTGAGAAATCGAAAAGCTCCTTCACTGTGGTCTTCCGCTTCAAGTCTGCGAAGAAGTCGTTTGAAAAAATTTCATAAACAAACGAGTCCGTGTCCGAGTACAGTAGTTTACAATTGAAGTGTTTCTTCATTGTATTGTAGTGGAAGTCGTACATGAATTTCTTCGAAAGATCTAAGATGCAAGCCCCTACGATAGTTGGTTTGTCCCACTCTATTTCAGTCTGATTCAAGCTTATCGTTGCCAAGTTCGCATCAATGATTTTGAACGACTTCATCTGTGGAGCGCTGGTCCATTTCAGTGTCTCTTCTTCACTTCGAGCCAGTTTTACTTTTATGCGATTGCGTTTCCCCTCACACGTTTTCCCAAATGCGCTGTTCACCATTAATTTATAGAAGTTCTCCTCGAACTTGTTCTTGGCTTGCTTTCGCTTCTGAGTGTTCAACTTTACATATGGCGCTAGCCATTTCGACTGGTTAAAAGCGAGTGATCGATGTAGTTTTTCAATTTTCAACCCCAACTGTACGTAGAGCTTCAATGTTTGATAGTGTAAAATGTAGTTCTTTTTGGGGAACAAGGTCTGGATCAATTTGTTACTCGAAGGCGGCGCATTCATCTGCATATCATTTAAAAGCTCTTCCTGATAGTCACCCAACCAGCATGCGTCAACTTTCTGTTTTGTTGGGGCCAAGGGAAAATCTGAATGAAGATCATGAAGTTCATCTGGGTACGACAAATCCACTTCTAATACGTAGCCAATATCGCTATCGTCAGGTGTCTCCAACACGCTTTGGATGAACGCTTTTTGAATTTCAGGATCCCAGTTTCCGTCAGTGTACTCAAAATTGTTCAATGGCAATGGAAACTTTTCCATTATGCCCCCATACAAATTGTTTGCATCAATCATCACTATGAAGGTTGAGGGTGCTTTGGGGTTGAAATTTGGTAGATATTTGTTGTTCGCAACCGCCAGCCGCTTGTTATAAATCGAGCTTACGCCACCACGAATCAATCCTTCTACCATATCCAATTGTTCTCTCTCTTTTAGGAGTCTCAAAGGCGCTTTAGATAACTTTAACATAGCATCACCAGAGAGATTGGAAGCGGTTTAGTACTGACAGCAATCCAGTCCGTATGTTTCGTAACACACTTTGCGGAAGCAGAGCATAACTGCAGCTAGAAGAAACACATCAGTTTTGAGATACAAACTATAGTAATCTTCAATTGTTTCACATTGAAACTGCTCAAAAACTTCCAGCGCATGTTTGTACTCATCTTCAGTAACGCTCACTTGATACTGTTGGAGACTATTCATCCACTTTTCTCGTGGTGGGAGTGCGGTCTCTTTCAGTTTAGTGAAATTATCAATGTAACAATAAGGGAAAAATCCCTTCCGTTTCAACATTTGCACTGAACTTTCTGGCCAATCCTTAAAGTGATGTTCTAGCAAAGTGAACTGATCAGAGGGTAAGTTTTGTGCTAGAGAATCTAATGACGAGGCCATGAAACGAAATGAGTCTAGTAGCCTGATATACTCATACACCGGTTTCATTACTCCATTCTTGTCCTGACGGTTGTAGACTAGAACACCAATTTCCAGAGCTATATATTTCTCATCTGTATTCGGAACAATTGATACAGTATTCCTCATGTTGCTACCCTGGAGAGCAAGAATTACATGGTGAAGATCGTAGTTTGAGAGATTGTGTGCAAATAGCGGAGTATAGTTGAGAAACCTCCTGTTAATGTTACAAGTGTTATGCGCCCATCCGAGGAATTCTCCAGTGAAGTGACAATGATCTAGAACTGTCGGGTTATTAAAATTGTGTTCCAATGGTTCTTCACATATCCAACAATTGGCGGCATCTTCTTTCGCGATGAGAGGCTGGCCAGAGAAATATTTGTGTTGCTGTTTAACACTGTAAACTCGTTTTGCTATGCTTTCTAAAGACTGAACAAATTGTTCCATGACCTTTGGACCTGTCAAACATTCAAAATGAAACGGTTCAGTTTGGTTCTGAGCAACAAACAACATTGCATAGCTGCACGGTTTATGTATTTCTATTGTTCTTGTTTCTGATTTGGTTGGGTTGTTTTGACATCCTGAGACAGGTTCAATTATTGACTCCAAGTCAAAAAAGCCAACAATTGGAGCAAACCAACGGGACTGAAACTTTTTGTAGACAAACGTTGTGTTTTTTGGCATACGCACGATTGCTGGTTTGTTCTTCCAGCAAAGTTCTAAATGTTTTTCATATCGTTCTTTTGAGGTGCAAACATGAAAACAGTTTCTACAAAAAAGATTATCTGTTCTAACTACTCGTTCCTTGACTTTATGAATAAGAGATCGCAGGTTTCTGATTAAAACGTAGTGATGCATTTGACCGTCGCTAAGAAGAAGAAGTTCCATGTTGAATTCACAGTTCTGTTTTTTGGAAACTCGGAATGGTATCAGTCCGTTTTCAGCGTAGCTAAAATATTCGAACTTTTTTTGGTTTTTTATCTTTTTTTCCTCATTTGCTTTTGTGCCATAATCTTCTTTTTAGTTTTAAAGTTTTTCGAAAAGAAAGATTTTTAACTTACCGAAATACGTTGACGCAGACATTGTTCAGCTCTTCAAAGCGAGTCATCTGGTGGAAGCCCATAGGCATGTCAAACACACCATCTGCTTGTTTTGCAAGCGGGTTGTCTGGTCCGTATGTTACTGGGCTGGTTATCCTGCGTGAAGGTGTACCAGGAGGAAGAAGTCGAGGGCCAAACTTAAAATGGTAGGCGGCAGTATAGCAATACAGAAAACAATTCTCGTCTTCTCGGTTTCTGATGTTCAGTAGAGAGCATGTGCGCGCTAGTTTGCCTGGAAGTGCTAAATATGACGATGCCCTTATCGGTTTAGCTTTTGCTAATCGGATTTCAATGTTGACAATTTGGTTGAGAGTCCAACCGCTACCATGGGAAGCAAAATTGTTGAGCGCTAGGAGCATCTGTTCTACCATTGCATGGAAAGTTTTATCTGCAAGACCACCGAAATCCACTCGTTCCATTTTTGATGCAACATGAATCGAAATTCTATCGGGCTGGCTTGATGATAGATCATCATCAGTTTTCGTGGGTTTGACGAGATCGATAACTGAGTTGAACTGAACTTTTTGTGAGTGTTGTTGAACACTAATGTTGATAATGTTTTCAATCTCTCGACGTTTTAGCTGCATAACGTGTAATAGATCAACGTCTCTTGACCCGACGGTAATCTCATAGACTTTCAGTGTATCGCCGAAAGCGCGTTCGCTTGGTATGATGCCTGAGTCCTGTAGGTTGTTTACATCTACACTCCAAGCTGGTAGACCGTGGAAAGTGTTCATGTGCTCAAGATAATCAGCGTCACGTGGAAAACATTTTTGACAGTATATGCAGTATCGTGGACTGGTCGCCTCATGCTGCACAGTCATGTGTCCTGTTAGCTCATACAGGCTTCTCGTGGTGAAACCACATTCAGTGCACTCGAATGAGTTTGTTTGAGGATAGATCTTATGCACTTCTTTCCGATGTCGACGAACGCTTCTTCTATTTGCCAGTAGTTTATGACAAATTTCGCACTTGGCTTGCCCCATCCCACAAAAATTGATTGTTGCTGTAAGAGAGTAACGGTGAAAGGAACGATTAATTAAGAAGTTTGGAAGTGACAAAAATGTATCAAGTTTGAATCAACTGAACGCAAAGTGTAAGGCAAAAAGCAATGAGTAATTTTTCAGTCCGGGGGACCCCGCTTTCAACAAGTTGATTAGCCAATCGGATGCAAGCAAGCTGTCTCCTATTTGTTGGTTTTTATCGAGGGGCCATCGCGTTACAGTGACGCAATTCAACCTGGTAGCGTTACTTTTTGTTTACATAGTGCACTCGGGTCCAGACAAGAATTTGTTTACAAGCTATCAATACAAGTCTGAAGAACTTGAATTTGTTTACAAGCCATCAGCGTTTTTGTCATAGTTGAACGATTTAGTTTGTTTTTCCAGGGGAGGGGGAATTTAGTTCTTTATGACGGTGAATTTTTGGTTGGTGAGTCATCGACTTAACTAAAAAGAAAGCGTGTATAATTGCTTACTTCATATGTTTTATAAAAGACAACAGTTGAATTTCATTGATATCGGGAATGAATGGAAAATTATCATTGAGAACACAATGAGCTATATAAATGCAATAAAGTCCACACATTTGAGAGTCTGCACTTTGTAGGGGTTCATTTGTGTCACGTCTGTCTTCCATGAGGTCCACTATAATGCTATCAATAGTGCTTTGTCGAAATCGGTCTGATATGTGTTTATATGAATAGAGAGGTAATGCCAGCGGGTCGGCAAAGTATGTTATTGGGTAGGCATATCTCTTTGCAAGCACAATCCAATGAGATCCAGGTGAAGAGGCTGGTGATGCGTTAACGATAGCAAATGAGTTGGTTGGTATGTGCAAGGGGAAATTGTCAGCTGCATAAACACCGTTGAATTTAAACATCAAATGACCGGATTGTAGAATCAATTTGAATATTTTATCTTCATCCATTAGATTATAGGAAGAGCGTTTTTGGAAACGGTTCTCGAGGAATCGATATAAACTGTTGAACATTTCTCCCCGAGAAATAAAATTTCAATGTTGCGGGGCAACGCTGCACCGAACTTGAGTTCCACAGATAATGAAGAGTTTGTTAGCTCGGGATGAATAAAATCATGCGTGGCTTCTTGAGTGCTGGTGAGATCAAACACCATAATGTAATGGTTAGGAAAATCAGATAGAGATATCCCGTGACCATTTTCTACATAAGCTAGTGCAGCCATCGAGTTGTAGTATAGTCGTTTATTATCAGTTGTTGATATTGGTGTACCAGCTGTAGCGAACCCATTTCGGTAAATTATTATCTCATTCAAATCAAACTTCTGGTATGAAAATGGATTGAGCGTGTTAGTACCGATGAACGCATCGCTGCGGCACATGGCGACAATTAGTCTACGAATAGGTTCTTTTGTGAAAATATCCTCCTGCTTCCAGCTCTGTTGCCCAGCTGTTGCTAGAAAAGCTTTCGAAATAACTTCATTATATCGGTACATTGCAGGTGTCTTGAGAAGTGTTTTCTCGATTGCACCAAGCACGATATCGGAGACTGTCATTTTTCGCACGAACAAATTTGCTTCATCGATTTTGATTTTATAGTGTTTAGCCCCGTCTTCACTCACAATCGCAAAGTCATCCTGTGATCGTCGGAAAGAAATTCGCAGCGTTACTCCACTTGTTAGATGCTTCTCGCATGAAAAGAAATCGGTAGCTATTTTTCCATACATTGTGAGTTGAGCAGATCTTCTCACAGTTGCTTGTCGAGCTGTGATTGTAGCGGCTGGGACGCCTGTTGGGTCTGCTTCATAATCATATCCTTGACAGTTCAGCCAGGTTTTTTTTCGCATCCGATCCATGAGAAAATTCTGTTTCTATGAAACTTTTGTGTGCATAGTGCCATTGGCGGAAGAAATTTTGATGCCGTTTGCTGACACTATGCAATCGGCGAAAAGGGAATGTAAGACATTATTGGCTAGATGTGGCGTGTCACTGTTGTTGGCATCTCCCGTGGTGAAGCGTAAGTCGTTTCTATTATTTCGAACAACTCGAAATTTGATTTCCAGATAAATTTTCTGTAGGTCGATGAAGTTATTTCTGTCACCGACTATTTCAAATTCTAACGAAGATCCAGTGGGAGAGTACAAAGGTCCTGTTTTTTGCTCGAACGATTGATCAAATGTTACAAGAAGGGGAGGTTTCTCGAACAAGTCTAATGAGCTATGTGTTGCCTCTGTGGGAATAACCATGTTAGTACGCATTTTTTACTTTTGAGAAGAAATCTGATCGACTTCTTTGTGGCTTCGTTTTTCGCGAAATGATCTTTTTCTTTGGTGAAGACTGCTTTTTGTATGCTTTGTTCTTCGACCTCCTTCGATAGATTGCTTTTCGTCCTCGTTGAAGTGCTCCTCCGATTTGTTTTCTCGCTGTTTTTGCAACTGTACTTTTCAGAGCTTGCTTCGCTGATTTCTTTTTTGTTGCAAATTCTAATAACTCTGGTCCACCTTGCACTAGCAATTCTCTTCCAATTGTTTTTGCTGCTGGCCAAATAAGTCGTCGGGCTAGGGGTAATGCAACACGACCAATGCCAGCAGCTAATGCGCCGAATCCACTTCCTCTTTGTCTATAATGTCCTGAGAAATGGGGCATTGAATTGGATGCTTGATTATTATAATAGGCTTCCATCAGTTAGCTTGTTCTCTGGAATTTGAGACTTATAACAACTTTACCAATTCCAGTGAAAGGGATCAGTTTCCCAGTTTCACTTCTCAGCTCAACTTTGATGCTCTGGATATTGTTTGAAAGTAAACGCTTGTAGTCCAAGTTTGTATAGGTTTTATGGTGAATAGGTGCTACTGTGTTGAGGCTACCGTTTCTCAGACGTCTCTCCGATTCAATGATTTTGAGAATGGGTGCACGTGAGTCACCCACATGTTGATACTCAATAATATCAAGGTACACAAAAATAAGCTGTGACCCACATGTTATATCAACGGGGAAAATACCAAAATGTCTGTTAGGAGAGTTCGGAGCCCCATTTTCCAAATTTGTCTTGTAACCAATGTGAACAAAACCATTGTGTGCAGGGTCCGGGGTCCCCTTGAAACCAAGAATGCTGGGAATTTCATTGTCTTGAAATGACAATCCTTCATTTTCCCCAAATGTTAACACAAGCTTTTGCGTTATCTTGTCGAACTTACGATCAAACTGTTTTAGTCTTGCAATGCGAACAATCTCCGAGACTAGATCTTCCCATCTGTTGTAAATACCAGTCCGAATTTTTCTGAGTTGTCCTGATCGAATACTCGACTCATTTGGATTGGTCATTGAATTCTTGTAAACAACTATTTCTCCAGAGTTCACGTTGTTGATGTTTGATGGACAAGATAGAGATGTCAATGCTACTTGCCATTCTCCCTGTAAGTGTATCGGTTGTGATAATTGGTTCCGAAATGATGCCATAGTATTTCCATTAAAAACGTCCATTGATGCATTTGATAACAAGTCAATTGTAAACTCATTGTTGTTAGAAATCATTGCTCCTCTTCAGTGTTTAACGCATCAACTTGTACTAATTCCGGTTCGTAAAACTTCCCAAGGATTTTAACGTTGTTTGCGTCAACCAGATTGTAGGTAGGTGGACTTGTTGTAGCCAATCTTAGTACTGTGAAAATTTCGTCTGTATAATTCTGAGTATAACCTTTTCTGAAGGTATCGTCTGGTTTCGCTATTCGTACCAGGTCCCCCTCTTCAAATCGTGGTTTATATTTATTGTTGTCCAAAGCAATCGAAATTAAAAATGGTTCATGTTTTTTGAATACTTTATTTGGGGCTAACTTTGTAACGCGGTTAACACGACTGTTAATGATATTTACGAAATTGGGAAGCTCCTTTATATAGTTCCAAGTCCATTTTTCTTCCAAGTATCTGTATATAATGTTTTTAAGTGATCGAATATTTCTTTCCGCAAACGCAGATTTGGTTTCGTTTTCGGTTGTATACAAATGAATCTTTTTGTTTTCACAGAATGTTTTGAACGCGCCCTTGAATTCGGTGCCTTTGTCTGTCCACACTTTCTCTGGTTGTTTCGTCTTTATCATTTGTTTGAAGGCTTCAACGCAATCCTTCGAATACATCGTTCTGAGAGGTTGAACACGTAAATAGCGTGATAAAACGTCAACTGCAATCAATAGGTAATTGAACCCATTGTTGTGCTTGGCTATTTTGTCCATATAGGCTACATCCATGGACCAGATTTCGTTTATTCTGTAAGCGACTACCTTCAATCGTGGAAAACTTTTCCGGAATTGACGATATTTAGTGTATGAGTTCTTCGATTGAAGGAATTTTTCAATTTTTTTGTGGGAAAAGCCGCTTTCCTCTTTTATGTTAGCAACACTTCCAAATGCTGCTTTTCCTTTCGTGTAAACTTTACTTAGTTTTTTTATTTCCGCTGAATGGAGTTTTCCAGCTTGTTGGCGTTTTAATTTCTTCTTCTGCGTCTGCGAAGCCTTCCTCATCAAAGCTAGCAGTCTCTGTTTTTTCTGCTCTCTCGATAGCAGGTTTCTGTTCACTGGCTGCTCCATCTGGAAACTGACGTAGTTTTTGCTCTTTCGGAATTTTAATTAACTTCTTTGCGTAAGTATTACAAGTGAGATGTGGTGCAAGATTCAAATAATTCAATACTTGATAATCGTCAGGCAAAAGTTTTGATGATGTTTGTTGTAATGCGTAGAGGAAAGTTGATGCTGGAATGTCGGTGTTCCTTCCATTAATTAGGATTTTACCTTCAACGTCCAGCGAAATGTTGCGTGATCCGTTGATTTTCTTCAATTTTTTTTTGCTTTTCCAAATTTGTCTTTTTCGAGAAAATCTATATCATCGATCACACTCTGACTGATTTCATCAAACTCTTTTCGTTTTTTGTCGTCTTGGATACTTTGTTGCTTTTCTTCTTCATCGGAAACCATGACGTCATCTGTCTGTTGCTCTGTGTTCTGCTGCATGACCGCTTCTGATGGCTCTTGTTTTGAAGTTCTTTGTAGAAAGGATAGTTGTTTCGACTTGTTTTTTGTTAGCGGATTGTTTAATATTTGCGAAACTTGGGGTTGTTCAGTTGTAAACATGTTGCGAGGAATGAGCACAAATTCCTCAGTTGGCATTTTTCTGTAGATACTCTAGACAAGGTCTGGCAATTAGTTGAATCAGAGAATGCCCTCTCGTTGTCTGGAATAATTTACTTCTTTCCAGTTCACTGAAATATTTTTCAGAAAGTTGTCGTAGTTGAGGTTCGAATTGTTGTAGTTCTTTCTTGTTGATTGGGACAACACCAGAGAGCACGTTCATTACACAATCGCTTAGGAACCAAATGAATTCAATATCTTGGGCTAGGAAAATTCTCTTGCTTTTCGATTTGGGGTTGCTGTTAACGCACCAGCGCTTCAGCATAAGCAAATGTCTCTTTTTCATTCGTAATTGGTGTAATAACAGCTTCCTCCGAAGGAATATAGAATATTGATGGTTCGGGACCAATGAGTTGAGAAGAAAATCGTAAGCCTTGACTTGTTTTAGGATCCAGGTCAATGATTAAATGTCCATAGGGTTGAGCTGTTGCTAATTTGTATGCGTCCTTGAGTAATTGGAGACAGTTTAACTGTTTTCCGAGGTATTCTATTTGCTGAATGTCACGCAATGATTTGAATAAAACTATATGAGTTGTGTTTAGATCAATTGTCCGCGACCATTTACTCTGTTGGAATAAGTTGTGTTTGACGTAGATCACATGAAGTTTTCTGTGTCTTCCTGACGTTGCTATTTTCACAAACTCTTTGTCGTTAAAAATTTCACCGCATGAGTCATCATAAACGAGCAGACAGTCCGAAAGCTTTTTCGTTATATCCAATCCGGAATACTTGATGAACTCAATGTGCGGTATTTTTTGTTGCATAGCTGTAAATATGTCCTGGAACTCTTTGTAGAAGTAATAAATTTTGGGAAATGCTGGGTAGAAGGACCGACCTTGCAGCATGCTGAATATGAGGTCAGTTTTCCCAGAACCACTTGGGCCTACAACTGCCATGAAGATCCTATCGTTTGTGAGAATGACTTTATTCATAATTTAGGATTTGGTAAGATATAACCAACTAGACTCGAAAGCAGTGCAATCCAAATTGATTTCTCTTCGCAGCTCTCCGATATCAAGAATAGCATGGCAAAACAGAGACTAATCATGAGCACGATAACACTCACTTGAACGAAAAATATAATCTCTGATCGAGGGACTACGGTATTGGAACAGCAACGCCATGGAGGTCTCTCTCGGTTTCCATCATCAAAAACCAAGTTTGTAATACACCCATCAATTTCGTCTCTCGTAACTCGGGTACTCATTGAAACAGTTTTATCGATTTTTACTTAACGTCTGTTTTCTGGAACTGTAATTTGAAAAATGATCTTGCTAGACAATTTTTCCAAACTCATGTTCTGATTTTGTCTTCATATATTGTCCCATCGCGCCCAAGGGCTTTTCTGAAGAAATTTATTGGCGAAATGTAGAGATTTAGAGGGGGTCGTTTTTTTACCGTGCGTGACCCCCCCCCACCCCCGTGGTGTGCTACTAGTCATTTACTTATACTACTAATAGAATTGTCAATAGAAGTAGTCAATAGAAGTTCGAATGATCAATAGAAGTAGTATAAGTAAATGACTAGTAGTAGTACTAGGGGGGGGGGTCACGCACTGTAAAAAATGACTAGTAGCACACCCCCCGTGGTGTGCTACTAGTCATTTACTTATACTACTAATAGAATTGATAATAGGGCAATTTGTAAAGCGTTAATAGTCAAACCTAGCTATCTCTACAACAACCTTTGTTGTCTCTTTTTACAACCTTAAGGGTAGGTATGAGTGCGCACAGAAACATGGTGGTAAATCAGCAAATGAGATCTATCCTGGTATTTTTACAACATTTAGCGTTTTAGTCGGACCAACACATAATTATTGATAATAAGGAGCAAACAACTAGTTGCAGCCCTTTCAATGTGCAGTTTTCTTGATAGACCAACCAATGTGTCTACATGGCCTGCTAAACCTCTCTCTTGTGTTCTCAACCGTTCTCTTCTGTTGGCACAAAATATTTGAAACCAACATGCCATGCTAGTTTTGAAAAAGAACGTCTTTAGGACGCCGAGTATGGAAACAAAACCATTGTTTATAAAATTGATTATGCCTATAGGATGAATATAAAATAAATTGCACACAAGAATGTGTAAACAATTTTTCATTGAGCAAATTTGAACATTTACACAGTTGAAGACAACAATAAATAACAAAAATCTATGAAAACGTCCCAAAACCATCTCAAATTGACGCAAAGCAGTTCAAAAACTAACTGAAAACCTTTGCTTGGTTCTCAAATGTTTACGTCTATCAAAAACATCTTTTCCTCTGTCTTCTTTTTAAAACCAATAGGTTTTAAAAGGTAAAGGTTTATCATTAAAGCCGTAGACATCAAGGGTGGCTGCATGCTGAAGAGGGTGAAGAATGATAGCGACAGTACGGCATAGTTATTCCTATATTTCATTAAAATTTTACACTAACTAGGATGAATTGAACGTTATGCACGAAAGACTTACTAAAAACAAAAATCTCTCAACATAGAAACAGAAATCTTTCAACATCCGACAGAAACTAATCAAAATTATTTAAAATTATTGGAGATTGCACGTGAAAAGGTTCAATTTATGTCCACAAAATCTGCATCGTCTTCACTGTACAAAAAAAAACTTTTCCCCATCAGCAAATATATTAAGCGATCATGAGCCATCACATGACTCAATTTTCTAAACATAGAACTAAAAAAAATTATTTGCCAGTCTGCGTAAAAATTTTTAAGAGTTTCTTATTTATCATCCAAAGCAATTATAATAAGCGAAAAACCATAAGCCATTAAAATTATTGACAATTGGCATGCAGTGTTAAAAAGCGCACAAAAAATCTGAAGTCTTCTGTTCAAAACTTTCAAGCACATAACAGAATAACGTCCGGCTAATTGCTCCGGCGAGCGCTTGGTTTCAGTAGTAGCCAGCTGCGACTTCGGGATATAGCATTAGGGGTGTGGGGTAAGGTGTCAAGCGATGCAATGGGGGGTTTAGGCATGGCCGAGAAGGGGTTTCAATCGCCAGGTGGAGGAGGGTAGACGGGGGATTGATGGGTGAGAGGGGGGATGTGAACGAGGGGTCAAGCTAAGATTAAGAACCGCCCTTAACACCATGAAACTGTCTCCTCAAAATGGTTTCGGTGAATCGCATATTGAGGGACTAGTAAGGCATGAGGATCTAAGAGAGTTGCTCAGTCATTCAATGCCCTCCGGGCTTTACCTATTTATCCCGTTGTTGAGGAAGAAATATGAAAGTCAGACAAAAATTTGATCCAGCGAAAAATAACGTCAAAAAGACAACAGGACTAAAATAACTGCTACAACTTTGTTTGAGAGGAGTTAATCAGGAAGCATCTAATTAGACATAATATTCACGAGTAAAATTACAAAGTTCGGCATACCTTCCCACTACAGCCAGGGCTTCTTATTTTGAGGATAGAACTGCTGTTGCTTTAACAACCAGTGAAGAGAAAAACATGAACAGTACCCATAAAAAAGTCAGAAAAACAGATCAAAATAAATCTTAATTTTTTGAGTATTATCAAATTGCTCGAGAAATTCAAAACCTGTGAGTTTCCTTCAACCGGTTGGCTCAAGTAGCATCAGTTAAATTGATTACAGGATCAGATGCAATACTAACATCAAAGAAAGCTCAATTCTGAAAACATAGCCGACTAACGTCAGGCTAATTGCTCTCTAGCAACCGGCGAGCAATTGGGTCCGTCAGTAGCTAGCCATGGTTTAGCTCAATCGAACGGGCGTGAATTGAGGGGGCTGATGTGAGGGGTGATTTTTTTGGGGGGGGGGGTGTGGGTCAACTTCTAAGAACTGCCCTTCACACCATCAGTATAAGTCTCAAAAACAGTTTCTGTGAATCTCATATTTGAAGACTAGTGAGATGAAAGGCTCTTAGAGAACTTAATGCCCACTGGGCGCTACTTGTTTATCCCGTTTCTGAGGACGAATAGTCAAATGGGTCAGACGAAAAATCGGTCAAGCGAAAAGTCGCAAAAAAGACCGACAGAACTAATATAATTGCTACAAACGAGAGCAATTAAACAAAACAGTTATATATACATAAGCGAACCGGGGGCACAAGTGTGGACACAAGAACCTCCTCATTTGTCCAGGCGTTCTAGCTTTTAAGTTTTTGGCGCTAGGTCTGTCCCATTTCTTCGAAAATTAGCACGAGACCTATTGTTTGCTTTGTTAACATTTACCAACAAATCCGAAAGCTAACTGGCAGTATATCAGAACTAGAGTCCATTTCTTCAGCAAAAATTAGGGAAAAAAGCTGGATACACTCACATCGTGCCACTGAGAGCTAGATCAACAAAAAATTTTGCACCTGGACACTTAAGCGCCGATAAGACCAGTGGAAATCAATTATGTTTTCCCTCGGACACGTCGATAGGAAAAACTTGCGTGCATCGGGAATAAACTAGTTTTGTAGCCAAGAGAAGAAAACTACTATTTGCTGAAAACAAAAATATTTGAAGAAAACGACAACTGTTTCTGTTATCCAGAACCAGTTTGCTAATAGTGATCATGACAGATATTATAATTTTGCAGCGAGAACCAGAAAATTACTCTTCCAAATTAATTTGGTGATAGAATTGCGTTTCCATGCACAAAACTGTAACAAAATCAGAAGTACTTCAGAGGAAGAAGTAAATATACCCAAAAAATAGCCGCCATTGATTCCCATAACCCCCGGTTAGGATTGACAGAACAGAAAAAAATGATTAATGTACGAAAAAAGCGCGAACTATTTTGAGTTCATTCCACTCGTAGACGTACTCCTGCCTTTTGTTGAGAGGATACAAGCGCCAGTATCAAAACCAACAAGCATTAGAGATGGTAACTAAGACTTATAAGAACAAAGTTTAAGTGCCCATGCCAGCGTTAATTTTACATTGTTTTGATGAGCAGCTGCTGTTTAAAAACACTTTGAGTAGAATGAGCGAACAATAAAATTTAGTCTAAGAAGTCAAAGATTTCATGCAAAATATCGAAAACGCGGCAAAGTGAGGTAAAGCGAAACAAATTGTTATTCGACAAAATAAAAAATTAATACGAGCGCAATACTAGCCTTGAGATGAGGGCGGCTACTTAAAACTCACAATCCTTTTAAATTGTGCTTTAAATTGCTTTGGTAAGCTCTGAGAGTCTTGAGCAGTGATAAGGCAGCTTAATTTAAGAAATGGTCTTAATCTCTTGAGCAGCTTAATTTAAGAAATGGTCATTCTCATCTTGGCCATAGGATTGTTGATTTTGCATAATCTGCAAAAAGTGAATGTGGGGAGAAGTGGGGGGGGGGGGCAGGAATTGACGTAAGTGTTAGTTTTCTCCCAGACAGGTACAGTGATCCTCCATTTTTTTGCTCCCAAGTGTTTTTAAAAAACCTTTCAAGCTGGAAAACTAGTCTCACAGTAGAATTGGGACGCTGTTGGGTTTTGAGGTATTTGTAAAAAATGTAGGAGCGAAAAGTATGATGACTGTTATGGCACCTGTTAATTTTTTTTAATCCACTATCGTTTTTCACTCAAATATTAGGTCCTACTAGAAAATGTTGACGACGAAAAAAGACTCCATCATTTTGCCAATACGGGCTTCGCTGCCCTTGAGCAACTTCAAAACCGGCAAATTGTTAACATAGAGAATATTTGCAAGTGCTTTAGAGTTCCCATGTTTTTATTCCCTGTTCTCTTTATTTAGCAACGCCGACACCTACAACTTTGGGCTAGAAAATTATATTCCACATTGAGAATCCGCGCACATCAAATCTAAAAAGGAAAAACGCTGCCGAATAAAGCAGCAGCCATTTGTTTAAAAAAATACAGCCTTCCTCAACAGTCAAACCTATTGAAGCATCGCGTATTTCGGGTCACCTATACGCTAGAGCCGCGAACCCAGAGAATAGAGCTCCTTAGAAGAGAAACTGATTTTTATTCTAAGGTAGGTGATGACGACTGCGTATCTACCATTCTTTTTGTTGACAGCTTTAAAAAGTCAATTCAACAATTTCTCCACAAGAAGCGTAAAAAAGTTTAAGCGATTCGCGACGAACATGCAGGAATGATATGAACACGCATAGACAATAGAGATCGCGCCTGGTACCACACTCATTCCACCAAAAACTTCCGAATATACTGAAAACTGAACCGAAAACCAAAATATATTCATCATAAGTAATTTACGTATCAAATTTTTGCATACATAAGAATATACTCCATTCAATGAAGCTTGAAAATATCTAAGTATAACCTTGATGACATGAATCAGGCTAAACTACTTTAAACTGCAAACAGCGCTTAACCAAAATAGCTATTACATAAAGAATAACAACAATCTCTTTGGTTAGTGGAGGAAACCCAATACATTCAAGTAGTCCAATACGTTAAGACAAATTTGGGGTTTGAAACATTTGTACATGGAAACATTTAGAAGTCTTTTCCCATTAAGTTAATATACGGTTGAAGCTTTTATCATTGTTTACACTGCATAACATGTCCACAACACTTCCATCACCCTGTTTACTGTTTCGACGGTTGCTGAATATGCGGCTTAGGTGCATGATGATGATGCTTTTCAACAGTTGGTTGTGGCTTATTGTGTTTCTGCTTTACACTTTCTTCATGCATCTCACGAGCTATCGCCTGAAATGCAATTACTGTCTAAATAAATTCCCGAACTCAAAAAGGAACCTTTTTGCATTAGATTATAACTTTGGTATCTTCCATTAAACCGCACGATGCATAGATAAAACATTGCTGACAGCTTACATACAAATAGCGGCGATTGCTTTGTAGTCTCAAAATACCAATGAAAAGATTGAGACCAATAGAAGCCGATTTTTCTACTAAGCATTGCGTTGTTTGTATTGATTTGGACTGATATATTGAAAGTGAAAAGCTTCCCTCAATTAAACTGGGACATGAGAGATATTCAAAAGAACGAGAGGTGCTCCCCTCTTTAATAAACTAACGTCTATTGGAATTATTCCTCCAAATATGAATCAAGCTACAAAAAGTAAATTTCTAAAAGTTTCTGTCAAAATCAAACCATATCTAGTATGTAATCATTTGTAAACATAAATTACACAAGCTGATTTAATCTTAACGTATACTTCCGAAGGGACTAACTTTTGTGTTATATTGATACTAGCTGTATGTTACCTTCTTTTTTGGGCAGTTCGAAACAGAAGGTTTGTTAACCTCGTAATCTGTCCTTATTGATTTCATAGCCAATGATTCAACTAAATTCTTTCTTTCTTTCTTATCCCTGGTTGTCTTTAAAACAAAACAAAATTAGCAGCAGTCAAGTTGAAAGCGACAAAGGTCTTAACAAAAAGGTCCTGATCTCTGAAGTTGCAGTCTTAAAAGTTCACGATGAAATAAAAACCTAATAGGCCACGTTCAGAACAAAATCGAAATTCGATTGACTAAAGAAAAACTTGACTTAAAAAGGTTTAGGAATTCATCTTCAAAACAATTTGAAAAAACTTGATCCAAAAACGTTTAAACATACCCGGCAGATTGCCGGAAAATAGCCGCCGTTGATTCCAATAAGCATGACTGGGATTGAAATAACAGAAGATATTGAAAAAAAAAGATTTTCGTACAAAAACATTTTTTTAAGTCCGATTTATTTTGATGGCATTTCGTAGTTGAACATACTTCTGTTTCTTAGAGAGAGGCTACAGGGGCTACTATCAATAACAATAAGCATTAGAGAGAGGTAACTAATACTTATAGGACCGACGTTCAAATAGCGGGCATCTAAAATTGGGCTTTATGGGTTTATCCCGTTTCTATTTCTGACTTCAATTTTTTATGCTGACTGTTCATTTTCAATTGCTTTGCTGAGCAACTGATGTTCAAAATCACTTTTAGCAGAATAAGAGAAGAGAGAAACTAGCCTAGAGAAGTCAAAAAGATTTCACGCAAAATGTTGAAAAGGCGGCAAATTGAGGTAAAGCGAAATTCGACGAAGTAAAAAAAAAATAGGAGCGCTATAATAGCCGGCTGAGAAGATGAGGGCGGCTATTAAACAGTTATACATTTAAGTCAATTGCCGCACCTGAACAAAAAATCAATCGAAAAAACAATATCTTATTTCAACCTTTTGTCGCTCTACTCTACAACTAGAGCGTCAAAATTTAGCGCCACAAAACCAATTGCTTTTTGTCCACTGATTGTTGCATCAAAGTAACAGATCTTAATTAAAAAAACAATTCCGCAAACGACTCGAAGAAGGAAACTGGTTAAACTAAGTGAATTTACCAAATTTCACCTATTGAACTAGACTGCAACCTGAACTTTTCAATAACAGTGGGATAATTAGAGGATTTTTCGAAAAACCTTATACAGATTGATTACTTCTAGAAACTATTTTTGATTTTCATCTTGGCTTGAAGTACTATACCAAAATGTCAAGTTTTGAAGACATTTTTATTTTCGTGTCACTATTGTAAATTTGTCTATTTTTTAAAAATATAGCCAGTAATTTCGCAATTAAGAAACAATACAACTGAAGACGCAAAAAAAACGAAACCGAAATACAAACCCAAATTTGATTAAAGAAACAAATATTTTATTTTACCGAAAAGAAAGCTTAAAAACTGTCAGATCCGAAAACTAATGACTCCAATATGGCCACTATTATATTTGCGGGGTTCAGAATGGGACCTAATGTAGTTACTAACAATAATCGCCAAATTAATAAAAACAATATTCGCCAAATAATTTTATCGTCAAATATTGAAGCGCAATAAGAAACTTTGCCAGCAAAATAGCTAAAAAAAATTTGTCTCGATACCTGGAAAAAATGTTCAGATATCATAAAACCTACAAAAAACGCAAAAAACAAGCTAACGCAAAAGAAAAAACTAAAGAAAGTTTGCAAACACAACCGTCTTTTCTATACTTTTGTCCTAAAACATAAACCGACTAAGGTCCAATGAATTGCTCTTGAACGACAGGCTATGCAATTTAATTCAAGTGCTGTAGCCTAGATAAATTTTCTTTGCGGGTACAAAAACAAAAAAGTTGACAACGCCGGGATTTGAACCATTCACCTCCCGTTCCCTGACCAGACGCACTGCCCCCTCGGCCATCAGGCCCTTATTCTTGCTATGCTGCAATCGACTTTATTCTAGCAACAAGCTTTACTTCGAAGTGAGAGCAATAGAGATCACTCAAAAATGAAGAACGAAAGCGTGAAAAAGTCACTTGAGAAGTCAAAGAATATTCAAGAAGAAAAGCGCAAAAAGTCAAGCGAAAAATTTGCAAAAAAGACTAACACGTAAAACAATTGGCAAAATTACAACACTCGGCAAATAAGCGTACCAAAAAGACATTAAGCTGGTTTGCAATGAACAATTGAAAAACACAATTTAAATAAAAAAACTCTAGAAATTAGAAAATCCAATGGAATTGCACAAAATCTGACAAAATGAGACAAGCTATGTTCACATTTTCGCAAAAAGTCTGAAGTTGATATCACCAAATATAACACAAAAAGAACATGATGACAAAATTTGGGATTGAAAAAGTAAACGAAAAAAAGTTGAGAGCACTTTTCTAAGGCTATTAAGCTTAAAACAATTTTCAGCCAGCAAGCACTTTAATGAACTTAGACAACCTAATGCATTATCACCTAATGACCAGCCTATATCGGTTTACCCGTTTTGAGTTTGCTTTTTGACCTTGACCAAATACACTACATACACAAAACGATTACTGAAAGAAAACAAAATCCATTCAGTTGCAACAGTGGAGCAAAATTCAGTAGTACGTGAAATTGGTTACTTATGGTCGACTTCTAATCGAAAGGTAGAGCAAAGAAAAAAGGTAGCAGGACCTGTCCTGAGTTATAATCCAAAGAATTGGATTAACCAATGACCTCAAAATGAAATTTTTAAAGCAATATTAAAATAAGACTGTCAAACAAGACTGACACGATATGGGGTAAATCAGCAAGTATAAAAATAGAAAAAAGATTTAGTGTTTTGAGAAGCACTTAACAACACAAAATGAACATATTGACTTTACGCATCCTTAGAGTGAGTACACAAAAGAACAACCTTGTGTGATTCAATGACCGACACAGCAAAAAGACCAAAACTAAAAAAACAGTAGCAAAAATGAGAATCTCTCCGAAACTAAGTCGCGTCAAAGTATGAAAACCACGAAACTTCTCGCCAGAATTCTCAACCAAAGCAATACAAAGAAAATTTACTGATAACAATTTTATGATAGTGTCACGCCCCTATTTCCTGCCTCATAGTTATGTGATGATTTTCTTTTAAATATCCATACAAATCTTTAATTTAGTTCATATTCAGATAGATCTCAAGGCCATATCTATCCAGTATTTCCATCTAGGCCTGTAACCCTTATTTGTTTATGTTCACTGAAAACAACCTAAGATTGACACATTACTGATAAAAAAACATTACGTATCTAAAAGCTTCAATATTTACCTTTTCAAGTCCCGCAACGATGAATTTGTATAATTGTTACAAAACTTCATGAGAAAATACGTGCTTGGCGAATTACGTAAAAAAAGCCGGAAATGACCCAACTTGAAGGTCAGTAAAAATTTGCAAACGACCAATATAACTTGAGTTACGGCCCTGCGGAACGAGCGATCACCAGATCACCGAATCGAGCACACGCATTCGAACCGCTCAATAAAAGGCTATTACTAGCTAACTTTATCCAATATATATATCCGCTAAAAATCGCACTATGAAACATCTATTAATAATTCTTTGTACAATGGTGATAATTCTAGTTAATTACTTCGAATATTGATCCCCAAAACACCGAGATAATGACTTTAAAAGTTAGTGCGTAACAGATAGGTTTAGGCACTATTAAAATAATCAACAGTGCTTTAGTGCATAATATTCTGATTTTTCAGTTTCTACAAGATTATCTCGTATTAGCTTCATTTGAAACGTTAATCTATTCCTCTGATGAACAATTGTATGACTGAAACGGTCTGTTTCCGAGAGCAATTTTAGTTTCAGGGGCTTTAAAAATAGTTTGAAGCAGATGCGTTTCTGTACAGGTAACCAGTGTAGTTTCTTGATGAACCTTGAGGTTCCTGTTCAAGGAGACAGTCGCAGTATCAACCTAGAGGTACAATTCATCCGTAGTAGCTTTGTAGTAAGTACAGCAGGTAAACCATAATAATGAATTACACTAGTCAAGCCACATCAGCTTAATTAACACATCCTTATCACCTTAGAGTAATTTTTCGTAACATGTAGGAGAAGGTGCAACTATCTGAAATGATCTCCTTTGAGAGTACAACTTCATCATCTACAGTCAAAATAGGAAATTTCATATTCCAAAAACAGGAATAGACAGGTAGTAAGAGATCAGCATTAAAAGCATTCTTCCGCACAATTTTCATAAATTCTGTTTTATTAGTAGTCAGTCAAAGTTTGGCGCCTCTAAACCATCTGTAACGAGCTCATTATCAAAACAAGAGCCTCATGAGTTACCACTTTTTGTAGATTTATCTGAATATATATTTTGTTCAAAATCGTAATAAAATTGCAAGTAATACTATCATTAATAATGTAGACCATAGCATCATGGGCATAGAATTGATGGTCGACCTGCAACCGCTCGAATATGAGCTCTAATGGTAAAAAAAGCAAATGAAAATCAAGGGGAGTAACACAACTGCTTCGAAGAAAAATCTACAATCAACACCATCTTTAGAAAGCCAATAAAAGAGCCATCGAATCCCGACCTGACATTGAAAATTGATAGTAGTATAGAATTATCAGGTTTATCGAAGGCTGTTGTTCGCAAAAACTGAGCTCCAACAACAATCAAAAATACGCCACAATAGGATGTCAATAGTATTTTTTATAATTTGACACTAGGTGATGAGAGCACAAGAACGAAAACATGGAAGACTGAAAATCAGTTTTTGAAAAGGTGTGTGTGTGTCAAAATCTTGAAAACGACTGCTAGAAACTGAATACTTGTTAGAATCACATAACTCTTATTAGCAACCAATTTTCGCAAACACTTCTCGAAAACATTTAACGTTAAGTCACATAAAGGAACAATTGGTGACACCTATCATTAATAAGATTAAGCCATCAGACCGCAAAAAGCACAACAGATAAAAGCAAATCTCAACAGTTAACTGAAACTTTTTTGAAAACACGATTAGCGTATGTCATAGAAAGCATTATCTATAAGCTGAAAAGATGAATTTGAGCAACCTTAGCAACAGATGAAACTGCCACTCAGAAGACGACGAAAAGAACAAAGGGAACAAAAAATCTCCTCAAAAAATCAATCTACTTTCTTAAAACAATTAGTGACAACAGCGACCTATGAAACCTGTCCCTAATTCGATTAAATGATAAGACAGCAAAAAGTACAACATAATCTTAAAACTCAAAAATTCAATGAATGTTTTCAAAAACAAATACTGTCAAAGTCGTGAAAATCACCAGTCACGAACTGAAATCATTAATTACGTTCATTTATACCTCAAAAAAGTGATATGAAAAGAAAACCACTTTTTTGCTCCTCAGAAAAATCGAAAACACTTTTGTTTTCACGCATTTCACTTCCTGTTCAAATAAACTCCAAAATTACCGATAAAAAAGTCGCTCCACCAATGCTTCTCTTCGGGTCGTAAAAAGTCAGCGCGCCAATACAACCCAAATACTATTGATCGTAAAAAAATTAGAGCGCCTAAATAATAGCCGTTGTGAGGCCGACGGCGACTATTAACATACTAAACCAGAAACAACAGTTTTCGACAACAACCGCTACTTTTCTCGCTCCTCCGAAACACAGTGTGAATAGAAAATCACTCATTCCTTTCAGCTCATCCATTTGTTGAGCAGTTCGACCCAAACACTTAGATTCGACTTACGCATGACGGTAGTTCCTGTTTCAAATACATTCCAACAAAATTATCGATGAAAAACCACAGCCACAAGAATTCCTGAAACGCCGGGAGGGCGCTGACCACATTAAATGAATTCGTCAAATCAAATTACATCAACTTCCCTCATCATATAAAATTAACACTTACGCAATCATGTGCAAATTAATTTCAAATTATATATGGGCCAGCCATTCGTCTGACGAAACTCTAGTATAGAGGCAAGTGTTAAGGAGAAATTTGCTACTGCAACTGTTATTTAACTATTTTACTGACAATTTGTTGTCCACTATCATTGCACAGAACCCCCGTTGGTGTTTGATTTTTGTCTCCAAAAATTGTGGAAGCAACTATTTATATCACCATTCTAAGCAAAGGAACCATAACTATCCTAATCTAGTGCGCATCTACTACAAAACTAACTATAACAAAAATTAAATTACAAAGTTAATGAGAATCAAAACAAATGTTCTCTTAACTTTTCCAACAATAAACATTAATATTGATCCGGAGAACGTTTTCCCTCGTTCCAGATAATACGGAATCAAGAACTGAATACATAAAACATCATTAAAAAATTGTGGTATTGAAATCTCTCAAAAGCATTTACCAGCGAGATACCAAAAAAATCTGTCCAATCGCAATTACCCTAAATTTGGTCTTTCAGTTCAAAACTAGAGGATCAAAACTAGATACTGAACAAATAAAAAACATAGCTGCCAGAAAAAAAAGCCACGATAGCTTTGTAGACAAGTAGTCTCAAAATGCCAATGAAAAAAGACAGAAAAATTAGAAAAACTGATGCCTCAAATTGATTTCCAAATCTTGTTATTAGACGCAACCCTTAAAAACCTTTAATTAGACTAAGGTAACCTCATTTGCCCATAAAACATCAGATTAATGTCATTTAAGTCAAACTCAGGGGGAGGAAAATCAGAGTGAGTTTGAGAGAAGTCATTTGTGACCAGAAAATAACTACCACATAACAGAAGACTCACGCCAACGGGAGTTAAAACTGCCGTCGCGCATGGAATAGTCAAAACTGCATGAATGAATGAAGCGCTGATTTGAAGTGACGACTGAAGTAACGTAAAATGATGGTAAAAAAGGTCTTGACGACGAAAAAGACATAGCCAGAATGAATCCGGAACCCAAACGAAGCGTCGGTAATTCGCGAACAAAATCATCAAATATCTGATAGAAAACATAGAAACTGAAACATTGTTTTATTTTCATATTTTAGTTGAAGAAAAAAAGTCGAAAACATTGAAATTCACGAAACTCAGAAGTAAATGCTGATTGCAGTCAACTTTTTGCCAGAAAGGCTGATGTTGAAGTTAGGACCACTTGCACCAAAAAAACCTTCAGCTCAGCATAATCAAAAAAAATATTTGAGCACATATTTCAGAGAAAAATTTCAGCATTGACAGCAATGAGGCAAAGACAAATCAAAAAAGCATTGTCGTTGTGAACCATACAAAAATTACAAAACGTAGTAACACGTAAACAATGAGAGAAAACAGCAAATTACTTAAAAGAAAAATTCACTTTCAAGTTTTGCAACCGAAAAAGATTGTATTAATGGAAACTTACTAACTGGCAACGTTGAATGCCAGCCAAATCTTTAAATATTGACAAAAAATTACAAACACAAAAAATAGTCCACGCAACTGAAATTTCATAATTTTGGTGTCCTAGCATGATAGCTGTCTCTAGTTGGATTTACCATTGATTGAGTTAAATCTTTAGCAAAATTAATCAAGAAAAAACGTAACGAGACAGTGCATAGCCCAGGTAAATTTTCAGATAATAACTATCCATCGTTTTGTAACAGTCTTTCCAGCAGCATCCTAGAACGGAATAATATTCACTGGAACATTCATAAAACAGCTAAAAATTGAAAAATCATTAGGAAGAAATCTTGAAAAAATTGTCAACACTCATGCAGGCAGACCAAGAAAGCAAAAAATCATTATTGAGTTAAATCTTGATTGAGTTAAATCTTTAGCAAAATTAATCAAGAAAAAACGTAACGAGACAGTGCATAGCCCAGGTAAATTTTCAGATAATAACTATCCATCGTTTTGTAACAGTCTTTCCAGCAGCATCCTAGAACGGAATAATATTCAATGGAACATTCATAAAACAGCTAAAAATTGAAAAATCATTAGGAAAAAGAAATCTTGAAAAAATTGTCAACACTCATGCAGGCAGACCAAGAAAGCAAAAAATATCCTAGATATTTACGATATAAAATAAGCAAAAAACAAGAATAAGGAAGTCGGAAGTCACCAACAAAAGATTAAAAAACATAGAGCATCATCGTAAAAACAAAAATTCAAAACAAATTTTGAAAAGTGCAAGAAGTAAATCGAATCATTGGTCTTTGACAAATATTTTTAGAGCAATCTTCCAGACAAAACAGTATGCTGAAAAACAAAATAAAAAAAGCACCAATGTTTAAATATTTTGACAAAAATGTAAAACTGGAGTTATAATTATTATACATCTTAGCTTTGAGTTTAAGTACAAATTAGAAATTCTTGGCGTGCACAAAAAGATTTAAATGAGAAATAGAAAAATTGTAAACCGCCAAAACCGAATTAGTAAACAGTTTATCAAAAAAAAAAGAAAAACACCTAAAGTGAGCAACACAGCATTATTAATGCAAAAAAGTCCCTCCGGCAAACACTTATGACAAGCAAATCTGTTCAAAGACCCAAAAAGACAAAGAAAAATGAAAACAGCCAAAAAAAACTAAACATTGAAGACATGAGCCGATTCTGGCCTTGAAAAGAATTATTTGGCCCTTAAAAACTATAATATCTACTGCAAAATTTCCCATAAGTGCAGAGAATAATGTACTCAAAAAACAAAACCACAAGCAAAACAAAAAATGGAGCCAAGGGACAAAAACGTATTCGACTAACGTCGAGCGATTCCCTCTCAAAGAACCGGCGAGCAGTTGCCTTCGGTACTAGCCAGCTGCGTCTTAGGTATACTAAACCTTTCATATAATCCGTCAAAAAAGTCGCGTTAAAAACGCATTCAAACTCAAAAAGTCATTGAATGCAACGCATGAACGTGAAACTTTTCGAAAATTAGTTTACCGTGCAATTCTACAAGAACAGATGTTTTTCCGGTTTAAAAGACCTCAAGAAAACCAATATTCCTCTTCACGTCGTAAAAACCAAAAGGCCAATAAAATAGCAGGCAGATTGCCAGAAAATAGACGCGCTAAACGATTGTGGCCCTCCATGAATTTAAACAATTAAAGAAATAAGATAGACAGATTGACCACAAAACGACCAGTCCTTTAATAGGCCACTAGACTTTTTGGTTAGATTCGGACTGTCATTTTTATGAGACATATACGCTCTATAAGGAAAAATCCCTAATGGAGCTTTTTCAAAATTAAAATTAATATTTGAAACCAAAAACTCGAGACTCTAATACTCTAGAATTAGGGCATATACGTTTGACACTACTTAGAAGCACACTATTGAACTTTAACTAATAAATGTTCATAAAAAGTTCATTAAGCGAGGTTCATTAAGCGAGTTAAGTCATGCAATTGACCTAAAAGCAGAAAAAATGACGTCACACACACAAATTTTAACCGCAAAGCAGTACAAATCACTGAAATTGAAACATTCAATTGCAAGATGTCAGGTCGCAAAAATCATGTTCTGTTTCAAGATTCGGTTTTTTAAGTCTCTACAATTGTCGCAGTCACATAAAACGTGCCATGTGCAAGGATCCGAATCACTGTACCGGTTTTTTTTGGAAAACCATTTATAGAGTTCCAACAGACTGGTTTTGTGTTATGCATCGAAGACGACATTCTATTTGAAATATCCATTAAATACAATGGTGAGCTGGCAGGCTCTGATTTTTATACACATCGTGGCGTGTCACTTAAAAATTTCCGCTCTTCAGTTTCCAAAATCGTTAATAGTCCCAGGTCATCGCCACACTATGTCAACTCTTCCAGATAAAATTTTTATGAACAGCAAAACGTACAACTCTAATTATATTAAAACTCATTATTTACTATTTAAAATAATTGATTTCCGTTAATGCTGCCAACCAGCCAAAACCAGCATTAAATTAAGGTTGCTATGTATGCAAATAAAAGCGAGGGTATTTAAATCCGAAAAACAATTTAAGTCAAAAAACTTACCTGTTGACCAGACGTTTTGTGATTAGCCGCCATAGCTAGAGCTGCATCGCCACCAGTGGTGGCCATTGAGTTCAGTGGTCTGAAAAATAAGTCCAAATAATAAATATAAATATAGCCACTTTACAGAACTCACTGAACAGCTTACCCACTAGTTGGTTTAGCATCTTCGCTGTTAGCATGCGCATTGCTAGTGACGCGCATTCCACCAACTTTTGCTAAAGACAAGGCGGGAGTTAGAACAGAAAGTTGGGTTCACCAGAGCGCTGGAACTCAAAGTCTACTAACCTGCGGGGCTATGCCCCGGAACTTTATCACCCGAATTTGTATCTCCCATTAGTAAAAACTGAAAAGAACAAAAACTAAAAATTACCTTTGTTCAGAAAAACACATTGAAATAAAACTCTATCAGGTGAACAAAAAATAAGCAAAATATGCAGAATCCAGTTCGATTTGAAAAAGAAAAAAAACCGAGAATTGCCTAATGTATTGTTGTTTTGGATTCCCAGTTGGCCTGGAGGGGCCAATGCCTCCGCTGTCTGTTCAGAAATTTGTCCAGCTGTTTCTGCAACACCCACAGTTGCAGCATAGCTGCCACGTGCAGACGTTGTTTTCGGAAAACCGATTTTCCACGTGCCACCACATTAGATTGATGATTCAGTTCTTTAGTCCAACTTCGCAATTAAAGTCGACTTTCTCATGTATTCTGTTCACTACTCTAGCAGTTCTGTAGACAAATTCAGTCCTTCATCGTTCAGTTTGTGTCTTAACTTCAGCGTTACTTGCCCTCTCTTGTTCCATGATTGAATGGGTAGGTTGATTTTGTGCTCCTCAAAGTCCTTGTAAAGTTTCGAAAGGAGCAGATCATTCAATTGGAGCTTTGTAGTCACCACTGTGGGGTCCGCACACCCATTTCAGTACCCGCCTTTGAAGATTTTCGAGCTTCCGTTAATCTGTTCTAGATTGATACGCGCAATTCATCCAGTAGAGCAAAACGGGTAGTATGACTGATTTGTATAGTCCTAGTTTCACTGAGAATTTGACATTGAAGGCAACGTTTCTCCTCGAGCAGTAGAATACTTTATTTGCTTTCTCGACTCGATGCTCGATGTGCGTACTCCAGTTTAACGTGTCCGCAATGTAGACTCCCAGGTCTTTCACTTTCCCAAGCGCTCCTACCGGTTGTCCGTTTAATGATAGACATGCGCGTGTCCCGCGAAAGTTGAGTAAATGGCATTTGTTGACTGCTAGTTTCATTTTGTTTGATTTTACCCATTTCCCATTTCTCTTCATATCGGTTTGGATATACTGTAATATCAGTGCACTGTGTACGGTTACGGGTTGGGTTAGGGGTTTTTCTAAAGCACTTTAAAACCTCGGGATTACTGATGAAAATCTTCTAAGTCTAATACTTTAAATAATTATGAAGCTGTAAATATTCAAAGTGTTCAATGTAGAGTTAGAATTATTGGTCGAAAATACAATAAGTTTCAAAGGATGAGAAGGTGTAAATCTAATAAGAGAAAGGCAGCTCAATTGTATGAGGTTTACTTTTGAATATGGTCTTTGGTTTCGGTCCTATCAATGGTTGATTATCTAAGGTTATTTTTATCCATTTTCTTTAATCTCTTTGGGATTTTCTCATAGTTCTTTTCTACCGCATGGGTCCATGTTAGTTAAACTAACAGATAACAGATTTACCTGCCTGACGAATCCCGTCAAGAACAAACATTCCTTGACGCCTCCCGTCAATATGACATTCCGTGACGATTCCCATTATTATTTAGGATGCTTTCTTTATATTGTTAGAATCCGGTTTAATCTTAGTAACCATCTCTTTTTGTTCTCCCATTTATTGAGGAAATTTCGAATTGTGCGTTCACTATGTGTTTTATGAGCATGTCATACATTAAGTTCTATGGTTTACAACAATGCCTCCCTCTTAGAAAATGTGAGTGTTCCACTCACTCACAAGCTAGAGTTTCAAAGGTCAATTTTCGAGTTCATATTTTCCTCTGCTTTTTCAATCCCGTGCTTGCCATAAATATTACGGGCCTCCTCATCATCCAGAATTTTCCTTGCCTGAAGAATAATTTTGAACAGGTCCTCCGGATTACAGAGCATTTTCAACGTTTTGAATTGTTTCTGGATAGTACTGGTTGTGGCTTCCTGTGGCAGGAATAGAAGCTCATAAAAGTTCGGAGGTCGACTGAACGGGCTCTGCGCGTTGATCGAATCCAGCTTCCTCTGGATGACCTTCTTTGAGGTCTGTTCTGTTCTTACCCTAGTCCTTAGTTTTCTGACATCTATCTCGATATTCTCTAACTCCCGAGCTAAACACTCCCGCTCATCCACCAGAGCGATACATTCTCTTGTCTTTGTTTCGACTACATTCCTAGCCTCCGCCAACTCTTTCTTCAATATTTCCACCTGCCTCCTGCAGGACTCCCGCTGATTCCTAGCGCAATCAAGCAGCCGTTTGCTCTGAAGCAATTGATCGCTTAACCTTTGACTTTCAAATTTTAACTGCCGGAGCTCCTCTTTGAGCCGAGCCCCGGCAGCTCCCAGCATTTCGCTAATGTCAATCTTCTTTTGATGTTCCTCGATTCTCTGATGCATCCCATTTAACTCCATGACACTAATTACGGCTCTGTTCACTATATTGGGTGGTTGCAATTGCGTCAATGCCACCACGTTTCTTTTATTTGAGGTTACTCCAACAATCCGATACACTTGGTGCCTGACTATCGACATGATCTCGAACAACTCGGGTAGATAGTAGCAATAATCGCCAATTTTTGGTTCTGCCATTCCTACATATCATACCTTTAAATTAATCTAATGTGTCAATTTCAATTTCTGTTATATCTGGTACAGATTTAGCCTTTTTTCTTTTATAACTACAATGTCTGTATTACCATCACACAGTTCAACTGTTATTTTTCTTAACAATTTTTGTTCCTTAGTACGTTGTTTTAGATGATGAAAATAACCTTATTCCTCCATTGGGTTAATGGGTTGCAGAGCAATCACAGGATTGGTGCCACTGCGTAGCATATCGATTGAAAAAAACACACGTACCAAACAAAATATGATTATTAGTCAAATAAAAATAGTCATCAAACTGATGGTTATTTCCCTGGCCACATGCCAGACTTGTTTCACTTCACTACCCAGGTATTCAAAAATCAGCAATCATTGCCACTGGTGATTGTACTTCAAGTCCGTGTTGAAATGTTTTAGAGTGTAATGCTCATATAAACCTCCTTGTCCCAGGAAAACTTCTCTTCCTGTAATCGTTTTTCTCGAATGCCTTAATCTTTGAGTCCTCTTGCTGAATTCAAGATCTTTGTCATTGAAAAACCCTTCCATTGGCGCGGAGGTTGACCAATTGACGTTAAATCTGTAATTAGGCATATCATTGGGTTTATCAATCAGTTGTATTCGTCTGCCATATGTTATCCATGACCCATTCTGCAATTCATGAGCGTTCTGGTACATGGGATTGCAATTAATTAGTGTGAAATTTCTATATAATACTCTAGAAATAGGTTCCATGTATCTAATTCCTCGTGAACTGTTGTCAGAAGACACCCTAATTGGTACTTCATCGGTACAAAACTGGTTTTCGACAACATGTACGATAAATTTAGCGCACCTATGGACATAAAGTATTCCTCCCACTTTTTCTGCGTGTGTACCCAGAGCGTTTTGTTGATTTAAGAAAATTTGATGTGAGTTTCCGTTAATTGTGTCCTTAAAATCATAGTTCTGTGCAGTGTTTCTATGTGACAATTTAATAACTCTATTTGTTTAAGATTTTCAAACATGCCTCAAAAATCCCACACAAAAAGTTGGTTGAGTTTTTTGTCCCTGAGATCTGTCTCAGATATATCTGTTGGTGAAAAATTTTGTTCCGTGGCCGCCAACGTTTCCTTTGTGTAAAACAAATTTCTGTGGTTTGTTTCAAAAAGCTGAAAATTTTCTATCTGTTTTGTCCTGTTTTTCAACTAAACAACTAAAATTCGTTTTCTGTCTAATGTGATCGTCAAGTGATTTTTGTGCCCAGCGCGGACTATTTTTGCTGTTATGGAGTCTGAAAATTTAACTATCGTTAAGATATTTAGATTTTTGTCTTGGTCAAACAATTATTGTACTGAATCTATTTCAAATGTGTCTCCTTGATATAACAAGGTCTGCTCCTGTTTCAGAGGGTCTTTAAAATATAACTGTGTTCCTTCATTTGCTTCTCTAGTTTCAATGAACAAAGTCCCCATGAAAATTTCAGCATTTATCATGATATTACTTTTCTGTTTTTCGCCTTTTGGATTGATCCACTCCACGGGGTAGACATAATTCACTCCTTTTCATCTCCGCCTTTCATGAATGTTTTTGATACCTTCTGAACAAACTCTGTGTTGGTTCGGTCAACATTCATCTCATTAAGGACTTCATTAGGAGCATTGGATTCAAAGTCACCACGACCTGGTAACCGCGCTTTGGGTCCCTGCCATAAGTTTTGGCAGACTGATTCTTTTATTGGGTAAAACGTTGGAAATATTTGTGATTTTTCGTTTAAGTAAGTTGCGTCGTCATACCAACCACTTGTTTTCAGCAGTTATCGTACATGCAGCCCTGTACATGCAGTATTTTAGTTTACTCCTGCTGCTGTTGGCGTAGATGAGTCCTCCTTTATTTACCTGCTCCTCATTTATGCGTGACGTTTCGCATTTCGTCCGTTCCGTCACGGCAAATTTTTGCGTCTGCAGAATGTTCTCAAAATCATACCCCACAATCTCCAAGGATTGTGAAAAACCTACTATGCTAACCAATTGGAGAAGTTTCCAGTTCAGCTGCACGTTCCAAGTTGGGTTCCATGCCCTCTGCATTTTGTTGCATCACCTTTTAAAAAAAATACATCATTATCAAATTTTTCATCTGAATCGTTATCCTTGAAAATAAAATAGTCTTTAAGTTTCTGTGGTCTTGTTACTCCCGACGACTTCTTGTTTGATATCGTCGTTCGGTAACACTTTGCGAAGTAGAAGCCGAGCTTCTATTTGGAAATTCTTCGCCTTCACTCCTTTCGGATGTTGCCACCAGGCTATCCCGCTTCTGCTGTATGGCTACTTTAGGCGCAGGTATCTTTGTGCTTCTGCTTTTGTTGTTTGTGTTAGTATTTTTTGATTCTCTTGTATTCCCACCCATTGGTGTTTCAAACAATTCCTCCTTGACTGTCCCATTGTGAGCTTCAGTACTATGGTTAATTTTAATATTATTCTCTTCAGGATTCACTTCTCTTCTTCTTGTGTCACTCAATTTTGGAGTGACTACCTCGATTTCCACAAAATCTTTTTCCTCCGTAAAGTCATTTTTGGATATTCTCGGTCCACCCTTTGCCTCCTTAGGTTCTTTTTTATCAGTGGTAGCACTTCTACGGTTAAAACGTTTGAGTCGATCGCAGTGGACCTTTTGTTGTTATTTCGTTTTCACATCCTCAATAAGAAAGTTTAGATCGTTGATTATTTCACGTATTACTTGCGGTCCACTGTAAAAGGATTTAAATTGCTCTGTCTGGCCAGTTTTCGTTGTCGGGTTGAATACCATAACTAAATCACCTACTTCATATTGTGGTCCAAATGTGCTACAGTCATAGTAGGTTTTTTGTCCTTCTTGCTCCACATCCATGCTTTCTCGAACCAGTTCATGGCATTTCTGTAGTTCGTCTTTCAAGCAATCAACGTAATCACTCAAGGTTGGGTAGATTTTGGTTTGTATTGTTTGATACATGCAATCAGTCGGTAGCGCGCATGATTGTCCAAAAAGGAAGTAAAAGGGGCTGTACTTGGTAACAGAGTGAATTGATGATCTGTACGCCATCATTACTAGCGGAAGATAGTCGCTCCAGGTTTTGTGATTTTCACCCACATGTTTTGCAAGAATCTCCTCGATTGTGCGATTGGTGCGCTCTATCATTTTGTTTACTTGAGGATGATAAATTGTTATTGATGTCCTGTTAGTTCCCAGCTCTTTACACCTGTTTTTGAAAAGATCCGACATGAAGTTACTGCCCTTGTCGCTAGATTTTCCGGACAACCAAACCTTGAAACCCATATAATTACAAATGCCTTAGTTACCGTTGAAGCTTCTTGGTTGCTCATGGGAATTGCTTCATACCATTTTGTAAACTGATCTCCAATAAACAGATTGTATTTGTTTCCACTTGACTCAGGTAAAGGTCCCATAATGTCCAAGGCGACTTGCCAAAACGGATGACTTGGTTTTCACGTTGTCAAGCTGTGTATGTGCTTCTGGTGTGGAGACTTTTTTTGACAGCATACTTCGCAAGAACTTACCCACTCAAGAACATCTTTTTTCATCCCGGGCCAGTAGAAGTGATCTCGAACCCGATCAAATCTCTTGGCCATACCCAAATGTCCGCAATGTTCATGAAGGAAAGGTAGAATTTATTTTATAAGGGATCTCTGAATGAATATTTGTGTTAAGTTGTGAAGTTCGTCAATGCGTGTCTGTCTCTTGATTAGATCATTTTCAATTTGTAAGTTTCTGAAATCAGTTCAAAGTTTCCACAGGGCTCTGGAGGGTCCTGTCATGTTTTGTCGTTGAGGACGTCTCCCGCTCTTAATCCCGTTTCTTAGTATAATGAGGTCGGCTGCATTTTTCTGATGCTCAACTAGTTGTTCAACAGATTTCCCTAGTCCAATGGACCAGATGTTTTTGTCTTCCGTATTTACTTGGTTCACTTGATCGCAGTTTTTGATTTGGTCTTCTGTCTGGAACTCTCGACAGACAGTCTGCGTGAGGGATCTTTTTTCCCGCTTCGTGTTTGATTTCAAAATCAAACTGTCAGAGCTTTTGTATCCGTCTGGCCAATAATCCGTCTGGTTCCTTCAAACTATATAACTACGTGAGGGCCCTGTGGTCGGTAACAATTAAAAACTTTTGTCCCAGAAGATAATTTCTGAAGTGTTGAGTGAATTAAACTATTGCAAAAAGTTCTCTTTTTGTCGCAGAAAATTTTTTTGAAATTTGCTGAGCGTTTTGCTTGCGTATGCAATAACTCTTTCACCCCATTGTTGTCTTTGGGAACTAATTGCGCCAATGCCAAACAGAGAGGCGTCGGTGGTTAACGAATAGGGATCCGTGTCATTCGGATAACCCAATATTGGTGCTTTATTTGCTTTAGTAATGCCTATTTTGGTTGTTCAGCTGCTGATTCACACTCTTTGCTCCAAGAAAAACGTTTTCTTTTGTATAATAGCTTATAAAGCGGCTCTGCTATTTTTCCAAAATCTTGTATGAACCTTCTGTACAAACCAACTAGTCCTAATATTGCTCTCAATTTTTTTATTGTTCTTGGACTTTTCATTTTATTGACTGCCGCCACTTTCTCCGGATCTACTTCTAAGCCTTGATTTGATACAATGTGTCCCAGGAAATGAATTTTTTCCTTAAAAAATCTACATATTGAGCCTTTTATTTTCAATCCAGCGTCTTTAAGTCGTCCAAGTACGAGATCTAGACGGTTGAGATGCTCCTCAAATGATCTACCGAAGATTATTATGTCCTCCAGGTATACTAAAGCCACTTCATAAGAGAGTCCCGCCATGACCAATTCCATTAAATTTTGGAAAGCTCCTGGCGCTGACGCCAAACCCATGGGTAGTCTCCTCCACTTGTAGAGTCCAATTCGAGTTACAAAAGTTGTCACGTTCTGCGACTCTTCATCTAGCGCCATTTAAAAATATCCCGATGTCAAATCGATATTGGAAAAGTAACAACTTCCGTCTGGAGAGTCAATAACGTCATTTATTATTGGTAGCGGCCAACTGGTTTTCTCGATTTGTTTATTTCAGCCTCTGTAATCTACAACTAGTCTGTAGCTGCCATCTTTGTTTTCCACCAATATTGATGGTGCTGCCCAATACGAATGGGTTGGTTCTATTAATTTTGCATCCTCTAGATCTTCGACAATTTTTTTCATTGCTTTTCTTTTATCAAAACTCATACTGCAATAACTTCTTCTGAACGGCTGTGAATCATTCTTGAGTTTACTTTGGTGTTTAATTTTGTCACAATATCATGAGTCATTCGAGTTTCTGGAGAAAACTTGCTGATGTCTCATGAACAATTCCTGTACTTTCTCTTCCTGCTGGTTATGTAGATTAGAACCTTTCAAATTTGCGTGTTTTCCCATTTGAAGAGTTTCCAAAGTTTTTGGTTTATTTTGATTTGTGAAAATTCCAATTACAACTAAGTTCTGTTTGTTTTCAAAATAAGTTCCTACTTTAGTGCTTTTATACACTGTCACTGGTGCGTCCTTTAGATTTAAGAATTTTATCAAACTAGAACCATCTTTCATTGATATCATACTGGCGGCTAAAAGCAAACCAGTCTTTAGTTCAAAATCTTCAATAGCTTCAACTAATCCTTCCACTCCCGGAACTTCTTCCCCGTTTTCATCAGCTAATTTAATGCTCTTTAGACTTTCGTTTTTACTCTGTATATAAGTGTTTTGTCCCGCAGCTGCAAAAACCTAATTACCCTGCGTTTTCTCTATGGTAAGCGGTATTGAAAATTTAAAGTGACTGCTATATAGTTTCTTTTCGTCTAAAATAAATACACATTTGTTGATTTTCAGGAAATCAATTCCCAGCAGACATTCTATACCTTCGTCTGCTGTTATCACAAAATCTTGTTCAACCTCCGGTAGTCTTGGTTGCAACTGTACCAACAGAGTTACTCTTCCTATTATTCCTTCATGACAGCTGAGTTATTGGTTTTTAACACTCGTTTTGTGTATGTTTGCACAATTCCCGGTTTGCCCAGTTTTTTGTATGTGGACCAGCTCAAAAGCGATATACTACTTCCACTGTCTATTAATCCAACGCATCTTTTCCCATGAAGTATGATTTCTGCGTTTAGACATTTAATTGTGTTTATCGAACAAAGTCTAATGACATTACAATTCTCGGTGGTTTTCTTTTTAAAAGGGCAGTTTCTTTTCAAGTGTTGGGAACTTCCACATAGGAAACAATTTCGACAATTCCTCGAAATGTGCCCTTCTTGTCCACAGGCTCTGCACTTGAAACCCTGCCTGTCGTTCCTCCTAGACGGTTCATCTCTTTCGAAAGATCTGTCTCGGTGGTTAGGTTCTGGCGTGGGCAATCGCCGCCGATCGTTGAACCCACAATATTGTTGCTGTTCTCTGTCACGTCTGTCGTCACCCCACCGTCCCCGGGAACTGCTTCGCTCCCTAGATTGGTTTCGACGGTTAGCTCGCTGTTTGTCATCTACTGACAATTGGTTCAAAAGCCTGGTGACGGCCTCAACTAAATCTTTCATTTCATCCCGTCTAATTACCGCAACTTTCGATGTTTGCTCTTCCTCTTCTATTCTTGTTACAGCTTCTAGATGCAATGCTCGTTCCAAAACTGTTTCAATTTTCATATCATTGTCGCCGATTTGCTTTCTGAGGTCTAACCTCACCTGAATATGTATAATTCCCTCTAGAAATCCTCTCAGAACGAGATGGTCTCTAATGTCCTGCGACTCCGCTGGGTAAGCTTTCAAAGCCAACTGCTTTAAATTTCCCAGAAAATCTGTCAGTCTTTCTCCTGGTTGCTGTACGCGGCGAGTGCGATAGAACTCTATGGCAGTTTTTTGTAGCCTAAATGCAAAGTAATGCGGCCGTTCATCAACTTCGCGGGCCGGATCTCCTTCAGTTCTTTTCCACTTTTGTAGTTCCGCTAATAGGTCAAAATGCATCACGTAGTTTTCCAAGTCGTTTAAACCGGTAAACGCTTCCGGTAATAGCATTCTAGAGGTCGAGCCCGTTGCCATTTTACTGTTCCCCTACTTGTATTGTGCCCTTTTGAAACTTTGTTTAGTTGTTGAAAATAATAGTTTCTATAAAATAATTACCAAGTAGATCGTCACTGGTAGATCTTTCCTAATTTTATCTTTGATTTTCTATAACAATATCTTTATTTTAATGTTTAAAACATTTTGTTTATAAAACCTAACGCTTATTTCAATATGGTATTTCCTTTTTACTCTTCATTTTTTTTTCTTAATTTTTAACGAAATTTTACTTTAGAGTCTTATAGATGACTGTCCTATCTAAAATCTCTTCAATATTTTAATATGATACAAGCTGAATTCCTCTTTTTCCTGTTTTATTGATGTTTATAATATATATGTTTTATCTAATTACGATAAGGATGATATTAGGTGCTTTAATTTTCTTTTACTTTCTCCTGCTTATTGTTACCTGATCAACTTTTTTTGCTTTTTTGTTTTTTTTCTAATTAATGGTAGTTTCAGAAAAAGTCAGTATATAACTTTCAGAGTACAAAACAACGCAATTGCTTTAAATGATATTACAACGCAAATATCCTGCAGTTTTTTTTGTCCCGATGGTTATGCCGCTCGTTATCTACAAGTCAATTTCGCAACAAAGATCAAATGAAAAAAAAATTCCTCGACTAAAAAGACTAACGCAGTGGCGATCAGTTTTGATTACCAACGAAACTAGAGAAAACTCTTTATTTGTACTCACTTGGTATGATGCGGTCGTTCCGCACAAGCAACTTTCTCTCTTCACCAACGGGTAAAAGTTAGCCCAACGCGAGTAAATTCTCACTTGCGACTGATTCCGTTGTGACTTCTGTAACTGACTCCTACAAAATTTGGTGGAAATTGGTGGAACTGGTGATTTGTTATCCCAAATCTTGTGTTTTCTCGGGATTGAAGTGCTTTTTATTTGCGTCTTCCTACCGACAATTTTGTTAAAGTTTTCAAAATATAAACTTTTTTAAAAATCCAGTGTAATATCCGTGCACTGTGTACGGTTACGGGTTGGGTTGGGGGTTTTTCTAAAGCACTTTAAAACCTCGGGATTACTGATGAAAATCTTCTAAGTCTAATACTTTAAATAATTATGAAGCTGTAAATATTCAAAGTGTTCAATGTAGAGTTAGAATTATTGGTCGAAAATACAATAAGTTTCAAAGGATGAGAAGGTGTAAATCTAATAAGAGAAAGGCACCTCAATTATATGGGGTTTAGTTTTGAATGTGGTCTTTGGTTTCGGTCCTATCAATGGTTGATTATCTTAGGTTATATTTACCCATTTTCTTTAATCTCTTTGGGATTTTCTCATATTTTTTCTACCGCACATATTGTTTTCTACCGCACGGGTTCCTGTTAGTTAAACTAGCAGATAGAAGGTTTACCTGCCTGACGAATCAAGTCAAAAACAAACACTCCTTGACATCTCCCCTCAAGATGACATTCCGTGATGATTCCCATCATTATTTATGATGGTTTCTTTATTTTGCTAAAATCCGGTTTACTCTTAATATCCATCTCTTTTTGCTCTCCCATTTATTGTGAAAATTTCAAATTGCGTTCATTATGTATTTTATGAGCATGTCATACATTAAGTTCTATGGTTTACTGCAATACCGACGGCTTCTTCGTTTGTTTTACCGATGGCTAGGATTTTTAGGTCTTCCGCAAAAAAGGGTTGGCTGAAAATTAGAACATCGGGAAGATCGTTTATAAAGATGCAAAAGAGTAAAAGCCACAGTAGGGAGCCTTGTGGTACTCCGCTGGTCACTTGTAAATCTTTCGATGTGTGATCTTCAATTCGTACGTACTGTTTTGGCTGACTTAGGTAGTCGTATAGGATGTCTAGGAAACATCCACCTACGCCGATGTCACATGATATCAAGCTCGTCCAAAATATTTTCAATTATTCCAACGGAGACTTTGAAGTTCTGGAGTTTGGCTTTCTTGTTTTGGTATCTGTTGACAGTGAATGGTGCTTTTGGTGCGAACACAGAGTGGAAAAATGAGTTGAACATTTCCGCTTTGCTCTGGGTTGTGCTTGCTGAATCTTCTTTATTTTCTACAGTCTTTGGTATTCGCGGTGCTTTGTTTATGTATTTCAAATGGCGAAAAATTTCATTGGTGTTTTTAGTGCCGAAGACTTTTTCCTGATGGTGGAACTGGTGTTTTGTTATCCCAAATCTTGTGTTTTCTCGGGATTGAAGTGCTTTTTATTTGCGTCTTCCTACCGACAATTTTGTTAAAGTTTTCAAAATATAAACTTTTTTTAAAAATCCAGTGTAATATCCGTGCACTGTGTACGGTTACGGGTTGGGTTGGGGGTTTTTCTAAATCACTTTAAAACCTCGGGGTTACTGATGAAAATCTTCTAAGTCTAATACTTTAAATAATTATGAAGCTGTAAATATTCAAACTGTTCAATGTAGAGTTAGAATTATTGGTCGAAAATACAATAAGTTTCAAAGGATGAGAAGGTGTAAATCTAATAAGAGAAATGCAGCTCAATTATATGGGGTTTAGTTTTGAATGTGGTCTTGGTTTCGGTCCTATCAATGGTTGATTATCTTAGGTTATATTTACCTATTTTCTTTAATCTCTTTGGGATTTTCTCATATTTTTTCTACCGCACATATTGTTTTCTACCGCACGGGTTCCTGTTAGTTAAACTAGCAGATAGAAGGTTTACCTGCCTGACGAATCCCGTCAAAAACAAACATTCCTTGACATCTCCTGTCAAGATGACATTCCGTGATGATTTCCATCATTATTTATGATGCTTTCTTTCTTTTTGCTAAAATCCGGTTTACTCTTAATATCCATCTCTTTTTGTTCTCCCATTTATTGTGAAAATTTCAAATTGTGCGTTCATTATGTATTTTATGAGCATGTCATACATTAAGTTCTATGGTTTACTACAATACCGATGGCTTCTTCGTTTGTTTTACCGATGGCTAGGATTTTTAGGTCTTCCGCAAAAAAAGGTTGGCTGAAAATTAGAACATCGGGAAGATTGTTTATAAAGATGCAAAAGAGTAAAGGCCACAGTAGGGAGCCTTGTGGTACTCCGCTGGTCACTTTTAAATCTTTCGATGTGTTGAACAGTTCCGCTTTGCTCTGGGTTGTGCTTGCTGACTCTTCTTTGTTTTCTACAGTCTTTGGTATTCGCGGTGCTTTGTTTATGTCTTTCAAATGGTGAAAAATTTCATTGGTGTTTTTAGTGCCGAAGACGTTTTCCTGATAAGCGATGCAATCGGCTTTGCAATTATCGAGCACTTCCGCTTCAAAGGCACGCACTTTGTTCTTCCTGTAGTTAGTGGGGCGAGTAGCTAGCTTGATCCGTTGGGTATTCAGCTTCTTCATTTGATTTGAAGTGGCAGCGGCTATCCAAGGGGAAAGGCTTTGTCGAAACCGAGTTCCACACTGGGCCATAACAAGGTTGACGGCAGTGCTGGGCAAAGTGACAAGAACAGCACGCGGTTTGGGTCATTCCTTCTGGAATTTTCCCAGCCGCCTGAGGTTGACAGTTTCAGCTTCCACTTCTATGGTTTTCAAAATGTGGACTGTATTTTCATGTGTTGGGACAAAATTCTGGTCGCAAGTTTTGTCTGGATCTTCTGGAATCCCGTGTACTCTAAAACTCATTTCAATGTTGTGGGAAAGACTTATGTTGCGCTCTTTTGGGGGTTGTGACATATTCAATTTTTTGTTTTCCTCTACTTTATTGAGTACGCTGCCACTTTCTTCAACTATTTCGTGTGTTTTTCTCGTGTATGACTACAAATTTTGTCAAATGACAAATTGCATGAAAAGAATAGCGGACCAATCAAACTGCTACAAAGCTGCAGAAAAAAAAGAGAAAATAACGAACGTTTGAGAGAGAAAATAACAAACATTATTGATAACGAACGCTGCGGGAAAAAAAAAGAGAAAATAACAAACGTTAAGAAAAACGAACAACTGAAACTGCATTACTTATTGTCTATTCAAAATTGAATAAGAACATTTTCAAAGTAAATACAATCCCCATTGACTACATCCAACTAATACTAAGAATTGACTTAAGATAAGAATGAAACTTGAAAACCTTGCATAGACAATTACAAAATTATATTTACGTTCAATACACCCGATAAATCAAAATTTAGTCAGGAATTTTTGATCCTCCCGTGTATTTGGTTTTATTTTCCCGAAAAAGAGTTTTTAATTTCGGTCCTATCCGTAGTTTTTTTTCGATAAATCACGGTTGACAAAGATTCGAATGAACATGTACCAGTATGTTTTTTTTTAATTTTTTAACGTCAAACTAATTGCATTTGCGCAACTAAAAATATTTTAGTTTCAATTCCCGCCCCGGTAAAGTTTTCATTTGTAAAATTTAGGTATAGCTGCCGCAACATTTTAAGATTAGATATAGCCACCGCAACGTATTAAGATTAGGTATAGCCACCGCAACGGTTTAAGATTAGATATAGCCGCCGCAACGTATTAAGATTAGGTATAGCCGCCGCAACGTAATAGTATTAGGTATAGCTGGCGCAACGGATTAGGGTTAGGTAGAGCCGCCGCAACGTATTAAGATTAGTTATAGCCACTGCTACGTATTAAGATAAGGTATAGCCATCGCAATCTTTTCAGAGTAGGTATAGCCGCCGCAATGTATTAAGATTAGGTATAACCGCTAAAAAAATGAGAAAATTGAATGAGTTATGAAGGTAGACAGACACAGTATAAATCATGTATAATATAGCTATTTTAAACACAACAGAAAGCGATCAAAATGTGAAAGACAATTAAGCAGTAAACAAGTCCAGGGGTACACTATGAATTCCATCAGATAACACTTTTCGTTTAGGATAAAAATTTAAAAGTCTTTTCTTTGTTTGTTCATAAGTAGCGACGCATTGGTTGATAGTCCACAATCCCCCATTTGTAGATGTTAATTTGATAATTTCCTCTATCACTCACCGATACTTTTCCATTGGCCCATCTCCGGTCTCTTCCAATGTTCGTTTATTTTGTCATCTGCTGCTGAATTTGTATTTATCCGATTTGGCATCGTAGCAACAACAAATTTTGTTACAAAGACGAATCATTTCAGTGCTTCTAAATTCTTCCTTGAACGAATTTGTTCACGCTTATCGTGTTTTTGCATGTTCATCACAACAAGTTGTGGGGAAGAAATTTTGTACAGCATCAGCTTAGAAAGTGTCATCACAATCGTGTTCCCTCAGAGTTTCCCACTCTGTTTTTTTTTGGAAGGACGAACGCAATTGAACAAATTATCGTGTGCCAGGGCTAAGTATAAGCAGTAAGTGTCCATTTCTAACCTTTCGAATGAGTCCACATCGCAAAATTTATCAAAAAATTGTAATAAAAATCGAGCATACCTAATTTTGAATACTGAAGTACAAAAAGCCGACTATTATGGGATCGCCGTGCTCAATTTTTGACTCTCCAAGTTCAATTTCGTATAGTTCTTTCTACACAATGCTAAATCTCTTAAAAAACTTATCGTTGATAGCTTTGTGTGTCTTTTCATCGTTCAGGTATTTGGTCTCTGAATGTCTGCGTCTGTTCAAAATATGGTGATCATTGGAACAGTTCCGTAACAATTTTATTGTCTCTGCTACAAGGCTTGATTCAGGATTTTCATCTCCAGCTCCTCTCGCGTCAACAACTGACTGTACAAAATTGTTGAAGCATTTTTTGATTGTGTACTGGACGAATCGATAAATTTTTGTGCATTTAAGCCCAAGATTAAGGTAAAAGTTTAGAAAAGGTGTTATGACCGCTCCATTCTCCAACTTGACGCTTGAAATCAGCATGCGTTGCGGTTGCTTGAGTAAATCGTTATAAATTGCAGAGTCCCTCATATAGTCACCAATATCTGCTCGACTAACATTGAAGTTTTTAAAGATTGGTGGAAAATCTGAGAAGATCCAACTGGAACTTCAATCCAACTGGAATTTCAAGATGACACTAAACTTAATCAAACAATTTTTTTCTCTCATCATATCAAAGAGAAATTCGCGCGTCAGAGGTTGCTTGAATGAGAAGTTGTTTCTCACATGAATTTTTTATAGATTCATCATCTTTGAGAGTTTCCCACCAGCATTCCCATATATCAACAACTTTATATTCCTTGTTCCGCAAATAACCTCGTCTCAGTTCGCCATATTCCCGTTTCTTGAGTCTTCTCTGGGTCTTTTCCTCTGACATACTTACTCTTGCTTCCTGACATGGACAAAAGTGAAAGTGATAACCCATTGCTTCAAATATAGTTTTGCAGTGAGCACAAAATCCGTGTACAATAAAACAGTGAATCTTATTCTGAGTTGCAGTTGTGTAGCACCTTTTAATGGTGCAGGTAGGACGCTGCGATAGGAGGCACGAAATAACCCTGTTCTCAAATTTCCTCGGTTTATGTTGCCTTGCTTTAAAGTTCCGAGAGTCTGAATCAGATTGCCATCTATTGTGAAGCCCTGGGGGCGTTTCTTGAAATATTGAACCGCTCTTCTACTAAAGACGATAGATGGACCACCGGTAGTATCCTAGCGTATTTTTTCATATAAATCTTTGTCTGCTTGAACGAAAGGATGGAATTTGTTATTAGTTGATTTGTGTAGACAAATATTTGCCAAATTAGGTTGTGTGCAACCAAGCTTTAACATATCAATTGCTTTGTTATGGTAGAATTCTATCGTTTTCGACATCACTTCTAGTGCCGGGACAACATCCTTGTTATTGTACCACCTAAAAAAATCTTGAAAAATTGTCATTTGTTCCTGCTCCCATACACCTTTCACGTAACTGTAGTTTCTTGAAATATTGCAATTAAAAGCACAGTAAATTCTATTTTCGAGGAGCTAAATGAATGGAAAAATGAGAGTACTCCACAGTTTGAATTCCTTTTTATTGAAGAAGAAGAAGAAATTGACCTTTCAACTCAATTCCTCCAAATTCAGAAAATTCAACTTCTCGAACTACAACAACATTTTGAACGTTATGTTAACACTTTACCTGTATTTGGATTCAACAGGGGGCAATATTTCAATCTTATCACGTTTTATTCACTACCCTACTTCATTCACGAGCGCGATATTCAGCCAACCGTTTTTTAAAAAACTAAACATTATGTATCCCTTAAATTTGGTGATGTACAGTTTCTCGATATTATTAACTTTATTGTTGGAGCATCATCACTAGATTCGTTCTTCAAAACATACAAGACAAATGAGACTAAAGTATTTTTACCCTTGAATGGTTCAACTCACCAAACAAATTGGAGGCAACTTTCCTTCCCCCTTACGAATGTCCCCCTTAGTAAGTTGAGAGATCACAATCCCTTGGCGAAAGAATTTACGGATTTCGCAAAATTCTTGAGTTGTGGACTTTCGCAACGAGAGGTTCGGATAAAACTCAGATTGAAGGAAATGCCCCCCTCGGGAGTTCAAAACTACAGTTACGTGAAAAGTGTATGGGAGCAGGAACAAATGACAATTTTTTCAAGACTTCGTTAGGTG